>NW_020538040.1:57989786-58004389 GCF_003426905.1 Ctenocephalides felis | reverse complement strand
TCCTACATTATTAGAAAATGGAGGCAAATATTATAGCAGGGTGTTTAAAATATGTCTTCTTTATTAAATTCTGTAAAACTCGACTATTACAAAAAAAACAGAACAATAATTAAAAAATTCTCCGCAAATGTGCGACACTTTTAGTAGAGAAGGAATTGAAAGCAAAAAATAACTAACCAACCGACAGAGTAAATTAATGCAACAATGCTTTACTAAAATTTAAATTAAAGAATACATTCTACAATATTTCGAGATAATTTATTTTAAAATGATTTAAATCATTATGAAAATTATATGTGTATTTTTGATACTACTTTTTACTAAACGTTCAACAATCAATGTTAGGCATAGAAGATTTTAGATTTATAAATTTTATACCGTTTTACTTAAAAAAACTCACTCTGCTATAAATACATAATTAAGTAAAATATTAATTATATTTATTATAATGTGTTAGCATTAAAATATTTTATAATAAAATATAAATGATATTAAGAATTACACTTACCCACACACACAAATTGTTATGTATAAATTGCAACAATAATCCAACGATCTTATGTAAAAACTATTAGAAGAAATTTATTTTTAAATGAATTTGCCCATAGTATTGAGGAAAATTATTGCTTAATTCTTCTTATTCAATATTTACTACATGCCAAAGGAATTAATCTGAACAATTGGAGTTTGAAATTAAATTCAGCAGATCGGACCAAACTCTTGAGCAGAAGTTCGCATGTACTTTTGCCAAGAGTAGTTCCAAGAATCAATAGTTCGTTTGTTTTTGCTTTCGGAAATCAGCGGCGAAAACTTTTGAACCAATAGTCCATTCTATTGCTCACCGTTTGAAAAGTCTCGATAAAAAGCTCAAACTTATGAAATGTATTTAAGTTTCATAATCTCTTCCTCAATCGTTTTATTTTGTATTTCGAGTTATAGATCTCTGCTTCTATAAAACTTTCAAAACAACGAGCTTTTATAATGGAAACACAATGTGGCAACTTTTTATTATAGTTGGATGAATGAATAATTTATTAGGCGTAAGCGGCATTTTACCTTTTCGATATATGAACATAATTGAGTTAATAAAAAAGAAATATTTCAAACTATATCAACAAGACAAAGTCGTTTTTACTAAATTTAGTAAAATACCGATTTGTTTCTTTACTTTTACTAATTTTATGTTTTCTCAACGTTTCAAGTCATTCTGAATCGAATAAAATCAAATTTGAAAAAAGTATGTGTATGTATAGTGTAATTGAATTTTCATCCAAGCTTTCACAAAAGTTACTCAGAAAAGCCATTCGAAGTAGCTTGATAAGGACTATCGTTTGGTCAGTTTTGCGCAACAATCGGACAAGTCGTTTCTTTGTAATTAGCAGAAAAATGTAAGAATTTTGCGCCCACGTTTTAACCCGCAATCTTGAATTCATTTTAAAAATTCAAGGGTTGTTCGAAAGATATTGGTTGGGAATCATGTTGGTTAGTTGTTGGTAAAATCGGCTTGGTAAAAATAAAGCTTTAAATAATTATAGATTCTGTAGTCTGAAATAACATATTAAAATATTATGCCGAAGCATCTGTACGTTCTATGGTGTTTTGCAGGTAGCTACTGATCACAGTTGACGTCCGCACTTGAATAAAATAAGTTTTTAGAACACGAAATAGACGTAATAAAATATATAAAACGCATTATTTTAATTTATACAGCTACTGATATTAGAAGTATGTTCGACATAATCAATTGGAAATCGTACTGTTGATTTTTTAGTGAAAGCAAAAATTTTATTTTAGAAATAAACTGTTGAACATTTTACCTAAATAGTTGTTTCTCATTTTTCTTATTGATTAAGTTGATTATGTATACTAGGGTGATCCTTAATATGGACATTTTCGAATTTCCTTGCTTCCAAGGGCTCAAATGGTACCAAATTGATAAAAAACAATTCTCTGAAAGTTTTCGATCTTAATATTGTGTTTTAGATAGTGCGCAATTCAATCAAAGTTCTGTATGGAAATGGCATGAAAAATTTTTTAAAGATTTTGCAGAGCGTCGAATTTTCAATAAAAAATGACGCAAATTTTCACTTTTAATTCATTTGTCGCTAAGTTATACCTATTTTTTTTTCATTTTCAAAATTTTGTTTATGTCGCTATTTCCATACGAAGTTTGATTGAATTGCGCACTATCTAAAAGTTAATATATAATATAATATATAATATAAAAGTTAAGAGCTAAACTTTCGGAAAATTGTTTTTTATCAATTCAGAACCATTTGAGCCCTTGGGAGCAAGGAAATTTAAAAATGTCCATATTAAGAACCACCCTAATGTATACGCATCGGGATGTTAATGCAAATTGCCTTAAGTTTACTTACAACTAGTTTTACTCTGGTTTTTACAAAACTAATGAAATCTTTACACATCGTAATTATACACCAAAATATTTTTTAAATCATTAATATCAGTTATTACGTGCTACACCCATGTAACATTAGGACTTCACTAGCCATTTTTTGTAAGGTTTACCAAAATGATTAGTAAGCTTTATAATGAAAATATATGAAACAACTTCCATTCAAATATTGTTATGAAGTGCATATACAATACACAATAATTAACTTTGCAAAAGTTGGCATCAGTTTCATTCTTGACCTTATAACGATGCTTGTCGCAACTAAGGGAAAGTTCATTCCATCTTCATTTATAATTCAGTATTACGCGGAACTTGTGGATAAAATATTAAGCAGAAGGTTCTATGTTTATTCTGAAATTAATCGTTCATCACAGAGTGATTTGTCTTTGTATATATATAATAGATAAAACTAATTGCATATATGAAATTGCATTCAATATTAAGGATAATAGATGCATTATTTTCATTGTTCTGTTATATTATACCCTATTATTGTTTCTGCACAAAAACGATTCTTTACAATGACCGTTTCTTGCATTTTTTCTTGATGAAAAAAAAAAGATTTTCTTTCTGGAGTAAAATAAACCAAAGTTGATTTAATCTAGTAACATTTTTCAAAATTATACCCAATTAAAAATATCTCCTTAGAATAGACAATGATACTTTCGAAACTAACCAAAGACAGCTGTTTCTAACCTGATTGAACAACTTAATATATCTTTCTACAAGATTGATTGAGAGGGGCAAAGGAAAAATCAATGAGAACATAGTATATAAAAAAGTAAAATAAGTTAAAAAAAATTACAAGAGATAAACTAACTTAAGGGGGGCGATACATGTAACAAGAAAAAAAAAATCGATTTTTTTTTTTTTCATAAATCGTTACAATAACATCTCAAAAATATGCCTGTAAATATTCAAAACAAAATTATCATTATTTATACAATAAAAACTCATTTAGTGCCACGCTCAACTCTTATCTGTTCTATGTGTCAAAACTTTAAACGCGTTTTTCTCAAAACGACATTTTTGAAACTTGCGGGCGGGATAACTCAAAAGTTCTCAACCGATTCCAATGAAATTTTGCACACATCTACTTTACAGTAATAGCTTCTAGTTAAACCTCAAACATTCCAAAAAATGTTTCAAAAATTAACCCTTTTACCAAAAAAACCATTGAAAAAAAGGTGAAAAATCGAGCGCACACAAAATCGAGTTATTCCAATTCTGCTGATAAATATTTCTAACAAAGTATGTACTAGATCGACGTCACATACAGTGTAATCTTTGTAAAAAATGTGCTCATGAAATTTATATTCCTCATTCGTTAATTATTGTAGCTATCATTTTGTAAAATCATTTGATTTGTTTGCAACATACTGAAAAATTTAATAAAATAGTATAAAGACATATTTCTATAATTAGGAATATTGTATTTTACTGAACATAGATCGATAGTTGTTTTATATATGGTATGTGTTGTAATGTATTTTATTTAGTTTAGACAGTCTAATGTTAAATTTGATCTTTATATATATATATATATATATATATATATATATATATTGTGTGACCATGTATGTCAGTATTTTCTTTGGAAAATTCGGCGATAAAGAGACACTATAGAACTACTGTGTATAGGTATCCGAAAATAACTAGATGTTATATAATATTGACTTGACATGTCTCGGCTGAATTGCTAACATAAAATCGAGGTCGTTGGTGCAAATAACTTTTTTAAGGCGCCTTAAAATAAATTCCTGAAGGGATTTGTAATCCTCCCACGTTAATAACACAAAAGTTCTTTGATCTGGTATGATAGTAAACAAATCAACAGTTCGAATTCAGAACTAATTTCTAATTGATTTATTTAGAATAATATTTCTAAGTTTTTGAGAAGTTGCACTATTACCACTCATGAATGCATAAAATCATTATGACAATTATTGAGCACCTCGTATTAATTATTTGTTTACTATGCTTAAAATTCAAATTTTGTAAAACAAAACAGGGGTAGATATATACAACATACATATGTACATATATATATATATATATATATATATATATATATATACATATATATACACTAAAAACAACCAGAGCTACATATTCTTCAGCAAATGAATATACAACACAAGCAACTTCCTAAATATTGTAATAACTCTGATGATGTATATATTTTTACAAAGTTATCTTTCAGCAGTGAGGATCAGTGCTTTCAATGTTAACCAAAATGTTATTCATGTCAAAAAAAGTTTTTGCAAAGTGAAACAACATAACTCGAAAATTCATTCCGAGTTTTAAACAAATTCTTTCGAAACAATTCATGCTAGGATTCTTAAAGTATAAATTATAATTTATTTACTATTCTGAACATATTTAGGCACTCAGAAATGATTTGAATGGAGACAGAACACAGCAGATTCTTGAGGAGCCATAAACTTAAGGTGATCCTCCAAAACCACTCGGGCCATCATAAAAACGAAAAATACCCGAAGAAATAGGTAAATACTACATTTGTTTTTACATGGACAATGATTTTGGACTAGAAAAATCCGATAAATGCAGAGTTTGGAAGTATGATGTTGGAGAAGAATAGACAAGATAAATAGTAGTATGAAAAAAGTATTGATAGAAAGCAAAAAAAAAATGAAATAAAATTGTAAAAAATGAACTGTACGCATGATAAATTAATGTAACAAAAATGAAGATTTTACATAATGGATTTGCTATTGAGCAAAACCCTATAAAAATGTATAATATAATATGCTTATATATTAGTATTTAGTATAAATGTTTCAAAAACGATCCATACTTTTTATTAAATGATGGGTTCCATTAACCTAAATATGCAGGACAACAAACTACTTTTCAATATCACATTCAATTTCTTCCGAGTCTGAAGTATTTTGCCTTAAAGCCAATTTTTCCCATGCATAAAATATGAGCGAGTAATATTATCGTCGACAGTCATAGTGCCTTGATCTAATAAAGTACTCCGTGCTTTAAAATGCATGTACTGAGGACGAAAAAAATCGACTAAGGTACTTATTTAAATAATAACATTTGTAAGAACTAAATTTTAAGCTAAATAGTATGTTATGCAATAAATAATAAGCTATTATTAAATATTGTTTCGTTTAAATCGGAAGAGTTTTTAAACGTAAGTACAGTGGACTTCAACTTAACAAAAATTAAGTCCCCAATTCTCGACCCAAATATTAACCCTTTTGAGATTTAAAAAAATAAATGCGGCCCGTGAGTTGAAGATGTTGCTCATTTTTAAAATTTTATGCTATAATAAGACTCTTCTCAAAAATTACTATTAGTTATTTTCAAAATATTTTTTATTAATTTTTTTTATATCTAGTTTATAGCAGGTACGTTATCGTTAGCACTGATGCTGAATGCAGCACTGATTTGCTAGTAGATTGCTTTTGAATCAGTGCCGAGCAGTAAGGGTTAATTAGAGTTTTTATTTCTGGTAAATGCCCAAATTTTAAACTGCTTTACATGATTTTTTTATTAAATATCTTCAAGATATTGATTATCATGTTATTCAGAATTCTGGATTGATGTGGAGCAAAACATGAAAAATCACGGACTATACCTAATAAAAAAATGCGTATATCTATACAGCAAGTATTTTATATTTATCAATTTTCGCTAAAACGATACATTTTTGTCTTTTACCAGAGAATCGCACAGAAGTATTTTTATGCGAAAACGCTTACTATTCAATTTGAAACGGAAAACGCAAAAGAACAGAACAACAACTCGATAAAGATGAAAGTACAAAACACTGACAGAACGGAAATCGTACCGGCGTAAAGCTGAGGGAGAGTTACGGGATCCATCCCGCTGACATAGCTTATATCTAGCCACAAGATCCTCCTTGCTGATAAAGCATATTTTTAACTATATAAGTAGCAAGATCTCTACATTCGAGAGGATAATCTTTGCCAGTATTTACACCAGTCCAGTTATATAATTATAATTCATTATATCATTATATTGTAAAATTCAGTTATTTTATATATTTTATTGTAATTATAAGAAATAAAGTTTTTTTTATTTTATTCTCGAATAACGAGTATAAAATTGGCGCAGTCGGTAGGATTGAATTCGGGATCGTCTATCGCAGATATCCATTGATTTCAATCATTTAGAATTCAGAACCAATAATTAGTAAAAGTGATAGAAAAATCAATAGGATTGAATTTGGAAAGGTCTATCGCAGGATTTCCAATCAATTCAAAGGTGATTGTAGTTCATAGTGTGCAAAAGTGCAAGTGAAAAAATATATATATTGTGTGAAAAAAGTGCGAAGAGGAAATTCGCCGAAACATCTGGAACTGGTGAGTGAAAATTTTAATTGATAGTAAAATTGCCATCCTCCCTTATCCTTCAATCGCTGGAGATAAGAAAGCAATTTTTACAGTTTAAATTTTTCTTAATTAATTAATTGATTAAATAATATATATACAAATTTATTTTATTTTTGCATTCCATTGAAACATAATTCCACGTACGCGAATTAGTTTATGGAAATTGGTATTGATTTTATAGAGAACTTAGCAAACTCATTAGCAAATATGTCCATTCAAAACATCCCCAAATTTGATCATATATTGATCGACACTATCCCAAGTTTTGGCGGTAACCCCGCAGAACTAAATTCATTTATTTCAAGAGTTAGGGAAATCAAGAGTAGATATCATGACAGTAGTAATCCGACTTGTATACAAAACGAAATTATTAGGAGCGCAGTTTTTTCGAAACTATATGATAATGCTAAATATGCTATAGAAATTGCCAATGCTAGAGAAATAGATGATATAGTTAGGGTATTAATATCAAAATTTTCAGACCGTAGAGATGATATATCTTTAACTTTTGATCTCCATCATATGAGACAATTACCAAATGAAACCGTTTATCAGTTCTATGAAAGATTTCAAAATTTGATTACAATTTATAATAATTATATATACTTACACCTTACAAACAAAGAAATCATCCTAGATAGATGCAACAACTTCCAAAAAAGCGCCTTGGCCGTATTCATAGCACATGTTAAACAGCCATATAGTTCACTTCTCAGAAATCGTAACGTTTCGTCATTAGAAGAAGCTTTAAGGATTATAGAAAAGGACGACTATGTTAGTAGTGTTAGAGATGACTCAGACCATTTTAGATACAATAGTAAAAGAAATAGTAAACCACAAAGTTATCAGAAAAACGTCCCCAATTTTGCACTTCCTAGAAATTCAAATACGGCAATTCCAAATTATAAGAGACAACATCATTTCCAACCGCATTTTTATACTCCACAAATGTCCCAACCAAATAATTTCCAAACAAATAACTTCCAACCAAATAGCTTCCAATCAAATAACTTTCAAACAAACCAAATGACTCAACAACCATTAAGACCTAACCAACAAAATTCCCCATTTCCAAATCAAACGAACAATACAACAAAAGGTTCTGACTGGACACCAATGAGTGGTGTATCAACTATTAATTCCGCAAATAACAAACAACGACATAACAGACTCTACAATTTAGAAAACATTGATTTAGAACAAGATTCATACTCTGACGAACCACATGTGGATTTTCAAACGGACGAACAACGACAAAATCAAACATAGTTGAATTTCACAGTTTTCAAAATTATTCTCTTCCTTATATTCAAATAAGTAATCCAGACCTAAAAATTTTAATTGATTCAGGCTCAACGAAATCATTTATTTGCCCAGAGATTGCTAATAGATATTTCAAAAGTTCCATTTATTTTGACCCCTGTACAATAAAAACAGCTCTATCAACGCACACAGAAAATTTTGCATGCAACATCCCAAGCTTCAGTGAATTCCAAAATAATGAAAATCTTTCATTTCATTTATTTAAGTTTCACGAAACCTTCAATGGGTTGTTAGGAATTGATAACCTTAAAAAATTGAAGGCGCTCATTGATTTTAATAATGAATTGCTAGTATTACCTAATACTAATTTAAATTTACATTATCTGAAAAGTCCAAAAGAAATACTTTTTAGTCGACAGATACCAGAAAGATGCATTCAAAAATGTAAAGTCCCAGTTAACATTAAAGAAGGTGAAATTCTAATTACAAGGCAAAATTTTCCAAATTGTTTCATCCCAGATACCATAACATTAGCAAAAAACAATGAAGCCATAGTTGAAATTCATAACCTAACAGAGAACGAAATTAATTTAACATTAACCAAACCTTTACAAGTAGAACTCACAAACGAAATAGAATTTTATAATTTTTGTACAGACAAAGCTGACTCAAATATAGATTTTTCGGATATTGAGAACCTAATACGGACTGACCACATGAATTTCGAAGAGAAAAATGCTATTTTAAGAATTTGCAAAAAATATAAAGACACTTTTCATAAACCAGATGACAAACTGACTTTTACAAACCAGGTTAAACATAAGATACGCACAACCGACGAAATTCCTGTCTACACCAAATCCTATAGATACCCAATAATCCACAGAGAAGAAGTCCAACGCCAAATTAATGAAATGCTTGACCAACAGATTATTAGACATAGCAATTCACCCTGGTCCTCTCCCATTTGGGTCGTTCCCAAAAAACTTGACGCATCCGGAAAACGTAAATGGAGAATAGTTGTTGATTACCGCAAAGTTAATGACAAGACAATAGATGACAAATACCCTCTCCCAAATATTTCAGACGTTCTAGACAAACTAGGTAGATGTTATTATTTCTCAACTATCGATTTAGCTTCTGGATTCCACCAAATTGAAATGCACGAAGACGATATTGAAAAAACAGCTTTCAGTACAGATGACGGACATTACGAATTTTTACGCATGCCTTTTGGTTTAAAGAATTCCCCAGCCACCTTCCAACGTGTAATAAATAATATCCTTAGAGATTATATTGGCAAAATTTGTTTAGTTTATCTTGATGATATAATAATTTATTCAGTATCACTTAGTGAACACATAGATAGTTTGACTAAAATTTTTCAAAGACTCCGAGAAACCAATTTTAAAATTCAACCAGATAAATCTGAATTTCTCAAAAAGGAAACAGCATTTTTAGGCCATATCATTACACCAGACGGAATCAAACCTAACCCAGATAAAATCCAAGCTATCCTAAATTTTCCAATACCTAAGACTCCTAAACAAATAAAAGGCTTCCTTGGACTATTAGGCTATTACAGACGATTTATAAAAGACTTTGCTAAATTAACCAAACCGCTTACCAAATGTTTGAAAAAAGATGTAAAAATTGATTTGAATCCTGAATACATTCAATGTTTCGAGACTTGTAAAAATTTGTTAATTAATGATCCTATCTTACAATATCCTGATTTTTCCAAACCTTTTATCTTAACAACTGACGCTAGCCAATTTGCTATTGGTGCTGTTTTATCACAAGGTGAAATAGGAAAAGACAAACCGATCGCATATGCTTCAAGAACATTAAATGATGCCGAAATAAATTATAGTACCGTAGAAAGAGAACTTCTAGCTATAGTTTGGGCCGTCAGACATTTCAGACCTTATTTATATGGAACTAAATTTAAAATTATTACCGATCATAAACCTTTATCTTGGTTATTTTCACTGAAAAATGCAAACACTAGATTAGTTAGATGGAGGTTGCAACTAGAAGAATTCGATTATGAAATTTGTTATAAAAAGGGCTCCTTAAATACTAATGCAGACGCACTTTCTCGTATTAAATTAGATAATGATAACGACGAATTAAATTTTAATGAAATTATTGATTTTGACACTGATATGCAGTCAATTATAGCACAAGCCGAGATTTCTGAATTACCTGATGTAGATGAATTAGATTCAATTGTAAATGAAATACTTGCCGAACAAGTCCCAGATGATATTAATGTAGATGATAATAATACAGTCCACACGTCACACGAAAATCCTATTCTAGAAATCCCTATATCTTCAAAACCAATAAATTATTATGATAATCAAATTTTTATTAAAATTGTAGATACACTTTCAAGTAAACCAAAAACACAGAAAATATTTAATAAAAATAGATTAATAGTTGAAATAAATCGAAGAGAAATATCAAAAGAATTGATCAATATTTTTAAAGAATATACCACTAGTAATAAGTCTTTTGCGTTGTATGTCAACGATAGCGAATATATTGCTGACATTACAAACATTTTAACTTCTACTTTCACTTATTCAGCATTTAAATTAGTTATATGTAATGATTTTAAAGAAGATATTATTGATGTAAATAAACAAAAATTAATAGTAAAAACAATTCACGAAGATTGTTCTAACCATCGAGGAATTAACGAGAACGAATCGCGTATTAGACAAAAATATTATTGGCCAACAATTCGTAATGATATTACTACTTATATTAATAATTGTACATTATGTTCTACTGAAAAATACGACAGAAACCCACCAAAACAAAAATTTTCTATTTCCCCTACAGCTTCGAAACCATTTCAAATTTTACATTTAGACATTCTTACAATTAGTAAACAAAAACTTGTCACAATCATTGATACATTTTCTAAATATGCGCAAGCATATCCTATTGCTTCTAATATAACGCAAAATATAATTAGAGTTCTAATGTTATTTATTTCTCATTTTGGTGTTCCTGATACTTTAATTATGGACAATGGTCCTGATCTAAAATCTTCAGCCTTACAAGAATATTTGAAGATGCATAAAATTAATATTCACTACATAACTCCTTTACATCCAAATTCAAATGGACCTATTGAACGATTTCATTCTACTATTCTAGAACATATACGTATTCTCAAACGCGAAAATAATAATCTTAGTATTCTCGACATTATCCCTTATGCTATTAACGGTTATAATAGTTCTATACATTCAGTGACAAAATTAAAACCATTTGACATTATTTCAGGTCATCTCTCTACGAGATCTCCTTTTGACATAGACATAGAAACAGAAATTCTTACAAATTATTTAGAAGACCACAAACAACGAACAAAGTTAATGTATGAGAAAATTTTTGAAAAGAATTATAGCAACAAAGACAAAACAATATCGAAACATAACGAAACAAGACATGATCCTTTGCAATACGACGAAAACACACGTGCATATTTAAAATCAAACCCGCGAGACAAAACCGCTTCACGTTACAAACAGATACAAGTACAGAAAGATCTAGGAAATACAATTCTTACTGACAAGAATATTACGATACACAAACAAGAACTCAAACGTCCAAAAACTAATACTCAGCAAATCCCACGTGAACAAGATGTTGTTGTTTCAACTAATAATATTACACCTAGTACTAGCAGCAAACAGTGATCAAATTTTTCTTCAAGAATTAAATACAACTGGAATTTTACCTTTTGAATTAGGAAATGCAAAGTTAATCGAAAAATATCATATTTTTATTCATTATGTTAATACAGATTTGATTAAACAACAGATTACTAATTTGGTTACAGACTTTGATACACTTTTATCTATTTTAAATAATAAACATAACGATTATTTGAGAAGATTAGATTCATACATTTCTTTGACAAATACTATGATTAATGTTATTAAAGATAAATATAATATTATTAGACCGGTTAGAAGAATTAAAAGAGGACTTATTAACGGACTAGGTAGCATAATTAAGGAAATTACAGGGAATTTAGATGCACAAGATGCCAAAAAGTACGATGACGCTATACGTATATTAGAAACTAACGATGAAATTTATGCAAAAACATTGAATAAACAAATGACATTAAATAATAAGTTAATTGAATATTTTAATGAAACAATTATTAATATTAGAGAAAATGATGTAATATTAAATAAGAAATTGAATGATATCAATGATTATCTAAAATTCGGTAGTTTTAGTCATAATGAATATTTTATAGCTAAAGATAGTTTAGAACAAATTAATTATAGTTTGGTTATTTTAACAAATATTTTAAACGATTTAGAAATATCATTAGATTTAGCTAAGATGAATTTAGTTCATAACTCAGTAATTAAATTAGATGATTTGAATTTTATGATTAATACTGTAAAGAATTTATACAATGTAGAATCATTACCATTTCCCATAGACGATAGTAATCTTCACAAATATTATAATTTACTTAATATTCAATATTATTATACAGACGAAAAAATTGTTTTTCTTATCAAATTTCCTATCACTCTACCCGAAACCTATAAACATTATAAATTGTTTCCAATTCCAAATACCGAAAATAGAGTCATTATTCCACCTAAACCTTTCCTTACAATTGGCAATAATAACTATCAATTTGACGATACAAATTGCAAAGAAGTTTCAGAAAAATATTTTTGCAATATTAGACACATATTATCAAACGACGAAGAATGTATCATAAAATTATTACAACTAGATAACACTCACATCAAAACATGCAATGAAATTCAAGTCAACATTACACACAATATTATAGAGAAAATAAATAACGCACACTATATTCTTTTACTAAGCACACAATCAAGAATCGATATGATTTGCAATCATCAAGAAGAAACTAAGTTTATTAAAGGAATTTTTCTTTTAAAACTCCCACACTTATGTAAATTCAGCATTGACAAGAAAAACTATTACAATCAAGAGTCGTCTATAGAAGGAAAAGCAATTATTTTACCAAGATTTAATTTCAACTACAACATTTCAAAATCATCCGAACCAATTGCAATCAAGTCAATTCAAGTAAATGAGCTATCTAAAATTAAAGAAGATCAAGAACAAATTCATAAACTCTATGCAAGGAAGACTGGAATTAACAACAACAGCATCGTGTCAATTATCATGTATATAATATTTATAACTATATTATTATTTATATCCTGTTCAAGTATTGCAGACAAAGATACAACAAAAAGAAATTACAAATTACTCCAGAAGTAGAGACACCCCAAGAACAAGAGAGCCACAACCAACCACAACCACCAACCTGCACCCCGAGGTTTTTCATCTAGGGCCGGAGGAGTTACGGGATCCATCCCGCTGACATAGCTTATATCTAGCCACAAGATCCTCCTTGCTGATAAAGCATATTTTTAACTATATAAGTAGCAAGATCTCTACATTCGATGAGGATAATCTTTGCCAGTACTTACACCAGTCCAGTTATATAATTATAATTCATTATATCATTATATTGTAAAATTCAATTATTTTATATATTTTATTGTAATTATAAGAAATAAAGTTTTTTTTTATTTTATTCTCGAATAACGAGTATAAAATTGGAGCTTTCGATTATAAGAGGCGTTTAATGTATCGATAAACAATATAGAAGAAATATAATAATTAGTACAAGTGGGTGAAATGGAACAGAAAGGTTTATTTAATATAAACAAATGATTTACATATACGATCAAAAACTTTATAAATAGTCGGCGACAACTTTGTAAAATAAAACGTTATCGAGCTTCCTAAATCCCAAAACAGACAGAAAGAAATTAAATATTTAACACTTACGTTATTTCTATATATAATATTTTTATAAAAAAAAAATATTTAAACCTTTATGCATCATTTTTACAATTTCCACCATATAAAATAGCCGCTTAATGACTTAAAAGTAACCGATTAAGTTGCTCATATCTCCCCATATTTAGATCTGCCAACTAACTACTAGTTACAACTAATATGTTCGTAACAACTTGAATAAGGAAAATATGAACTCCTATAAGGTAAGTTACAGCAGAGGTGGGGAAACTTTTAGCCATTAGAGGCCACACTTAAATTAGGCAGCAATGAAAGAGGCCGCATAAGCTGGTTGACCTAAAAAAGTGACTTTTGTGGGAATTATTATAGTTTTTTATAGTTTTTTATAGTTTAACAATTTATTGCATTATATGGAAAAAAAATATTCCAAAATTCTAAATATGATATAATATAATAATATATAACAATATTACAAAAAATACAATAAAAATTTTTTTTTAAACACTAAGTCAGAGCCTTATTTGGCTTTGTTTTTTGCTTGGCAACTGAGCGAGATGTAAAATTTCTGGGTGTCGAAGAAATCGTACGAAATTTCATTCATTTTTCTTGAAGACTGGAAAAAAATTGGTATGTTTCGAACGTATGTAATGAGATAAATCGACTTCATTTCGATAAAA
>NW_020538040.1:57949061-57988786 GCF_003426905.1 Ctenocephalides felis | reverse complement strand
TTTTTTATATACTATGTTCTCATTGATTTCCTTTGCCCCTCTCAATCAATCTTGTAGAAAAGATATATTAAGTTGTTCAATCAGGTTAGAAACAGCTGTCTTTGGTTAGTTTCGAAAGTATCATTGTCTATTCTAAGGAGATATTTTTAATTGGGTATAATTTTGAAAAATTTACTAGATTAAATCAACTTTGGTTTATTTTACTCCAGAAAGAAAATCTTTTTTTTTTCATCAAGAAAAAATGCAAGAAACGGTCATTGTAAAGAATCGTTTTGTGTGCAGAAACAATAATAGGGTATAATATAACAGAACAATGAAAATAATGCATCTATTATCCTTAATATTGAATGCAATTTCATATATGCAATTAGTTTTATCTATTATTATATATACAAAGACAAATCACTCTGTGATGAACGATTAATTCAGAATAAACATAGAACCTTCTGCTTAATATTTTATCCACAAGTTCCGCGTAATACTGAATTATAAATGAAGATGGAATGAACTTTCCCTTAGTTGCGACAAGCATCGTTATAAGGTCAAGAATGAAACTGATGCCAACTTTTGCAAAGTTAATTATGGTGTATTGTATATGCACTTCATAACAATATTGAATGGAAGTTGTTTCATATATTTTCATTTAAAGCTTACTAATCATTTTGGTAAACCTTACAAGAAATGGCTAGTGAAGTCCTAATGTTACATGGGTGTAGCACGTAATAACTGATATTAATGATTTAAAAAATATTTTGGTGTATAATTACGATGTGTAAAGATTTCATTAGTTTTGTAAAAACCAGAGTAAAACTAGTTGTAAGTAAACTTAAGGCAATTTGCATTAACATCCCGATGCGTATACATTAGGGTGGTTCTTAATATGGACATTTTTAAATTTCCTTGCTCCCAAGGGCTCAAATGGTTCTGAATTGATAAAAAACAATTTTCCGAAAGTTTAGCTCTTAACTTTTATATTATATATTATATTATATATTAACTTTTAGATAGTGCGCAATCAATCAAACTTCGTATGGAAATAGCGACATAAACAAAATTTTGAAAATGAAAAAAAAAAAATAGGTATAACTTAGCGACAAATGAATTAAAAGTGAAAATTTGCGTCATTTTTTATTGAAAATTCGAGACGCTCTGCAAAATCTTTAAAAATTTTTTCATGCCATTTCCATACAGAACTTTGATTGAATTGCGCACTATCTAAAACACAATATTAAGATCGAAAACTTTCAGAGAATTGTTTTTTATCAATTTGGTACCATTTGAGCCCTTGGAAGCAAGGAAATTCGAAAATGTCCATATTAAGGATCACCCTAGTATACATAATCAACTTAATCAATAAGAAAAATGAGAAACAACTATTTAGGTAAAATGTTCAACAGTTTATTTCTAAAATAAAATTTTTGCTTTCACTAAAAAATCAACAGTACGATTTCCAATTGATTATGTCGAACATACTTCTAATATCAGTAGCTGTATAAATTAAAATAATGTGTTTTATATATTTTATTACGTCTATTTCGTGTTCTAAAAACTTATTTTATTCAAGTGCGGACGTCAACTGTGATCAGTAGCTACCTGCAAAACACCATAGAACGTACAGATGCTTCGGCATAATATTTTAATATGTTATTTCAGACTACAGAATCTATAATTATTTAAAGCTTTATTTTTACCAAGCCGATTTTTACCAACAACTAACCAACATGATTCCCAACCAATATCTTTCGAACAACCCTTGAATTTTTAAAATGAATTCAAGATTGCGGGTTAAAACGTTGGCGCAAAATTCTTACATTTTTCTGCTAATTACAAAGAAACGACTTGTCCGATTGTTGCGCAAAACTGACCAAACGATAGTCCTTATCAAGCTACTTCGAATGGCTTTTCTGAGTAACTTTTGTGAAAGCTTGGATGAAAATTCAATTACACTATACATACACATACTTTTTTCAAATTTGATTTTATTCGATTCAGAATGACTTGAAACGTTGAGAAAACATAAAATTAGTAAAAGTAAAGAAACAAATCGGTATTTTACTAAATTTAGTAAAAACGACTTTGTCTTGTTGATATAGTTTGAAATATTTCTTTTTTATTAACTCAATTATGTTCATATATCGAAAAGGTAAAATGCCGCTTACGCCTAATAAATTATTCATTCATCCAACTATAATAAAAAGTTGCCACATTGTGTTTCCATTATAAAAGCTCGTTGTTTTGAAAGTTTTATAGAAGCAGAGATCTATAACTCGAAATACAAAATAAAACGATTGAGGAAGAGATTATGAAACTTAAATACATTTTATAAGTTTGAGCTTTTTATCGAGACTTTTCAAACGGTGAGCAATAGAATGGACTATTGGTTCAAAAGTTTTCGCCGCTGATTTCCGAAAGCAAAAACAAACGAACTATTGATTCTTGGAACTACTCTTGGCAAAAGTACATGCGAACTTCTGCTCAAGAGTTTGGTCCGATCTGCTGAATTTAATTTCAAACTCCAATTGTTCAGATTAATTCCTTTGGCATGTAGTAAATATTGAATAAGAAGAATTAAGCAATAATTTTCCTCAATACTATGGGCAAATCATTTAAAAATAAATTTCTTCTAATAGTTTTTACATAAGATCGTTGGATTATTGTTGCAATTTATACATAACAATTTGTGTGTGTGGGTAAGTGTAATTCTTAATATCATTTATATTTATTATAAAATATTTTAATGCTAACACATTATAATAAATATAATTAATATTTTACTTAATTATGTATTTATAGCAGAGTGAGTTTTTTTAAGTAAAACGGTTATAAAATTTATAAATCTAAAATCTTCTATGCCTAACATTGATTGTTGAACGTTTAGTAAAAAGTAGTATCAAAAATACACATATAATTTTCATAATGATTTAAATCATTTTAAAATAAATTATCTCGAAATATTGTAGAATGTATTCTTTAATTTAAATTTTAGTAAAGCATTGTTGCATTAATTTACTCTGTCGGTTGGTTAGTTATTTTTTGCTTTCAATCCTTCTCTACTAAAAGTGTCGCACATTTGCGGAGAATTTTTTAATTATTGTTCTGTTTTTTTGTAATAGTCGAGTTTTACAGAATTTAATAAAGAAGACATATTTTAAACACCCTGCTATAATATTTGCTCCTTTTCTAATAATGTAGGAAATGCGAGTAACTATTTGCTTAGGAATTTGACATTAGTATTTTTTTAAACGTTTCCGAATATTTATTTAAATTTTTATTTAGATAATTTATTCATATATTTAATGGATTCACACGCGATTGAAGTACACGTTATTTGCTACTGTACAAGATGGCACTTAAGTGAAAATAAATACATCATATAACAATTTTGAATAATGTTTATTCAAAATAAACCTAACACTCGTGATGCACACATTTATTAGTGTCAACAATTATACACATTTATATAATGATAAATTATAAATTATATATTTATAATAGCATTAAAAATATGTATAATATTTAAAAACAATAATGTAATTAAAGTCAAACTTCAAATATGACATGATCGGTTTGTCATTGTAATTAGCATTTAGAAATGTACCTTCATTAGAGAAATGAAGTAATTGCTGAATAATAAATTTTATAATATTGTTCACAGAGTGGATTATGTTAAACAACGCCTAAACAAATATTGTTTTCGCAAGTTCACTCATCATGTAATTGTGTTTGAAGAACTTCATGTAATTAAAATTAACTTACATTCATTGATTGCTTGTATTTTTTACTTTTTCGCTGGCGATATAATCTCTTACTTTGAACAGCTGTAATATCTGCCTTGCCTAAAAATATTTTATTTAATAACTTCAAAGATTTATAGAAACTACGAATGATATAGAAATAATTTTTAATCAATAAACTTACTAATCATTAATCTTAGTAATCAATATTTTCAAGGAACAGGGTAAAATATTCTTCTGATTCAGGTATTTTTCATTAAATCAAGATTTGTACTACGATGAAACTTAAAATGTTTATTTATCTAAGCCGATTTTCTTGTTGATATCGGTACGCATACAACGTTAATGCCGGTACGCATACAACGACAGATCTCTATTTACATACGCGCGAAGATTAATCACAATCGACCCGTATAGAAATGATATCATTGGAGCGAATGACGAACCATTGGCACTCGACTCTTATCTTATCTAATCTGCTCCATCTTATCTAACGCACTTCCGTTGCATTTGTACGGATTTACACCCTAGTCGCGCCTAAAAAAGTTTTACTTCAAAAAATATTTAAAACGAATTTTTAACAAAAATAATAATGAAAGATTTTAAGAAAGTTCTCAACAGATATTGTTAAGGCTTTGAACTTTCTGAGTTCAAACACTTTGCTAATTTATTTGGTACGTTATGTATATAATAATTTATTGACCATTATGCTTTATGTTGCAGAGACCGCACTGTTGCTTCCTGGTGCTCTGTCGCACAGCCGAGAGTTAACGAGACCAGCGACATCCGGCGGAACCTCAGGCTGCGCTACGAGAACGATGTGCAGCACGACAGAGCCCTAGAGTGAGTACCTACCCCATCTTTGACTACTTACCTGAACACTTTAGAATTAGATAGACGATTTTACGACATACTGTTCTGTATAATTACAATTTCAAAGCTGAATGAATGCTATTGGTTTAAACCTTTAATTGTAGATTTCAAACTTCAGCTATCTTTATTCTATTGAAAAAAATTATCACCTACCCATTTGTTTAATATTTTTGCGCATACATATTAAATTAATGGTGCGTGGCATTATGCTTTAAAACAAATTGGAGAAACTGACCGTAGTTTTAAATTTTTTTTTTTTAAGAAAAAAATAGATTTTTAAAAATGAAATATCGAAGCGCGTAATCGTCTCGCCGCGGCTTAAAGATTAAACATTATAAATCATTTGGAACCCAAAGAAATGCAAATAAAATCTGTACTTATTATTAAAATCTCTATAAAATATCTGATAATTTGATATGCATATGTCTAATGATCATTTTTGACCGCCAAATAGATTGCAAAAAATTGCATTTTCGATTTTTTTGCGATTACTATAACGCTACGGAAAGTTAATCACAAGAAAACTTGATACAAATATATTTCTGAACGGCTAAACTATATTGATGCAAAAATAATAGATTGGTAAATATTAATTAAAATATCTTTTCTATCTCCTAGCACGACGTTATTTTAATTCAAAAAAATTACAACTTAAAATTTAAATCTCACAATTTTAAATACCATTTACAAAATATTTTTTTATAAATAATATGTAATAAAGTCTTTAGGTTATATTCTGATGTACTGATTATTTATTACTTATAATTATTATTACTTATAATTATATCTAATAGCTTTCGAATCACTTTCATTTTGATTACATGGGATTGTCTAAAATAGTAGATAAAATTAGATAAAATGGTTTATGTAATATGAAACATTACCAATATTTATTCTATTTTATATTTACATTATTTTATTACCGGCTAAAATTGACTGAAAGAAATAATCTCATTATCAAATAAAATTTATGTTAACAAAATTTTAATATATTTCTCGTTAATAAAATTTATATATATATATATATATATATAATTTAAAAATTTTGTAAAATATTTTTTTATATATTAATATATTTAATATATAATAAATACATTACTATTATTAATATATTTATATTATCCTACTATCAACTAGTTCATTAGCATACATATCAATATTAAATTTTTTCACTCTGTATTAGATATTCATTAATTATAAACTTCATTTATGTTATTAATTAAAAAACAATTAACCTAATATTCATTAGAATTGGTTTTAAATTGAACAAGCTTATATTATTTCATAAAATATTATTGCATTGACAAAAGTTTCTTATAAAATTAATTTGTCTTGAAGACAATTTGAGAAATAATTCTTCGCCAATAACATAAAGTAATATAATAATAACCTAATATTATGTAACTGAAATCTAAAATGGGATTTTTTTCAATCTAAACGACGTTGACTATTGCCATAACTACTGTTAACTATACATATTCAAAAATATGGTATAAAGATTTTGGCGTAAAAATTCCGATTTGTTATCAAATCTTTGTGTAGTAAATATTGTTTGTATGTTTCATTTTGAATTTATGTCAATATGACACTTTATGACAATATAGTGTAATTTTTGGGGTTTTGTTCTATTTAAGTACACCTTTGTAAGTTGTACTAACAATTAAAACTTTAAATATATATTTTGAACATCCGTATTATTAAACAAAAATAAAAATGTCGACTTGCTTCCAGCTACCAGTCAACTATACTTATCGTCTCCATGTTCTCCTACATAGCAACAAAACTATATTCTCAAATTCTATGTATACAACGTTTATGCATTACCTCTAATGTATCAAACCTCTTACTTCTTGCAAAATACTACACTCTTCAAATTTAAAATAGCAAAAATTCACTTCTCAAACAATATAGATTTATAAAAAATAATATTGCGAAACTTCAATGTACTAGAACCACTTCGTACTAACAATAAAATCATAATACATCATTAGCGTAAAATATGAAGCTGAGCTTATAAAAAAAAATATAATTTAATTTGTTACAATAGTTGATATTAATTTATTTCGATGCAATTGCTATTATAATATTACACGTTTCTAGTAGAAAACAAAAATATTACGTGGAGAATTTTGAGAACTTAATTTCAAAAAATTTAAAAAAATGTGAAGTATTTAAAAATATTTGATCGAGTGAGATTTGTGAATAATTTGAAATTTCATTTGCAATTTTATTCATTTATAAACATTGAAATTTTTATCACTTATGGTTATATACCATAATATATTACAACAATAACACACAATTCGAATTGAATTTGATAATCTAAAGGTACACAATTCGAATTGAATCTGATAATCTAGCATATGTATAATAGATAAAGAATCCGAATATATATATATCTATATATATATATATATATATATATATATATATATATATATCTTTCACAATGTTGCTTGTCCTAAATTATTCTTACAAAATCTTTCCATATCATCCTATTGATTTGACTGCTCCTTGGGTATTCCTTCGGGAGTCATTTGTACAAATATTTACATAATTCTGTTATAGAGTTCTGGATTATTAAAATAAAATAAAATACAGAGATTCCTGCTATATTATAAGTAAATATTCTTACCAGTTGTTTATACACTTGATATAATAATGTAGTTTACATGAATTTTAATTATCTTCTGTGAAGTAAAATATTTGAGGATGCATGATAATTATATACATATATATATATATATATATATATATATATATATATATATATATATATATTGGTCTTTTTCTTATACGAATGATTTCTTTCGTAAAACTCTGTCCAGAGAATTTCAGAAATTTATTGAATGATTCAATTTTTTATTTGAAAACTATTATGAGGAAGATTTGGCTTTTCTTTATATTAAATGATTGCATTATTATTAACATATATAGTCGGTACACAAATTACAATGTTGATTTTTTTTAATTATCAAAAATATCACAAATTTTTAATGTGCCCTAAAAAAGATTAAGTTCTTCTCTGTCACTAAAACTGTTTATTTAATATTAAACTTATACGCTGTTTATAATATTTAATCCAACTCTTTATTTATTTTTATTGATATTTAATCTAGCGTAATTCACTTACATCAACTACTGCAAATTTGATCATTCCTGGATCAATTTCAAAAGGCTGACTGTAATAATTAAAATTGTCTATTTACAATATTTTTTTTTAGTTTTATAAGTCTTCGAATGGAGTTTTAAATCTAATAAAAATACTATTAATCTAGCATTAAAGAACATGGCATTAATAAGTGAAATACTAATTTTTTGCCACCAAATGTACATTTTCGGTCCTTTTTTCTTCGTTAATGGAATAGATGGACATGCATTTTTGAGAAATCTTTCACCTCTGTAAACGAAAAGATATCAAATTCTCATTTTAGTTTTTTATTCAGTGATCGTAATTGAGTATGCAAAAAATAATTATTTGCTATCTTCCATACAATTGATGTTGCATTCTCGGTCAATTTAATTTGACGAGCCATTATCTGCATTCTTAATTTATTTTTTGTTGTTCAATCAGAAAATGATAATATTTGAATAGCATTTATATTTTTTTCAATTAACTAACCTTAAAATAAATAGATATTAGAGATGTATGTTCTAAATTCGTCAAATTAAATTTTTATAAATGATTGATTGATTTGAAATTTTCGATATGCTATAAACATTGAGAAAATATTTTGAAATAATTTTATTATCCGCAATATAGGTATTTATTTATTTCGTATATAAATTTATATTCCGTTTACACTTTCCGGAAAGGAAGGATTGAATATAAATGCAAATACATCTTACCTCGGCAGTTGTAGATGCTTTACTGAGCCCGTATTTATGTGGAGAAAGTATAGATTTATGTTAGATATAGCCAAATATAACAGATGAGAATATTAATGCGAGAGCTAGGAAATTTTTTCTTAAAATTCTTAAACAGTATCGAACAAGTTGTTTATTTTTTCAAAATTAAAATACACATTTCTTGCTACATCAGAATTGTATTTATACAATAATTTTTATTTCTTTCTTATTTTTGTTTATTTTACTAACATTTAAATTTTTAGTAATATTTTACATTTTTAGGGTGGTCCTTAATATGGACATTTTCGAATTTCCTTGCTCTCAAGAGCTCAAATGGTTCAAATTAATGAAGGGGTTAAGTATAACTCAGCGACAAATTAATTAAAAGTGAAAATTCATGTCATTTTTTATTGAAACTTCGACACTCTGCAAAATTTTTAAAAATTTTTTCATGCTATTTCCATACAAAACTTTGATTGAATTGCGCTTTATGTAAAAGACAATATTAAGAGCCAGAACTTTCAGAGAATTGTTTTTTATTAATTTGGAACCATTTGAGCCCTGGAAGCAAAGAAATTTGAAAATGTTTATATTAAGGACCACCCTAATATATATATATATATATATATATATATATATATATATATGCATATAATTCGTTTTATCTAATTTCTTTGTTATTTCTGCTATAACTTCAGCATATTGAGCTGCTGTTATTACATAATGCTTTTTGAGGGCACCACATTGTGTTGAATTATTTATTAATTGACACTTTATTTAATTAATGTACTTTCTATCAATTATTTTTACACAATACAAATTTATATAATGTCTAAATATGATGCGCATTTAATATAGAATAATTTTAACACAATCAAGTTTCTACTATTACCCACATTTTGAATTTTACTGAAAATCTAGTAATTTTCATGTTCAATTCTATATTTTTTCCAGTGGACTATTTTTTGAATATTTTTATTATTAGCTTAAGAAAATTTCTTACTGAATAAACTAGGTCTATAGCCAAATTGTATTCTACTATTTACCCACATTTTGAATTTTACTGGAAATGTAGTAATTTTCATGTTCAATTCTATATTTTTTTCCAGTGGACAATTTTTTGAATATTTTTATTATTAGCTTAAGAAAATTTCTTACTGAATAAACTAGGTCTATAGCCAAATTGTATAAATTTTGGAATAATTTAAAAAAAAATCAAAATCAGATGTGTTATTGATATTATGCGCAATGTTTACAATTTATATATATATATATATATATATATATATATATATATATATATATGTATATATAATGCGCCATATTACGCCAGTCCCTGCAATTTAATACGTATTTTCATACATTTCTTAACTCTTAATACGATTTTTCACCTCGTTTAACAAGCCAAAGCAATAGCCATCGACTCTTCAAGAACAAATTGTAGTATTGAAAGTTTTATATAAAATTCACGAACATGATTAAACTTAGTTAGCTGCTAAGCTTCACTTACCAGTTTCTACGTTACGTATCATTTAAAGAATAGAAAAGAAATTAAAGGAAAATACAGTTTGGGGTATGTAGAGCAAAAAGCAAAATGTAGAATAGTTTGAAAAATTGTAAAAAGTTTTATTGGAATGGCTTCATCAAGTACGAACTTTAAAACTGCATTTCAGTGGCCTTATTGGCATGTTAAAAGCAGCTTCACTAAAATATTTCAAGGGAATTGTGTTCCATCAAATCACTGAAAAATTGCTGCTCGTGCACCATAATATGTTGATACATTATAATAAATTGTTGCAAAATTACGAACTGCAGGACATCGGTAACGCTTTAGTCATCTGAAATGATGTCAGGCAAGTACAATTTTTTCAAGTGAAAAATGGTGGTGAAGCGAGAATAGAGAGTTTCACTTTCCTGTACCAATTCTGATGGGTCAAAAAAGTTACGTTTACTACTTTACAAATGGTTTGTCAGACGTCCTGCAAAAGTTGAGTTACGTTGAAAATTTTGTGCTTTCTAATTCACCTCTCAAACAAATCAAAATCAGTGATTATTTTGATTATATAGTACGGATTTTTTTGTTCCATATGATACGCCTTCTCGCTTATGACACGGTATTGATAGGGTTCTTGAGAAATTGTGTTAAGTGAGTTTAAAGTGAGTTATGCTTTTGTTGTTAACAATGTGGGTGACTTTTGAATGTAAATAAATGCAAAAAATATTTGGAAATGATTTGAGCAAAAAGAGCCTATCGACTCCCTTTTAAATCGATTCTTCTAAAGATAGATTATGCATATATGTGTGCACAGGAAATTGGAATACGAGGTCCTATTGAATGGGAAGGAATATCTTGACCGAGCAGCCAATTTCGTGAACGGCGTACATGCTTACACGTACCAGCAATATACGTACAATCTCCATGTTGTCGCCAACAACAGATTCCTACTTATTAATAATGGTAATACGGTATATGATAATTTCAATATTAATATCGTGTAGAGCGCAAATTAAATGGCCCGCGGGTAAAACATTTCACCACCATCATTGCAAAAAGTGGTAAAGTTTAGAATTTTTTAACGATACTGTTTTAAAGTAAAAGGCAAAATAGACATTACCTGCCATCATTTTAGTTTTTACGACGTCTCTATCAGGAGATAAACAGCTTTCTATCAATATTTGAACAGAAGACGTTTTTTTCGTTGTTAGTCTCTTTGGCTTTGTGCACTGTTCTTTAGTTTTCAACACCAGGATATAATTTTTATGTATACCTCATTTATTTTTTATAAGAGTTATAAGTTAGATTTAATAGCTTGTTTTATAATACCTCGATAAAGCTGAACGTTCACCCTGACAAAGGTGTGAACAATAAAAATAGTAAATGACGAAAGATAACAAAAGCAATTTTGCAAGCGATAAGTTAGATAAATACTTATTCCATCTATGCTGATGATTCTTTCTGACGAAATACTAGATCAAAGTTATATGCAGTGTTAACGTTGTAAAAAATGTACCCGTGAAATTTATATTTTGCATTGGTTGAATAACGTAGCTATTTTTCTTGTTCATGTCTTATTTTTTAAATAAAAAATAAGATATTACCCTTGGTTGCCCCCTGGCAGGCCCCTTTTACCCCGCCTAATTAGTGTGAAAAACCAGATGCCAGATTGGAAAACAAAGAATAAACATTTCTACAATGATAAATTAGCTGGAAGTTTTACTGAATATAGTCAGATAGTTGTTTATTCGATGTTTTATTTATCGCGATAATATTGATTTGGTATTCACAATATAATTGCTAAAAGTCAAATTGGGCTTTTGTGTCCCGCCCTACCCTACGTTATTTCGAATATTATTGTAAACTAAAAAGAACTTTAGTTTGAACAAGTACCTAATAAAGTAGGTCAGATTGATATATTACTTGGATTATTGATATGTAACGTATGTTATTTCGAATGTAATTGTAATTCTGTTTGTCATAATCACAAAACTACATTAAAATCAAATTACTGAAATATTTGTTTGCCTCAGTTTTACATGAAAACTCGCAAAGTCCATCCGTCATATTTACGTGAGCGTTTTATAAAGTAATGAAAGTTTTTTTAAATCGCTTTTTTAACTAAAATGTTGTCACAAACTTGTAGAGTAAAACAAGTGTATAATCTGCAGTTTTGTTCTCCACTAGTGAAACATTTCTTACCATCGTAGTAGAGGAAAGAAAGTTCGTTTTATTTGCTTCTACTTATTTCTTGCTTTTTAACTTTTGCTCTGCCGAGCAAAGCACACAGACGCACTTTAGACGTGAATGCATGCCGCTTTGACAATTTCGAAAGCGTCCCCTCAAAAGAATTATGAAATATTTTATGCTACATAAGAATATGGGTACCTGCAACCTACCTACCCACTTACACTACCCAGTTATATTCTTTTTTCTCCTGCAGAATCTGCGGTAATAGGTTTTCATAAACGACATCTTACCAAAATAGGTAGGGGAGCTAGGGGCTTATTGTAACAGGGTTAAGTAGTAGCAGGCGTTTTTTAATAGGATCTTGTACGATATTAAAATATATTTTGTCTCGATTGGATATGTAAACCGTTCTGCATAATATTGTATTAGCTACTGTTCCAAAGGCCTAGTTTTTGGCATAGGCAGGTCTAGCCGTTTCGAAGATACGGGGCAAAAAGTGCCACAAACGGTAACTCCGTTTTTAAGAGAACGGAGTGTCCGATTGACTAATTTAAAAAACATTTTACTTGTATTGGCAAGATGAACAACTGATTAAATTTTCATGAAGGCAAGTCTAGCGGTTTCGGACATTTAGTGAAAAAAGTAAAAAAATGCCATTTGACGGTCAAAAATGATCATTAGACATATGCACATAAAATTATCAGATATTTTTATAGAGATTTTAACAATAAGTATAAATTTTGTTTACATTCCTATGGGTTTCGTACCAATGTTTATCCGCTAGACGGCGACGCGGCGCTTAAGCGCTTCGATATTTTGTCCCTATGCAGTTAAAGCAGTGTGATTGCTTTGAAAAAAGTTCAGAACTTTAAAATATTTCAAAATAAAGAAAACTTTTTTTTTCAAAAAGTCTTTTTTCCAAAAAAATTTTTTTATTCAAAAATGTATTAGTCCAGTCATTTGGTGCAAAAAAAGTCTGTTGCCGGTATAATACTCCGGGAATTCTGAAAATTAGTAATCTTATAGATTTCAAGGTGCTATTTTCGAAAATGAACTTTGCCACCTCAAATTTGAACGGCAAGTTGCCGCCATATTGGAAAAATGGCGTCAAAAAAGAGCTTTTTTAAAATATCTCCTTTCTGGCTCATTTTACGATAAAAGTATCTATAAACGAATTAAACTAGATAAAATTTACTACAATTCTTTAGAAAACCGTTATTTTGTAGAATTGATTGTTTGAGAGTACGGCCACCTCAAAGTCTTTGCTGCTCTCGCCGCAGTACCAAATCTCTCCACATATGACAGCGCTTTGAACTTGACCACATTCTCTCTAATAAATGAATATTTTCAATGTTAAATTAAGCGAATAAGATCTATAAATAAAATAATTGGTTTAACAAAATAAAAGATATTGAATAAATTATAGTAAGCTTTCTCTAGTTTAATTTTGTTTATAGCTACTTTGCTATTGAAGTGTTAAAAAATCAGCAAAAAACAGAAAAATATTTGAATTATTTTATTTCTAGATCTTATTCTTCTAATTTAACATTGAAACTTAATTTAACAAGTTGAAACAAAACTTTGGGGCTAGCTGTAATATGCAGTAAAGATATTGTCTGGTTTGTAGTGAAGCTTTTTTATATTCAAGTGAAGAGGATTGTGTAGAATGTACATATGTAGATTGCAAGATATGGGCACATATAAATTATGTTATAATTTTCACTATAGGTTCCCAAACTTGTTTGTGCCGTGGACCCCTTGCGATGTGTTTCCCTAACGTTTTGTTATGGACCCCCTATATTAAAGTGACCACACGGTTCAGTTTCACCGGAACAGTCGCGGATTTCCATCAAGTGGTCCGGGTTTTTAAAAAATCCATTTTCGGCCCGGATTGTGCCGCGTTCTCAAAAAGTATAGGTTTAAATCGAATCTTCGCAATGCTTGATACTAAAATTACAACTACCCATCAAATATCTGGAAACGATATATTTCACATCACTCAATAAATCCGATAACTAAGCAAAACCAAATTTTTTGGCAAATTTCTTTTTTTTATGCAATATAGTTTCTTGAAACCGATATAACGATTATAGCGAACTTCAACCTTTTCGAAACAATTTTTGGTACGATTTGTACTTTGCCACAAAATTCAGCTATCAAACTTGACACGCATTGTTACTATACTTTACCAAGATTGTGGCCAAAATTTAAAGTTGAAATATTCAATAGTTTCTGATATATGCGAGGTTAATGGGTGGCTGGCTCCGCGCTCAATACTATTTAAACAGATGGTATGTTCTCAAAAATGCGGTTTTCAATTTTGATGAAACTTGACACACGTTATTACTATACTTGAAAATATATTTATATTTATATTTATAAAATACATTTTGTATTCCATTAAATAATAATTATGTAATTAAAATTAATTTTATTTTATTATTCCAGGTATTGCGTAGAATTTGAAGTTATAAAAGCATCAAAAGCATGCCACAGAGAAACTGCTTACAGTGGACTTCAAGAAGGTAAAATAGTTTTTACATTTTAATTTTTGTTACGTCTAGTCAATCAGAATTATTTAAACGCTTTAAAATGGTAAGAAAACTTCATTCACAGGTAAATCACACGTGTGTTGAAAATACCTACAACGGAAATCATTTATTACTACATACATCACACATTAAGCCAAAAATTGTGAAGTTATTCAATTACCAAGCAACAACTAGTGGTGTATGGCATTGTGCCTTAAGGCAAATTGCTGGAACTTCCCGTACCAGTATTAAATATTCGAAAGAAAGAAATCAGTAATCATTAAATATTGATCAATGATTAATAACAATTGTTTTGAACATTTTTTAACAGATAATTATAATAACTATATATGTTATCGTTCATAAAATATACAGTAACGATCTTATCACTTGCGAAAGTTCGCATTAGCAAGAGGTACCAAATAAATCCGTCTGAGGATATATTTCTTACGATTAGAATAACGCATTTGGAATATATACATTTTACAATTTTGAAAAAAATAATTTTCTGAAAATTTTGAAATTAGCTTGAACCGTATAAGTAAACTTTAAAAATTAAAAAATCTTGGTACGGATCCCAACAAAATTGTAACAAAATTAGTACTCATTTTTAAAAACTTAATCAAATATCTGATAATTCGATGTGCATATACCTAATGGTCATTTTTGACCGCCAAATATTTTTTGTACTCTTTTCTCTGTATCTCCGAAACCGCTAGACCTGCCTTACCAAAAATTTCATCAATTCTTAATTCCGTCAATACTTGTATTGATGTTTTTTGAATCTTTAAAATCGGTTGATTCGTGCGCCCGAAATCGCGGACGAAAAATTGTGTTCAAACATACACACACACACATATATACACAAACATCCATTTTTTCTAAGGTATGCCAAAATGTTCATAAACCTTTCAAACGTAAAGTTATGAAAACAAAATTATTTTTGATTTTTTTGCGATTAACCCTCCGTCGGTCGGACCACCATTCGGGATATATGGGATAAATGAGTTTTTGGTGTCTTATGTATTAACGATTATATAAAAAAAATCAAGAAATATAAAAAAATCGTTGCTTTTTTTTGTTAATTTTTCTGTTTTAAATCAATGAAAAACAATATTTATTCTTTTTCGGCGCCTTTGATATGAATGTGTGCATTACTCATCCTATTTTCAGTGTTTGCGATTACCAATAAGTTTGGTAGGTTTTCAAAGAACTCTCGTCATGAAAATACTAACATGCATGTTAGAACACATAGCAAAGAATATAAACAACGCAGTCTGAATAGAAAATACCATGAAAAAAGACAAAATACTGGTTTACATATATCAAAAAGCGTATATTTCATACAAAATGTATGGGTGGTCTAGACAGACCTTTCCGACCGTTCGAATCGAGTTAATATCCTTATAATTATCCTTCTGTACTTTTTTTCGTCCTGATTTTTTTATTGATCGACAGCTAATGAAATTTTAGGAAAAGTCAAGAAATTTCAAGTCGAAAGGATTACTAGAAGTATTATTTTTTTTTTTAATTGAAGTCGAAAAAAGTCTGGCCAGACCACGCCGACCGACGGAGGGTTAATATAACTTATCCTACGGAAAGTTAATAATAACAAACAATTATACAAGCAAATGGTGTGACATAAACTTCTTAGAAAATACAGTACTGCTGCAATGAATCTAATACATTTGAATGTGAACATGTTACATTTTGCAATACAATATGAATATAGTAAGATATACGTAATAGAGTTAAGGAATTTCTCTTTATAAGTTTTTTTTAAATTTCTGATCTGCTGATAGTATACGTATGCCTCAATTAAAGTTGTCAATTCTTTGGATTCCTTAACATTTCAACTGATTGTGTCACTGATTCGTGGTCAAGTTTTATATCATGAGTAAATGTAAAAGTGACATACATCGTACATCCACACGTTGTGATTAATAAATGATAGACAGTAGTAAAAATGCAAGGGATTTCATTACTGTCTATAATTCAAAATCTAATTTCGGGTAATATCAATGATTTTTTAAACATTTTAAAAACGTGATTAATTAATTTGTAATATAATATCTAAATAAATTTGTGCTGCAAGTTCATTATTAACTTCCCGTAGGGCAAGTTATAGTAATCGCAAAAAATCGAAAACGAAAATTTTTATATATCTTTACGTTTCAAAACCTTTTGAACATTTTGATATACTTTAGAAAAAATGGATGTATGTGTGTATGCGTGTGTGTGCGCGCGTGTGTGCGTGTATGTGTGTGTGTTCGGATACAAATTTTCGTCGACGATTTCGGGAACACGGATGAAGCGATTTGAATAATTTAAAAAACATTCGATTGCTGTTGATAAGGAAACGTGCTGATTAGTTTTTGGCAAAGGCAGGTCCAGCCGTTCCGGAGATATGGTGCAAAGAGTGACAAAAACAGTAACTCAGTTTTTAAGAGAACGGGGCGTCGGATTTGAATAATTCAAAAAATATTTTACTTGTATTAACAAGATGAAAAACTGATCAAATTTTCATGAAGGCAGGTCTAGCGGTTTCGGAGATTTAGTAAAAAAAGTAAAAAAAATGCCATTTGGCAGTCAAAAATGATCATTAGACATATGCACATCTAATTATCAGATATTTTATAGAGATTTTAACAATAAGTGTGAATTTTGTTTACATTTCTATGGGTTCCGTACCAATGTATATCCGTTAGACGGCGACGCGGCGCTTACGCACTTCGATATTTTGTCCCTATGCAGTTAAAGCAGTACGATTGCTTTGAAAAAATGTTCTGAATTTCCAAAATATTTCAAAATAAATTTTTCTTCAAAAATTCTTTACAATATAAGTTACAATATAAAGATATATAAAGTTGTCTGTATCTCTAAACAGCTTATTCCGTAAACTAAGGGCTTTTCACACTACCCATGCTAATCGAGTATATGTGGATCGAGTTTTTGTGACTAATTAGGGAACCATTAGCGTTTCGCAATTAATAATTTGCTGTCGTTTTCGAAAAGTCACACCGAATAACTAGGCTTTGTCTAGTTTAAATATTTACAAATGTAACTGGCGTCAGCACGTTGCTCGATTCTGTATATAGGAGCAGATCCGCCTATAAGAGAAACTCAAACAATAGGTTGCAAGATTAAAGATCCGTTCGTCGGCAGAGGGCTGAAATACACGACGAGAATATCAAATCCCGCATTCGCACAACTTAAATAATTTTATTAAGTAAAGGAACAATTTAAATTCAAATTAGGCGGCTCGGAGAGCGTTCGATAAACGAAACATGTATGAAGCATTCGAATATTTTTATCAGTGATCGAGAATATAGCAGGAAACTCGAAACTATACCCCAGGAGCTTTGATACAGAAGGATGTGGGATGTTTAAAGTTCACTTAAATAGTTCGAACAAATATCCTGAAAAATGACAGTTACGACCGTGTGGATCTTGTATGCGTTTAAAAATTTTCCAAATTCGATTTTTTTCAAAAATTTCAAAATTTTCAAAAAGGTCGATTTTTTCAAATATTTCAAAAATATTATTTTGTCAATGTTCTTTAGAAATTTAAGGTTTTTAAAAATTTTAAATTGCGGTATGGAAAATTCTAGCAATTTGTCTAAAAAAACTCGATGCCCTGCACCACTAGTTATCATTATTGTTACATAAAAAGGGACCGTGTTTCTAACTATAAGCCAATCGATATTAGAGCTGCATTTATTATTAACTTCCCGTAGGGCAAGTTATAGTAATCGCAAAAAAATCAAAAATGAAAATTTTTATATATCTTTACGTTTCAAAGGTTTCTGAATATTTTGGCATACCTTAGAAAAAATGGATGTATGTGTGTGTGTGTGTGTATGTATGTATGTATGTATGTATGTATGTATGTATGTATGTATGTATGTATGTATGTATGTACGCATGTACGTGTGTGTATGTATGTGCGGATACAAATTTTCGTCGACGATTTCGGGAGCACGGATCAACCGATTTGAATAATTCAAAAAACATTCGATTTGTATTGATAAGGAGACGTGCTGATTAGTTTTTGGCGAAGGCAGGTCTAGCCGTTCCGAAGATACGGGGCAAAAAGTGCCGAAAACGGTAACTCAATTTTTAAGAGAACGGAGCGTCCGATTTGAATAATTCAAAAAACATTTCACTTGTATTGACAAGATGAAGAATCGATAAAATTTTTATGAAGGTAGGTCTAGCGGTTTCGGAGATATGGAAGAAAAAGTAAAAAATAAGCCATTTGGCGGTCAAAAATGATCATTAGACATATGCACATCAAATTATCAGATATTTTATAGAGATTTTAACAATAAGTATACATTTTGTTAACATTCCTATGGGTTCCGTATCAGTGCTTATGCGTTAGACAGCGACGCGGCGCTTACGCGCTTTATATTTTGTCCCTATGCAGTTAAAGCAGTACGATTGCTTTGAAAAAAAAAAGTTCAGAATAATATGTCAAAATAAAGAAAAAAATTTTTTTTTTCAAAAAAAAAAAAAAATTAAAAAAAAAAATTTTTTTTTAAAAAAATAATTTTTTGTCCAATTTATAGTTTCTCAAAAATCTTATTTTTTCAAAGTAAATTTTTTTCAAAAATGTTAATTGTTTTTAAAAAAATAATAATTTTTGGTACGTAAAGTTCCAGCAATTTGCCTTAAGGCACGATGCCTTAATTGCCTTAAGACAGAATTCCACTTACAGCTAGTTATTATTATTATTAAGAGCAATCAGATATTAATAGTATTATAAACTTGTTACAACTCTTTAATAACGTATTTTTTTAGAAAGCAACCCAACAGTTGATCTATCTGTATTTTTGATGAATGATGTAGTATATTATTAGAAAAATTCTAATATTGATAGATTTTTATTGGATGTAGCAATGTCGCCGTGGGAGGTCTATTTTTACTTAGAAACATATTGATATCAATACTTTTAATTGAAAAGCGATGTTATTACTGCTTGACATCAGAATGTCTAAAGCAATTATCGAATCTTGGTCTTTTGATTGAAATTCCATATAGCTTTACCCTCTAAGTCACTAAAGAGCTTTACATAGTGTTACATTAATGTATTATTCTAACATTTATAACCATTTAACATAACCAAATTTCCCAAGCTGTTGACGAAGAATACTCTGAATCGGTTCATAAATGTGTTACGATTCTATTTTGATTGATATAAAAAAGTTTTCGCCGTCGTTATTTTCCTTCTCGGTATCGTTACCGCAAGGTATATATTTTTATTTTTACAGGCTCATATTTTTGTTTTCGTCAGTTCGATTGTTTTGTGCGTTGCCGAAACTAAGTCCACGGGGGTGGCGTATTGTCATTTTATTGGAAAATGGTATATTGTGTACTACGTGCATTCGCAATTCGCATGCTCTGTTGAGATTTGTAGACGAAAAATGAATAAAATATGAGACATTGCGTATCGGATATGGGTTCTTTAAATTATGTATACATTTGTAGAATATCTGAGATTACAGAAAAGTTTTGCGAACCCCGTAACCGATTGTTTTTATTAGTATTATGTATTGTATGCCTATAATATAATGCTAAAAACTGAAAACAGATCGAGTCATTATAAACAATCTTCCACTTTTATAAACAAACTAGTCTTGAGTGACATTCTGTCTTAAAGCAAGTTGCATAAACATCCCGACGTGTTTATATAATCGACTTAATTAAGAATAATTGAGATTTCGATCAACCTTTCAAATTTATTCAAAAAACAAATTTTTGCTTTTCACTAAAAACTACTCCATTCGATTTCCAATTGACATTTTTTTTAAAAAAAACTTGTAATATTCTTAATTATATTACCAATTAAATTTAATTAACACATTTCATTCAATCAATCAAAGCTAGTCTTTATCGTGTTTCAAAAAGTGGCTTTTACATTTCGAAATGGCTTTTACATTTCGAAATGGCTTTCCTCAAAAAGGTGCAGAAATTTTTAAGAAAATGTCGATGAAATGTCAAATTTTGGCTCAAAAAAATCTATAATAAATAAAAATAAATAAGATAGTAATCAAAATGGATTTTAATAAAATTGCTATAAAACGCAAAAAACTAACTAACTTTCGAAGGCCGATCTACCCATGTCCATGGTTCACCCCCTGGGACCACCCCTTAGAGGTTCTCCATACAAAAATTGTATTATTTTTGGTTCTTCAACATGACAAAAATCAGCGATTTATTTTCATTATAAAATTTATTTAATCATAACATACGTCGTATGTCGTCGTATACGTCGTCGTCGTAATGTCGTCGCCATACAGCCTCTAGGAAAAATTGCAACAAAAAATGTTAATATTTTTTTTTGTGAAAAAGGTTTTTGTGTGTGTATGAATTAATATCCGAAAAAATGGTTTAAAAAAACATTTTTTGTTGAGTAAAATAAACGATGATTTTTTGCAATTTTTGTATGGGAGACCTCTAAGGGGAGGTCCCAGGGGGTGAACGATTGGAATGGGTGGATCGGCTTTTCGAAGTTAGTGGGGGTCGGTCACACATTTGGACGCGATTGGTGCATTCATTGTGGGCCAAAACGGAATTTTTGAAAATTGAACCCCTACCTTATTTGAGTCAATGGTTGGACATCAGAATTTATTTTAGAGCTTTTAAATCGACCCGCCCTAATATATATATATATATATATATATATATATATATATATATATTTCATAGGCTTGAAACGAATATCTTCAGTAAAATTAACGCGAAAGCGCTTTAGTTTACTGCAGCTGATTGCATGTGATTGGATATGTATTAAATTTAGGTAATTTTATATTAAATGCAATATAATCAAACATAATATATTTATATATATATATATATATATTAAATATGATTGGTTACGTATCAAAATTGATTAATTATAATGAGATTCACTCGTACATTATATGTATATAGGCGTATCACACACTCCGTGAAGCAAACGTGAAATTGTTATTAAATTTATCATCACTTCATTATACGTAAACACATAATTTCTGTAATATCGAAGCCACACATGAAATGGATTATTAATCTTACTATCGAAGCGTAAAGCAGTCTAAAGTAATTATAATATAGCATGCCTTATAATAACACATAAGCAATAACTTAATACATTAAGATATGTTTCCATGAACTTCGATATTATCAATCGAAAAAAAAGGATTAAAACTGAATTATATATAGTGTTCTGTAAATTAACGAAAAGTTGGTAAAGTATAAGTTTGGCTTCAGATTTGAAAAATTGTTATAGATATTATTTAATGCAAGAGATTCATGGGTTGAGATAGCGAAATTTATGACAAACTATAGATTTCTACACGACGTAGTAGTTAGAGTTATGGATTTTGGATTAGAGATTTCAGTTCCATATCCAGTTTGGACAATCCGATGTTAAGCAGTGGTAATATCGGTTTACATTTGTAAATATAGACAACAATATGTTCCAAAAAATTGCTTTTACCTGGCATTGCTGTATCAATAAAAAAATTATCAGTATTACAAAAATTGTAATAATAAATTTATGACAGAGATATCTAATAATTTGATGTGCATATGTCTAGTGAAGAAGCTGCCCGAAGATAATATGGTGGAACCTTAGAACTACCACAACCTTATATGAACAGAATAGTAGAATCACTTATTGAAGTGATTCTCTAAATATGATTGTAATATTGATCCGATAAATTTATATGTATGTTTGAAAGTGTGTGTGTATGTGTGTGAGTGAATGGCGTAAGCCAAATAGCTCATAGAATAGTCATGTATTCTGATTGCTATTAAAAATAAAAATTAAAATTATATATATATATATGTTTTAATGATCATTTTTAATCGCCAAATGGCGAATTCCATTCGCAAAAATTTAAACGGTACTTCAATATTTTTTGAATTTGAAAGAACCAAAATTTGAATTACCATTTTTGGCTCTTTTTGCCCCTTATCTTTGAAATGGCTAGATCTGCCTTTGCTAAAAACTAATCAGCACGTATCTTTATCAATACGAATCGAATGTTTTTTTGATTTATTATAATCGGTTGGTCCGTGTTCCCCAAAATCGTCGGCGAAAATTTGTATCCACACAAACACATTTTTTAAGGTGTGCCAAAATGTTCAGAAATCTCGGAAACGTAGAGATATATAAAAATTTTCATTTTCGATTTTTTTACGATTTCTATAACCTACCCTGCGGGAAGTTAAAAACAAATGTTATCAACATTGAAGTTATATGAATTTATATTTTGCATGAATTGGTGAAACAGATATTTTCTGAAATAATTTTGTATCATATACAAAAAATTAACTGCAGTCAGGTTCTACTACATATCTTTTATTTTAAGCTTCTAAATTAGTTAATCATTTTCAGTGGAATCTGTAAAATTCTGATTCCTCAGTATCATGGGTGCGCAGCCTTATTTTGAAATCGGATTTAGTTCCTTGCCATGTTAACAGATTGGATGAAGCTCTGATGTCTTTATCATTTTCAAGTTTTAATACGATGCGATCTCATAATCATGAAAGTTTATTACGGGTGGATTACAGACGCAATATTTTAATGAACGTCTGGAGATAGTAAAAGTATGAATGGCTTCAGATTATAGTGTACCGACATTATCGGATTCGGTTAGATATTTTATAGTAGTAATTTATACTGGTAATTCGATAATCATTGGACTTCGAGTGCAACTTACTCGTAATTGTTTGCCCATCCGTTTGCAGTTTGGTTTTCCGTCCATCCATCATCTATTATAATTACTATTTTAATTTCTAATTATTCACGACATACCATAAATTGACATTTATGGGCTTAAATTTTAAAATTTGAATTACTTCAATTACATTTTTCTTTAATATTATGATATGATTAATAAATGAGTATATGTTATTTGTTTATGCATATCTACATTCCCAATTAATTAGTTAATACTATTTTAAAATCAGTTATTCTTATTTGAAGTCATAAAATTTGTTCATATAAAGATATAATCCTAGACAATATTCGAATACCCCGTGTTCATATAGAAGTTTCTCTTTCCCGATTTTTACGTTCAGAATATTTAAAGGATCCTCCGCTCGACGTGATGGCGCTGCTTTTGCCATTCAAATTATTGGCGCAAAATTTGAAATGAAAATTAATGAATTTTAGTACACGGGTATTTGAAACTAAATTTGGTATTACAATCGTATTATGTTTTGTAATAATACATATAATAACAAATATACTGGATAATATTATATTATAATAAATATACAATCGAATCGAAATATAAATCAATAAATACACTGCCGGTTTATATATAATAGATATCACATCTAATCTACTGGAATAAGTTATACACTTTTTTTTACTTATTAATATAAACATTTAGTAAAATTTAGTGAATAATGCATTATAGTGTTAGTTCGTTACATCGTCTGTCATTCTTAACTCTCATTAACTAATAATCATCCCGTGAAAAAATTGACATTCTTAAGCAATTCATTTTCTCCCAAGTTATTAGATCCGTATTCAGATCCGTATGAAGTGGTAATCCAATTATAAACAATTGGCAGATTTCTATTTGTGTAATATGTCTTTCTTGAAGAAGCTTATACTTGATTTCTAACATAATTTTCTAGAACTGGCTTCTTTCCTTAAAGTGTAATATGATTATATAATGTGTCAATGCACTACGTAGTAATTATGTCCTCCATATGAATTTGAAGCTGTTTTATTCAAATTGTCAAAGGGCTATGCATTTGAGATCAATTCCTAATGAAATCTTTATTAACAAATATAAAAACACAAACGAACAAGAATCGCCATTTTGTAAACTGACACAAAAATACGTATAAAATAGTTTCTAGTAACCAACATTTAAACATTTGAAAATACTTTTTCATCGGCTCACTAGCGCCAAATCTGCGACTACAAATGGACCCCTAAGTATTCCTTCTGAACGAGGATTTTGTTCTAAGATAATAGGCACTGGATATAATAGCCTGATTTCAATGACGTTTCATTATTTTCATAAACTCAATGACATATTCGCATTCAGTTTAATGTAACTGCATACTTTAACTTTTCCCCCTGACCACTAAACCTACAACGGCTACAGCGGCATATGGAAGTGATTTTGAACCTACAATTGTAGAAGCACATTGGTTTACAGCACATATAACGGAGATGAGAGTTACTCTAGAGGTGATTTAGCTTAACGAGATCCACTCCACTAAGTTAAATTTTAATAATGAAGGAGGACATACCGATCGGTATCCGAGCGATACACAAAATATATGAATTATGTTGTTCCACTATGATAATTCGCAAGAAACTATGGTACAGATGCAGTATATTAATACTGACATATTTAAGTTACGCCTCTTACCATGTGACACGTAAACCAATATCAGTTGTGAAGAATGTGCTGCACAGAAACTGTTCGAACGTCATGCCAGGCATTGGTATCACACCTGATCAGGTTGCTAATGATTCCCACTGGTGCGAGTGGGCCCCTTTCGAAGCTGACAACAGTAAAGCACTGTTTGGAGTACTGGATTCATCTTTTTCGTTTTTCTACGCATTCGCAATGTTTTTCTCGGGCTTAGTTGCAGAAAGATTTTCCTTAAGGTATTTTCTGTCCTTTGGAATGATTATTACGGGGATCTTCTGTTATTTGTTTGGATTAGCACGAACGCTTAAGATACATTATTTGTGGTACTTCATAGTTGTGCAGGTTTTTGCAGGAATAGCACAATCTACAGGGTTTCCAAGTGTTGTTGCCGCAGTAGGACGTTGGTGTGATAAAAACAAACGTGGAATTATCTTTGGTATTTGGAATTCCCATGCGCCTGTTGGTAATATTTTGGGCACATTAATAGCAGCTCGCTTCATTGAAGGCGATTGGTCTTTATCATTTATAATACCTGGTGCCATGCTGCTCTGGTCGGCTTTTTAATTTTTTTATTTCTGGTAGACGATCCGACAAGCGTTAACATAGAAATCGATCAGAAGAATGTGTATCAGAAATTGGACAATGATTCAGTAGACGCTGAAAGCAATAGTGATTCTGATAACAGCGATTGTAAATGGCGTCAGGAGGAGTGTCCAATGTTGAAAGAGGATGAAACAGATGAGTCTGCAAGAGTAGGTAACACTGATGAGAAAGCTGTTGAGTTTTTGGGAGCACTTGCTATTCCCGGTGTTCTTGAATACTCACTCAGTCTGTTTTGCTCAAAACTAGTGAGCTACACGTTCTCATACTGGCTTCCATATTACATCCAAAGTTCAACCACCATGGGAGCAAAGAAAAGTGCTGATTTATCTACTTTGTTTGACGTTGGAGGTATTGCTGGTTCTATTCTGGCAGGAATTATCTCCGACCTATCAGGTCGATCTGCATTGACTTGCGGCTGTATGCTGATGTTTGCAATGCCCGCTATGCTTATCTATGAACGCTGGGGCGCTATGAATATGACAATGAATATGGGAATGCTACTACTGGCCGGCGCTCTTGTGAACGGACCTTGTGCACTAATTGCAACATCAGTCAGTGCTGAACTAGGTTCTAAAACCAACGGAGATTCTCGTGCTTTGGCCACCGTTACTGCAATCATCGGTGGAACAGGGTCCTTGGGTGCAGCCGTTGGGCCTCTTGTGGCTGGTGTCGTTAGTCAAGGAGGCTGGGAGCGTGTTTTTTACGTGCTGATGATGGCCGATGTTCTAGCTCTATTGATGCTAACACGATTGATAATAAGAGAAGGCAAGAAAGAAAAATGAAGATAAAGGTCACATGTGTATTTTTAATTTATTATATTAGGAGCAATTTTGTTTAAAAAATTTTCGTTATAAATTATATTTCATAATAAATAAAAACAATAAATTTATTTTATTGTTTTAAGAGTTCTTTCATACAAAGTTTTATCTTTGTTTATTTTTTAATGAAATTATTTTTTTAGGTTTATATATCTAATAACTAAGCCGAAAGTTTTGTGATGAACTAAGATATTAATATGCATGTATAAAACTGAATGAATTAAAAAATTAATAAAAACTAGTGATGCATCGCAAATTGAACTAAAACTTCTCGTACTGTAATATAAAATTTTTAAAAGCTTTCAAATTTAATATTTAAGGTGACGTCTATTAATTATAAGATCGTTTTTTTAAGCATTTTTGGACCCCCCTCCCCCACCATACATCAAGTGTATTTTTTGTTACGAGAACAAATTGTAAAATTTTTGCTTTTTTTTAAATGTTTAGATTTTTTTTAAAAAAAGGGTAAAAAATAAATACATGACATGTATTTTATTATACCCCCCTTCCCCTTTACCTCACGTGATTAATTTATTTATTAATTTTGATATTTAAAAAAAACTTTTTGAAAATTTTGAAATTGCTTGATATTCTGAAACTAATTCAAGTGGTTCGGACCATTTGTTTTGAAAACATTTGTTTGAACTAAATAAACATTAAAACTTAAACATTATGAAAATGATACGGAACCCATAGAAAAGGAAAAAATATTGTATTTATTGTAATTGATGATTTGATGTGCATATGTCTAATGATCATTTTGGACCGCCAATAGCATTTTTTTGAACTTTGTTTTTGGATCCCAAAAATTTAATTATGTCTTCATTTCTTCAATACAAGTAAATGTTCTAGTTTTGCACTGCCGTCCCGTATTTTGCAAACGGCTGGACCTGCTTTTACCGAAAACTAAACAGCATGTCTCCCCATCGAATAGGAATCGAATGTTTTTTTAATCATTGAAATGGGTTGATCCGTGCTCTCTAAATCGTCGACAAGAAAGTGTATCCATACATACATACAGGTACACGCATACACACACATACATACACACATTCTTTTTTTTTCTAGGGTATGTCAAATAATAATATCTAGTATTCAGAGTAACGCGTTATCAGAGGGGTGACAGTATATTAAAAATTGGGATGATCGAGTAATTTTGCTTAAGACATATACAACCCGATAGTACAAATAAAATTGTAATTGTATTGAATTCTATCAAATCACATTAATTATTTACCAGTTGCATTTAATTTTCAGGTGAGCGTGTGCTCGTCCGCTGCGAAGCCGAAGCTTTGCACCGATCTCTGGGGGTCCGATGCGAGGGCCACGGCGCCCCTGGCAGGGCGACGAGATTCGCCGCTTTGGCCACACCGTCCTGTCGCGGCAAATGGTTACGTCTAACGCCATCCGATGTCCCGCCGAGTGACTCCTGCCTCAGGCAGCAAGAAACCGATTCTAGAGCACAATTCATATTTGTTTGAAGGAATTAGCATTAAAAGAATGTTCTAATATGACACTTCCATATACATGTCAATAAACTAACAGCGAATATAAAAGGTAATATACATATCGATCCACAAGCCGAGCTTGATTTTATATTGATGATATATATTGAATATATGTAACGGGTAAACTAGACATAACTCATGTTCATGTAGTTTGAATCGATTATTTATGTATTTATACACAAAGTAGAGCGGGGTAAAAAGGTCCACCACCAATATCTCAAAAACTAAAGTTTTTGCAATTATTTAACAAGAATATTTGAAAGTAGAGAAAAAATATTGCCTCAAATCTGTCGACTTCGCTATCACGAGATAAACTGCCACATTGGAAAGAAAGTCTTTTTTTCCTTGTTAGTCCTTCTGTTTTGAACACAGTTGTTTAGTTTACGATAACTGAACACAATGTTCAAGTATACTTCATTTGATTGATTTATAATATGCATTGTTTTTTTTTAAGTTAGATTCAATAGTTTTATTTTTATAACCTCTAGAACAGCTTACATATGGTTGAGGTAAAAAGGACCACCTAAACCTTCATACTGGCGAGGTGTAAACAATAAGAAACTAGTAAAAAATATATAACAGATATTTTACAAAAAAAAAATAAATTAATAGTTATTCCAACTCTAATGATTAATTCTTCTTACAAAGTTATATATGAAGGTTGTATCCAGAGCGAACTTTATAAAAAATGTTACCATAAAATATGTATTTCAAGCGAAAGTTGTATTCACTTCATTTGTAATGATTGTATTTCAAGAAACAATGAACTGATTATGATAAATTAAACAAAAATGCCTAACCAAAGCAAAATTTATTGTAGTAGTAAAAGTTGAAAAAATGGTTTGTTTATTATGTTTAAATATACATATTTACGATTTGGATTCTTAATTTTGTTTTTAACCTAACACAGTTAATTAAAACTGCATGGTATTGATGAAATACCGTTACTATTATTCCATAAAACCTCTGTTAAATTGAATATAAAATGGTGGATCTTTTGCCTTTCGCTTATGACGCAAGAAGGACCACGTGACAAAATAGTGAAATAATCATAATTTTACAATGATGGAAATTTTACTGAACTCAGATAGATTATTTGTTTGATATGTTTTATTTGTTTCCATGTTAGTTAGTTTGGTTTTCGCAGTATAATTGCTAAAAGTCAAATTGGAACTTGTTGCCCTATTTCTACCTATATATATATATATATATATATATATATATATATATATATATATATATATATATATATATGTGTGTGTGTGTGTGTGTGTGTGTGTGTGTTTTGACGACACCACATTTTAATTGAACATAAAATTTAATAAAATGCTGCATATTAATATTTCGAACTACAAAATATTTTTTCATTGGATGTACAAAACAGTTTCACCATTAGCAACATACAAATTAACAATTAGCAAGCCGAATTTGGTGTTTTGATTACGTTCAAGAGTTCAAAGCCAGTAAAAGTTGCTCTAATCTTTATCAGATAACAATCAAGAATAGGAATATGGGAACACTATTTTTGCTCACCTGCGTTTTACTGAAGTATATCAAATCGCTCTAGTTTTTGACACATGTATGGAATTGTCAGGGCTGTATCCAACGAGAACAATGAGAGGCTGAGGTAAGAATTGCGTGTGTGCGATTGTTTTTACTATTTCACGACGTGCAATGGATATCGGCAATTTGACAGCGATTTAATTGGAAATGCAAATCAGTAATGATTCCACTTAAATATAATAAACATTAATTATATTGAATTATTGTTAAAATAATAATATATTCTTGCATAACGTAACGTATGACATTTGATTTTGGTATATCTATTGTATTTTTCAACGTTCGCTAAAATTCGCGTATTTTCAATTAAATATATTTTCTATTATATTAGAAGAATGGAAAAAAGCTCGCTTATTTCTGATTAAATCGCTATATAATATAACAATTCTTAATTAGTTTAATGATTAATTATTAATATATATTATTATAATTATACTGTTACATATTGACTGAAATTATCTGAAAGCTTAATATTTTTGAACAAATTTGTCTTTGTTGTGCCTAGTTGTATTGCGCATGTAGAGTTATAAAGCAAAATAACCATTTTCATAATTATTTATTATAAATTAACTTTTTTCTGAAGTTTGTCATATAACTGGGCACAAAGATTATTTTTAAATTATTGTTAAATTCATGTCAACTACTATTAATACGAACAAAAAAATATTTTTTAAAAATTATAGGAAAGTAGATAGATAAAGTCCATTAGAAGGCTATGAGCTTTTCAATCATTAGCATTATAGCTAATATAATTAAATGTTTAATTTTAAATTTTGGTTGACATCATTCAAATTTCATAGACAATAAAATGAAGTTTAATTAGAATTTGTTTATAGTAAGAAATAATTTCATAACATTTTTTTTATTACTAATTATTTTTATAATAGTTTACTAACCATATTATTATTATTACTATTAGCTTTTCAAATAATTAATGTAAATTATTGTAAAACAATTATTAATTAAGTCCGAAAATATAATAAATATATTATGGAGAAAAATCATGAAAATACATTTTTTCAACGTGTAAATAGCAATAGTAACTAATTATGGAAAACTTTGAATACATTATTTCGATATAAGATTTGACATATCTATTATATAATTGTTAGTTCAATCAGCTATTTAATACTTTGGTAAAATTTATTTTTAAATATTACATTTATTGAATTATAATGTATTATATTGTTACCGTTAGTTCTTCATTTAAAATTATGATAATATTCTTTGTGCCATATTTATTCTCCAAAATGAGGAAGTTGACACAAGTCAACAAATGTTTTTTCATGTAAAAATGCTCTCCTTGAAACACTAACCGAGTATTGCTCTTTATTATTAATGAATAAAATGTATTTTGTTTACGTAAGCAATACCATGATAATAGGACATAGACCATTTTTAAGAATAACGATTTAATCAAGTATATTGAAAATATATATATGTATAATGAATATGAATATATTAACAATCTTTTAAAATAATCTTTTTTTTCTTAAACTCTTTATTTTTGGCCGTAGCAAAATTTATTAATAAAAATTGACTTTAATGAAGAAGCCTAACTTATAAATTATGTGAGCGAACTTTTTGATGTACAACGTATTAGTTACTTTAAATATAATGCAATGCATTTGCGAAAGATCAAAACTATCCCACGATATTAAAGCTTCATTTTTTTAATACCTCAATTTCAATCTAATGTAATGCTATCTATATTAAACAAGTCGCACGTAAAAAACGCTGATTTTAAATGCAAACAGTTCTAGAAAAGTTAATTGCACAGGATAACCATTATTATTGTGATTTAGCATGAAATGAAGAAGTTACTTTTTGACTTGAAAATGATTCATTGAGTTTCAATCTTCAATTTTTAGACAGTAGAAAATGAATCTTCTTTGTTAAGCTCATACTTAATCAAATCTTAATTGAACTATTACCAATAACTCCAATAATATAACAAATTGAATAACAAAGAATCACTAGAATAATGACCGACTTCTTCGCATGCCAATCAGTAAACATCATGAGCATATAAAATCGATTAGAAGATGTATTAGAAACCATTCTTAGTTTTCAAAATAACCAGATATAATAGTTGTTTATTTTATGTAAAATTAAATATACACAGCGTGCAGAAAATATTATAAAGACTGCACAAAAATAATTTTGCGTTAACCATTGTACCATTAATATGTAATTTCGCATTTTTAAATGGAAAACAGCATTATCAAGTTCCAGCAATGACATATCACTTTCGGATAACAAATTGTGGTAGCTTACGACGACATTTGCGTAACCAAAATCATAAAACATTTTTACTATAAATAATAAATATGGGATTTAATAATAAAAGCACAAAAAGGGCTCCGCCGTGAATTAGTAGTTAGAGCTACGGACTTTCAGTCGGAACTTCCAGGTTCAATATCCGCCTCGGACAGCCTAATTTGAAGCAGTAAATCCATCGGCGTTTATTCGAAAATAAAGATAGCAATATGATTCCAAGTAGGGAATGCAATACCGATAAAAAAATTCAATACCGGTATTTCGATAATTTTTCATTTTAAAACCGAAATACCGGTAAATTACCGGTATATTTATTATCTTAAACAAACGTAAACAAAATTGAAAGTTACTAGCACAAATATAAAAAAATGTATATACAACTACATCTATATTCAACTAAACTATAAAAACATTAAAATAAAACAATAACTTTATGTTTTTAAATAATAATTCAACACAAATAATATCCAATTTAATTAATTCATTATCACTATGGAGTATATTGAGTACTTTTCACCAAAAACAAACTTATGAGTAAGAAAGATCAAAAACTCATAAAAGATCATATTACATTACTATAATGAACTGTATTGTCTGTATCCGATGTGTTAAATTAGCACAATCTCCAATATTAAAAAAAAATTCTACACTAATTTAAGATCGGATACTTTGTAGAGATAAATAATAAGTTACTATAATTGTTGAGTATTGTTATTTAAGGCAATGTGATACGTCTATAGTATTTTCAAACTTCGAAACATTTTCGAAAAATAATATTTTATAATTGTAATAAGAAGCAAAAATATTTAGTAATTATCATAATTATTATGTATAAGGTAGAAAAAAATAAAGATTACGCAGGGGTAATCTGTATGATATAAAATATTTTGGCACAAATATCACTTAAAAAACCGTTACATTTTTACATAAGATGAAACAAACTCATTATCTATCAGTCCAATTCTATTTATTGTAACACGATATGAAGCCCTTAGTAAAGCAATAAATATTCAGTTTAATGACGAGTTGATATAATATTTGACATTTGTTTATGCTATAGAATCACTTGAAGATATAGCTATTTATGCGATTATGGGATTTATAGATAAATTTGTTCCGAAAAATTTAAACTTTAGTGTATTATGTATCAAATAGCGCTTATGTAAAATTACCGAAAATATCGGTATTTTTTAGGTAAATACCGGTAAAAATACCGCCGAAAAATCGGGCGGTTTACCGGTAATTCGCTATACCGGTATACCGGTATTGCATTCCCTAATTCCAAGTAAAAATAGCTCTTTCCAGGCATTGCCGCAATAGTAAAAAATCACCAGTTACACAAATTATAATAATAAATCATCATATAGAGATAGGACAATCGTTTGGGTTGCCATATATAAAGCCGTGTCGCTAAAAAGTCATCACAACAGCTTATAGAACTAGTAAAATTCTGATTGCTTCTAATAATATATAAAAAACATAATCAAAACCACAACTATCATAAGTTTACTATATGAGCTGCTCAGTGCACACATCGACTAACTCCATTTTTTGAAAAAACTGAGATATTAGTGCGAAAGTACTCAGTGTAATCATAACTGTTAGTGATAATAATGACTTTTCGGAATAATTAAAATTAACACTGTGAAACATAATTTTTTTTTTTGACCTCTGAATAATAAGTCATTTATTTCAGAAGACATTTTGATTAACTCCATTTTGTAGTGCATATGTTCCGGCTGGACCGGTTTTCGGGTTTCATGAATCACAAATAAGAATTTGATAAAAACATAAACCCTAAGATTGTTTGGCAAAAAACTGTAGAGTCTCAAGGATGTTACAAACTTACATACTAAAATTCGTGTACCCGGCAAAACAGAAATATTAAAACTGTCTTAAGTTTATTGAAACTTGTTTAAAATACGGAAATAAGAGCTAAGTCAATTGAAATGAAATTTCTGGTCAGTGGAAATAGCTATTTACCTATTGACTCTAGATTATTGAGTCACGTGCAAAAAAAATCGAGACATTTTTTCACTAGATAATTGGTACAATATAATAAAAACATGTAAAAGGAAAGCGCCATTTTAGCTAATCCAAATATTCCACGAAGATTTTTTATCAACAAAGCCATTAGAACAATCACTAACAGAAAAGTAACCATTACAGAGTGTCCAGTAAATTTGCTTAAAATACAGTGGATAAAATTAGAAATCTTATATAAGCCAATCTTATATAATTTAAATGTGTCTATAATGAAGATACGTATTTTAAAGCTATTAATATAAGAAAGTCTGTACCAGGTTGACCAAAATGTTTGAATAATATACAATAGTCGTTATTATATTATAAAGCTAGAACTTTGAAAAAGGAAAAATTGAGAGACATAAAGGACTTGCTAAAATTCATTCCCCCCACTACGAAAAATTGACAGAAATTATTCTAATCATCATAGAATACAGCTGATAGAGAAAATATTATTTATAGAATTACTGATTTATCACAAATAATATATTATAACAGTTAACATTTATTTTTACGAAAATGTTTTAACACAAATATATAAGAATTAGGTTTATTATTTTTTTTCAGTTGACAACTTGATTAACTCCACAAGTCATATCAAATCTTTAACTTGAATTATAATTATTTACTCACTATTTACTGTAATTAACCTTATATACCGTCACATGTAAGCTATATATATATTTATACGTTCTACATTATATTTTCCAACTTATATTATTACAGGAATTTTTAAAAGCAATGTGCATTACTTCATCGCTTTTCTCCACTTTCTGTTTTTTGGAGTTAGTCGATGTGTGCACTGAACGGCTCATATATTACACTTAGCTTAGCAACTTAACTTCTTATTTAATATATAACTGAAAACTCACACAGATATATAGAAACGTTTTGCAATTTTAGTAATTAATTGAATCATTTCTTAAGTTAATTTATGAAAAATTAAGATCATAAAAATTGAGATTGATTGCGAATTGCGATTCACATCAAACTTAAATTTTAAAATTAGTCAAGATATTATAAAAATTTCAAGCACCTTTTATTAGAAATAATTTAAAAGCACAATAATAATTCAGTTACTGTGCTATATTTTACTTCTTTTATTGGTAAATTTTCGGTAGTTAAATTTTCATGTTACAAGCCGAACATTGAAGTTGCAAAGGTAGCTATATTCCCAAGATATTATTTAATTTAATTAAACATATCATCTCGCATTTAACAATTTAAGAAATGTATGTATATATAGTAAAAATTATACAATGTTCTCAAGTATACTAGATAACAATAATTGAAATAATAATTCATTCAGCATTAAGCAGCTAAGAATTTATTTGTTGAATATTATGTAGAAAGGGCTTAAGGGAGCTTCCAAAAATTACATTTTCTTTTGCCAAGCAACAAAAACGAGATAAATTTACAATTACTAAGGTAATGTGAAATAATGGCGCAGCAGACACCCGTAAATGTATGAAGAGAATAAGAAGTTCCATAAAGCCAAAATAAGTAATTCTTTGCGTGGCTACGGCAACGCACTACAAGTACTTTCCTTGATCATATTTATATTCTCGAATATAAATATTTCCAACAAACATTTTCGCTAGAGAACATCGCACACGAATTTATTGTTATTTTCACATTCCAGATATATTCTGTAACAAATCAAATCGTAAATTCATCTAAAATGATTAAAATCGATACACACACACACACACACCGAACAAGTTGAGCTCCGAACAAGGAATACAATGATAATCAAAAACCAGCAAGTTTAAAATATATATATATATATATATATATATATATATATATATACAGTGGTGTTGTGCTAATATTTTTTTGCCGGAACGCTAAAGTTTAAAAACGGTTCATAAGCCGGTCCAAAAACCGGTTTTCATGTTTGTTCCGGTTCCGTTCGAAAATGAAAGAAACAAAATTCATTACAAAACCTATTTTGTGCACATATATGTATGTTTATTAAATTAATAGGAACATTTAATAAAAATTAGTTGAATTATGATTTATCAAAGTCACTTAATTAATTATTTTCTGTATGTAGCGATCTTTAAAAAAAAATTATTTGCCGGAACGACGTTTTTTGACCAAAATTTTTTTGACCGAATTTTTTTTTTTACCAAAAATTTTTTTGACCAAAATTTTTTTCTCAAAATTTTTTTCCGAATATTGGTCAATATCGGTTTAATATTGGTCAATATCGGTCCAATATCGGTCAATATCGGTCTAATATTGGTCAATATCGGTCCAATATTGGTCAATATCGGTTTAATATTGGTCAATATCGATCCAATATAGGTCAATATCGGTCCAATATTGGTCGATATTGGTCCAATATTGGTCAATATCGGTACAATTTGAACAATTTTTTTTTCCAAAATTTTTATCGCAAATTTTTTTTCCGAATATTGGTCAATATCGGCCAAATATTGGTCAATATTGGTCTAATATTTGTCAATATCGGTCCAATATTGGTCAATATCGGTCTAATATAAAAAAAATTTTTTTGACCAAATTTTTTTTGTCCAAACTTTTTTTGACCGATTTTTTTTTTACCAAATTTTTTTTCCGAATATTGGTCAATATCGGTCTAATATTGGTCGATATCGGTCCAATATTGGCCAATATCGGTCTAATTTAAAAAAAAATTTTTGACCAAAATTTTTTGACCGATTTTTTTTTTACCAAAAATTTTTTTGACCAAAATTTTTTTCTCAAAATTTTTTTTCCGAATATTGGTCAATATCGGTCTAATATTGGTCAATATCGGTCCAGTATTGGTCAATATCGGTCCAATATTGGTCAATATCGGTCCAATATTGGTCAATATCGGTCCAATATTGGTCAATATCGGTCTAATATTGGTCAATATCGGTCCAATATTGGTCAATATCGGTCCAATATTGGTCGATATTGGTCCAATATTGGTCAATATCGGTCCAATCAATATTGGTCAATATCGGTCCAATTTGAACAAATTTTTTTTTTCCAAAATTTTTATCGCAATTTTTTTTTTTTGAATATTGGTCTAATATTTGTCAATATCGGTCCAATATTGGTCAATATCGGTCTAATATAAAAAAAAAAATTGACCAAATTTTTTTTGTCCAAAAATTTTTTTCCGAAAATTTTTTGGGCCAAAATTTTTTTGACCAAAATTTTTTGGGCCAAATTTTTTTTGACCAAAATTTTTTTTCCGAAATTTTTTTTGACCAAAATTTTTTTTTCCGATTTTTTTTTTACCAAAAATTTTTTTGACTAAAATTTTTTGTGCCAAAATTTTTTTTACCAAAATTTTTTTTACCAAAATTTTTTTTACCAAAATTTTTTTTACCAAAATTTTTTTGACCAAAATTTTTTCTCAAAATTTTTTTTCAAAATTTTTTTCCGAATATTGGTCAATATCGGTCTAATATTGGTCAATATCGGTCCAATATTGGTCAATATCGGTCTAATATTGGTCAATATCGGCCCAATATTCGTCAATATCGGTCCAATATTGGTCAATATCGGTCCAATTTGAACAAAAAAAAATTTCCAAAATTTTTATCGCAAATTTTTTTTTCCGAATAATATTCAATATCGGTCTAATATTGGTCAATATCGGTCCAATATTGGTTAATATCGGTCCAATATTGGTCAATATCGGTCCAATATTGGTTAATATCGGTCCAATATTGGTCAATATCCGTCCAATATTGGTCAATATCGGTCTAATATAAAAATTTTTGACCAAAAATTTTTTTGGTCAAAATTTTCTTGACCGAATTTTTTTTTTACCAAAAATTTTTTTGACCAAAATTTTTTTCTCAATTTTCCGAATATTGGTCAATATCGGTCTAATATTGGTCAATATCGGTCCAATATTGGTCAATATCGGTCCAATATTGGTCAATATCGGTCCAATGTTGGTCAATATCGGTTCAATATTGGCCAATATCGGTCTAATATTGGTCAATATCGGTCCAATATTGGTCAATATCGGTCCAATATTGGTCAATATCGGTCTAATAAAAAAAAAATTTTTTTGACCAAAATTTTTTTGCGAAAATTTTTTGGGCCAAAATTTTTTTGCCCAAAATTGTTTTTCCCAAATTTTCTGGGCCAAAATTTTTGTTGGATCAAAATTTTTTTGATCAAAATTTTTTGGACCAGAATTTTTTTTGACCAAAAATTTTTTCCCAAAATTTTTTGGACCAAAATTTGTTTGACCAAAATTTTTTTTTCCAAAAATGTTTTTGACCTAAATTTTTTTGACTAAAAATTTTTTGACCAAAAATTTTTTGACCATGTTGCATGGTGTGTTTGAGTACGTGTGAGCGAGTGAGAAGCGTTCGCGTTCGTCGACTTTGGAGGACCGGGTCCAGAGTCGACTAGCGATCGCAGCGTGAAATGGGCGATCGTGGCATATGCCGGACTTTGGAAAACCGGATTTCAAAGTCTTTGTCGATCTCAGAGTGAATCCTCCCTCTCGCGGCCGACACCTTCTCGGGGTGAGGGGGTCCAGTTAGGCGATAAACGTCCAATTGCCAAGAGCAGCCGTATGCTTTAGCTAGCACCTTTGTATACTAGTTACAATTCAAGTTATAAAAATTAATTAGTTAAGTATATTTTTTTCCGAATTTTTTTTTGACCAAAATTTTTTGGACCAAATTTTTCTGGCCAAAATTTTTGGGCCAAAATTTTTTTGACAAAAATTTTTTTGACCAAAATTTTTTGGGCCAAAATTTTTTTGCCCAAAATTTTTTTTGACCAAAAATTTTTTTCCAAAATTTTTTTTGACCAAAAATTTTTTTCCAAACTTTTTTTCCATAATTTTTTTTCCCAAATTTTTTGGACCAAAATTTGTTTGGCCAAAATTTTTTTGACCAAAATTTTTTTTGACCAAAAGTTTTTTGACCAAAAATTTTTTTGGCCAAAAATTTTTTTCCGAAAATTGTTTTGACCAAATTTTTTTTGACCAAAAATTTTTTTGGCCAAAAATTTTTTTCCGAAAATTTTTTGGGCCAAAATTTTTTTGACCAAAAATTTTTTCGACTATTTTTTTTTTGTCCAAAATTTTTTGGGCCATTTTTTTTTGTCCAAAATTTTTTTGACCAAAAATTTCTTTCCAAAAATTTTTTGGGCCAAATTTTTTTCGACCAAAAATTTTTTTGATCAAAATTTTTTTGATCAAAATTTTTTTGATCAAAATTTTTTGGGCCAAAATTTTTTTTACCAAAATTTTTTGGACCTAAATTTTTTGGACCATAATTTTATTGACTAAAAATTTTTTTCCAAAAATTTTTTTAACCAAAAATTTTATTTCTAAAAATTTTTTTGACCAAAATTTTTTTCCAAAAATTTTTTTGACCGAAATTTTTTGGGCCATTTTTTTTTGTCCAAAATTTTTTTGTCCAAAAATTTTTTTCGCCAAAAATTTTTTCCGAGAATTTTTGGACCAATTTTTTTTGACATAATTTTTGGGCCAAATTTTTTTTGACATAATTTTTAGGCCAAAAATTTTTTTCCGAAAATTTTTTTGACCAAAAATTTTTTCGACCAAAAATTTTTTTTACCAAAATTTTTCTGACCAAAATGTTTTGGGCCATTTTTTTTGGGCCATTTTTTTGGGCCATTTTTTTTTAACCAAAAATTTTATTTCTAAAATTTTTTTTGACCAAAATTTTTTTTCAACAATTATTTTGACCAAAATTTTTTTGACCAAAATTTTTTTTCCAAAAATTTTTGACCAAAAATTTTTTTGACCAAAATTTTTTTGACCAAAATTTTTTTGACCAAAAATTTTTTTGACCAAAATTTTTTGAACCAAAAATTTTGTCAAAAAATTTTTTTGACCAAAAATTTTTT
>NW_020538040.1:57917108-57948061 GCF_003426905.1 Ctenocephalides felis | reverse complement strand
ATACAGAACTTTGATTGAATTGCGCACTATCTAAAACACAATTAAGATCGAAAACTTTCAGAGAATTGTTTTTTATCAATTTGGTACCATTTGAGCCCTTGGAAGCAAGGAAATTCGAAAATGTCCATATTAAGGATCACCCTAGTATACATATCACTTAATCAATAAGAAAATGAGAAACAACTATTTAGGTAAAATGTTCAACAGTTTATTTCTAAATACAATTTTTGCTTTCACTAAAAATCAACAGTACGATTTCCAATTGATTATGTCGAACATACTTCTATATCAGTAGCTGTATAAATTAAAATAATGTGTTTTATATATTTTATTACGTCTATTTCGTGTTCTAAAAACTTATTTTTATTCAAGTGCGGACGTCAACTGTGATCATAGCTACCTGCAAAACACCATAGAACGTACAGATGCTTCGGCATAATATTTTAATATGTTATTTCAGACTACAGAATCTATAATTATTTAAAGCTTTATTTTTACCAAGCCGATTTTTACCAACAACTAACCAACATATTCCCAACCAATATCTTTCGAACAACCCTTGAATTTTTAAAATGAATTCAAGATTGCGGGTTAAAACGTGGGCGCAAAATTCTTACATTTTTCTTCTCTAATTACAAAGAAACGACTTGTCCGATTGTTGCGCAAAACTGACCAAACGATAGTCCTTATCAAGCTACTTCGAATGGCTTTTCTGAGTAACTTTTGTGAAAGCTTGGATGAAAATTCAATTACACTATACATACACATACTTTTTTCAAATTTGATTTTATTCGATTCAGAATGACTTGAAACGTTGAGAAAACATAAAATTAGTAAAGTAAAGAAACAAATCGGTATTTTACTAAATTTAGTAAAAACGACTTTGTCTTGTTGATATAGTTTGAAATATTTCTTTTTTATTAACTCAATTATGTTCATATATCGAAAAGGTAAAATGCCGCTTACGCCTAATAAATTATTCATTCATCCAACTATAATAAAAAGTTGCCACATTGTGTTTCCATTATAAAAGCTCGTTGTTTTGAAAGTTTTATAGAAGCAGAGATCTATAACTCGAAATACAAAAATAAAACGATTGAGGAAGAGATTGAAAACTTAAATACATTTCATAAGTTTGAGCTTTTTATCGAGACTTTTCAAACGGTGAGCAATAGAATGGACTATTGGTTCAAAAGTTTTCGCCGCTGATTTCCGAAAGCAAAAACAAACGAACTATTGATTCTTGGAACTACTCTTGGCAAAAGTACATGCGAACTTCTGCTCAAGAGTTTGGTCCGATCTGCTGAATTTAATTTCAAACTCCAATTGTTCAGATTAATTCCTTTGGCATGTAGTAAATATTGAATAAGAAGAATTAAGCAATAATTTTCCTCAATACTATGGGCAAATTCATTTAAAAATAAATTTCTTCTAATAGTTTTTACATAAGATCGTTGGATTATTGTTGCAATTTATACATAACAATTTGTGTGTGTGGGTAAGTGTAATTCTTAATATCATTTATATTTTATTATAAAATATTTTAATGCTAACACATTATAATAAATATAATTAATATTTTACTTAATTATGTATTTATAGCAGAGTGAGTTTTTTTAAGTAAAACGGTATAAAATTTATAAATCTAAAATCTTCTATGCCTAACATTGATTGTTGAACGTTTAGTAAAAAGTAGTATCAAAAATACACATATAATTTTCATAATGATTTAAATCATTTTAAAATAAATTATCTCGAAATATTGTAGAATGTATTCTTTAATTTAAATTTTAGTAAAGCATTGTTGCATTAATTTACTCTGTCGGTTGGTTAGTTATTTTTTGCTTTCAATTCCTTCTCTACTAAAAGTGTCGCACATTTGCGGAGAATTTTTTAATTATTGTTCTGTTTTTTTTGTAATAGTCGAGTTTTACAGAATTTAATAAAGAAGACATATTTTAAACACCCTGCTATAATATTTGCTCCATTTTCTAATAATGTAGGAAATGCGAGTAACTATTTGCTTAGGAATTTGACATTAGTATTTTTTTAAACGTTTCTGAATATTTATTTAAATCTTTATTTAGATTATTTATTCATATATTTTATGGATTCACACGCGATTGATGTAAAACTTATTTGCTACTGTACAAGATGGCACTTAAGTGAAAATAAATAACAATTTTGAATAATGTTTATTCAAAATAAACCTAACACTCGTGATGCACACATTTATTAGTGTCAACCATTATACACATTTATATAGTGATAAATTATAAATTATGTATTTATAATAGCATTAAAAATATGTATAATATTTAAAAACAATAATGTAATTAAAGTCATACTTTAAATATGACATGATCGGTTTGTCATTGTAATTAGCATTTAGAAATGTACCTTCATTAGAGAAATGAAGTAATTGCTGAATAATAAATTTTATAATAATTGTTCACAGAGTGGATTATGTTAAACAACGCCTAAACAAATATTGTTTTCGCAAGTTCACTCATCATGTAATTGTGTTTGAAGAACTTCATGTAATTAAAATTAACTTACATTCATTGATTGCTTGTATTTTTTTTACTTTTTCGCTGGCGATATAATCTCTTACTTTGAACAGCTGTAATATCTGCCTTGCCTAAAAATATTTATTTTAATAACTTCAAAGATTTATAGAAACTACGAATGATATAGAAATAATTTTTAATCAATAAACTTACTAATCATTAATCTTAGTAATCAATATTTTCAAGGAACAGGGTAAAATATTCTTCTGATTCAGGTATTTTTCATTAAATCAAGATTTGTACTACGATGAAACTTTAAAATGTTTATTTATCTAAGCCGATTTTCTTGTTGATATCGGTACGCATACAACGTTAATGCCGGTACGCATACAACGACAGATCTCTATTTACATACGCGAAGATTAATCACAATCGACCCGTATAGAAATGATATCATTGGGAGCGAATGACGAACTATTGGCACTCGACTCTTATCTTATCTAATCTGCTCCATCTTATCTAACGCACTTTCGTTGTATTTGTACGGATTGACACCCTAGTAGCGCCTAAAGAAGTTTTACTTCAAAAAATATTTAAAACGAATTTTTAACAAAAATAATAATGAAACATTTCAAAAGAGTTCTTAACAGATATTGTTAAGGCTTTGAGCTTTCTGAGTTCAAACACGATGCTAATTTATTTGGTACGTTATGTATATAATAATTTATTGACCGTTATGCTTTATGTTGCAGAGACCGCACTGTTGCTTCCTGGTGCTCTGTCGCACAGCCGAAGAGTTAACGAGACCAGCGACATCCGGCGGAACCTCAGGCTGCGCTACGAGAACGATGTGCAGCACGACAGAGCCCTAGAGTGAGTACCTACCCCATCTTTGACTACTTACCTGAACACTTTAGAATTAGATAGACGATTTTACGACATACTGTTCTGTATAATTACAATTTCAAAGCTGAATGAATGCTATTGGTTTAAACCTTTAATTGTAGATTTCAATACTTCAGCTATCTTTATTCTATTGAAAAAAATTATCACCTACCCATTTGTTTAATATTTTTGCGCATACATATTAAATTAATGGTGCGTGGCATTATGCTTTAAAACAAATTGGAGAAACTGACCGTAGTTTTAAATTTTTTTTTTTTAAGAAAAAAATAGATTTTTAAAAATGAAATATCGAAGCGCGTAATCGTCTCGCCGTAAACATTATAAATCATTTGGAACCCAAAGAAATGCAAATAAAATCTGTACTTATTATTAAAATCTCTATAAAATATCTCACAATTTGATATGCATATGTCTAATGATCATTTGTGACCGCCAAATGGTGATTTTTATACATTTTTTATTAGAATGCAAAAAATTGCATTCTCGATTTTTTTGCGATTACTATAACTTGCCGTACGGAAAGTTAATAGCAAAGAAAACTTGATACAAAGTTATTTCTGAAGGGCTAAACTATATTGATGCAAAAATAATAAATTGGTAAATATTTATTGAATTATCTTTTCTATCTTCTAGCACGACGTTATTTTAATTCAAAAAAATTACAACTTAAAATTTAAATCTCACAATTTTAAATACCATTTACAAAATATTTTTTTTATAAATAATATGTAATAAAGTCTTTAGGTTATATTCTGATGTACTGATTATTTATTACTTATAATTATTATTACTTATAATTATATCTAATAGCTTTGGAATCGCTTTCATTTTGATTTCATGGGATGGATTGTCTAAAATAGTAGATCAAATTAGATAAAATGGTTTATGTAATATGAAACATACCGGCTAAAATTGACTGAAAGAAATAATCTCATTATCAAATAAAATTCATGTTAACAAAACTTTAATATATTTCTCGTTAATAAAATTTATATATATATATATATATATATATATAAAAATTTCGTAAAATATTTTTTTATATATTAATATATTTAATATAAAATAATATATTATTATTATTAATATATTTATATTATCATACTATCAACTAGTTCATTAACATACATATCAATATTAAATTTTTTCACTCTGTATTAGATATTCATTAATTATTAACTTCATTTATGTTATTAATTAAAAAACAAGTAACCTAACATTTATTAGGCTTGGTTGTAAATTAAACAGGCTTATATAATTTCATAAAATGTTATTACATTGACAAAAAATTTCTTATAAAATTAATTTGTCTTGAATACAATTTGAGATATAATTACTTGCCAATAACATAAAGTAACCTACTATTATTTAACCTAAATCTAAAATGGGATTTTTTCATTCTAAACGAGGTTGACTATTTATTTTCTAATATATATTCTCTAATTATACATATTCAAAAATAGGGTATAAAGCTTTTGGCGTAAAAATTCCGAATTGTTATCAAATCTTTGTGTAGTGAAGATTGTTTGTATGTTTCATTTTGAAGTTATGTCAATATGACACTTTATGACAATATAATGTAGTTTTTGGGGTTTTGTTCTATTTGAGTACACCTTTGTAAGTTGTACTAGCAATTAAAACTTTAAATGATTATTTTGAACATCCGTACTATTCAACAAAAATAAAAATGTCGACTTGCTTCCAGCTACCAGCCAACTATACTTATCGTCTCCATGTTCTCCTACATAGCAACAAAACTATATTCTCAAATTCTATGTATACAACGTTTATGCATTACCTCTAATGTATCAAACCTCTTACTACTTGCAAAATACTACACTCTTCAATTCAAAATAGCAAAAATTCACTACTCAAACAATATAGATTTATAAAAAATAATATTGCGAAACTTCAATGTACTAGAATCACTTCGTACTAACAATAAGATCATAATACATCATTAGCGTAAATATGAAGCTGAGTTTATATAAAAAGAAAAATATATTTTAATTTGTTACAATAGTAGATATTTTGTTTTTAGTTACGAGTAGAGAAGAAAAAATATTACGTGGAGAATTTTGAAAACTTAAAAAAAGATTGAGGGGCACAACTAGTGTAACCGCCTAAAAAAAGTTGATTTTTGGGAATTTATATTAAAAAAAAACTTTATCAATCATTTCAAAATTTTAAGAATATATTTATACATGTTTTAAGAATACATAGTAAATTTTTTTAAGAAAAAATTTAATGTTTTTTAAGTTATCGTCGATCTCCAACGGCGCGAAAAAAAGGCCCCCACTGCTGCAATGATTCCGGCCTTCTACGTGGATGAAATTTAAAAACAAAAATTCTCATTAAACTAGATAATATTGTCTGTAAAATGAACTACGATAAAACATCAAAAATTGACAAAATGGCGGCGTTTTTAAAAAAAAGTCGAATTTTATCCAAATTTTTGTCGTTTATGGACTACCAAAATTCGATTTTTGATCCGATCAAAAAATCGATAGTTCATTTTACGGAAAACTATATACGGAACATGTAAAAAAAATTGATAGTGTTTGGATTATTTGTTCTTGAGTAATCGCTGTAGCAAATTCGGAAAACGCTGTTTCAAGAAAAACGCGTTTAAAGATAAAATGATCGTTATACTATATAAGTATATACTATATATATACTCTTTAAATGACTGTAACTCAAAAACTATTTATGATATCGATTTCAAATTTTGGTATGTTATTTTTAAAGGTATAACCTATCAAAATATGAAAAAATTTAAAATTCGATTTTTGAAAATTTCACACTAGCTGTGTCCCTTAAAACGTCAAGTGTTTGCATATATTTGGTCGAATTAGATTTGTGAATAATTTGTATTTATATTTATAAACATTGAAATTTTTATTACTTTTAGTTATACCATGATAGATCACAACAATAACACACAATTTTTTTACAATTTGAATTGAATCTGATAATAGAAGGGTGAGGTTGTAGAAAAATCAACTATATATATATATATATATATATATATATATATATATATATATATCTTTCACGATGTTGCTTGTCCTAAATTATTCTTACAAAATATTTCCATATCATCCTATTGATTTGACTGCTCCTTGGGTATTCCTTCGGGAGTCATTTGTACAAATATTTACATAATTCTGTTATAGAGTTCTGGATTATTAAAATAAAATAAAATACAGCGATCCCTGCTATATTATAAGTAAATATTCTTACCAGTTGTTTATACACTTGATATAATAATGTAGTTTACATGAATTTTAATTATCTTCTGTGAAGTAAAATATTTGAGGATGCAGTAAAACTCTGTCTAGAGAATTTCAAAAATTTATTGAATGATTCAATTTTTTATTTGAAAACTATTATAAGGAAGATTAGGCTTTTCTCTCGATTATATGATTGCATTATTATTAAAAATTATAGTAGGTACATAAATTACAATGTTGATTTTTTTAATTATCAAAAATATCACAAATTTTTAATGTGCCCTAAAAAAAATTAAGTTCTTTTGTCACTAAAACTGTTTATTTAATATTTAACTTTACGCTGTTCATAATATTTAATCCTACTTTTTTAGTGATATTTAATCCAGCATAATTTATTACCATCAACTAATGCAAATTTGATAATTTCTGGATAATTTTCAAAAGGCTGACTGTAATAATTAAAATTGTCTATTTACATCAATTTATTTAATTTCATAAATTTTCGAATGAAGCTTTAAATCTAGTAAAAATGCTATTAATTTATCATTGAAGCACATAGCATTAATAGGTAAAATACTAATTTTTTGCCACCAAATATCCATTTTTGGTCACCAAATATCCATTTTTGGTCATTTTTTCTTCGCTAATGGAATAGATGGACATGCATTTTTGTGAAATCTTTCAACTCTGTGATAATATCAATATTTTGTGGATAAGTAGTTCGTAAACGAGTGATTATCATATTCTTATTTTAGTTTATTTTATTCTATTTGTATTCTTAATTTATTTTACATTTGTTTAATCAGAAATTCATAATATTTGAATCTTGTATTATTTCTATTAACTAACCTTAAAATAAATAGATATCCCTATGTATGTTCTATATTCTCAAATTAAATATTGATAAATGAATGATTGATTTGAAAATTTCGATATGCGATAAACATTGAGAAAATATATTGAAATAATGTTATTATCCGCAATATAGGTATTTATTTATTCCGTATATAAATTTATATTCCGTTTACACTTTCCGGAAAGGAAGGATTGAATATAAATGCAAATACATCTTACCTCGGCAGTTGTAGATGCTTTACTGAGCCCGTATTTATGTGGAGAAAGTATAGATTTACGTTAGATATAGCCAAATATAACAGATGAGAATATTAATACGAAAGCTAGGAAATTTTTTCTTCAAATTCTTAAATAGTATCGAACAAGTTGTTTTTTTTTCAAAATTAAAATACACATTTCTTGCTACATCAGAATTGTATTTATACAATAATTATTATTTCTTTCTTATTTTTATTTATTTTACTAACATTTACATTTTTAGTAACATTTTACATTTTTAGGGTGGTCCTTAATATGGACATTTTCGAATTTCCTTGCTCCCAAGGCTCAAATATTCAAATGGTTCAAATTGATGAAAAACAATTCTCTGAAAGTTTTAGCTCTTAACTTTTAGATAGTGCGCAATTCAATCAAACTTCGTATGGAAATAGCATGGAAAATATTTTGAAAATTAAAAAAAAGAAATTTAAGTATAACTCAGCGACAAATTAATTAAAGTGAAAATTCGTGTCATTTTTTATTGAAAATTCAACGCTCTGCAAAATTTTTGAAAATTTTTTCATGCTATTTCCATACAAAACTTCGATTGAATTGCGCTCTATGTAAAAGACAATATTAAGAGCCAGAACTTTCAGAGAATTGTTTTTTATCAATTTGGAACCATTTGAGCCCTTGAAGCAAGGAAATTTGAAAATGTCCATATTAAGGACCACCCTAATATATATATATATATATATATATATATATGTATATATATATATATATATATATATATATATATATATGCATATAATTTGTTTTATCTAATTTCTTTGTCATTTCTGCTATAACTTTAGCATATTGTGCTGCTGTTATAACATAATGCTTTTTGAGGGCACCACATTATGTTGAATTATTTATTAATTGACACTTTATTTAATTAATATACTTTCTTATTAGTTAATATATTTCTTTACTTAACCCACATTTTTATTTTTTCTGAAAATGTAGAAATGAATTTTTATGTTCAATTCTGATAATTTTTTCCAGTAGATTTTTTTTGTATGTTAATATTAGCTTATTTAGCTTATTAATTTTGTATATTAATATAAGCTTAAGGAAGTTCCTTACTGAATGAACTAGGACTAAAGCCAAAAGTATAAATTTTATAATAATTAGAAAAAATTCTAAATTAAATGTGTTATATATTGAGCCATTTTACGCCAGTTTTTGCAATTTGATACATATTTTCATACACTTCTTAACTCTTAATACGATTTTTCACCTCGTTTAACAAGCCAAAGCAAAAGCCATCAAGAACAAATTGTGGTATTGAAAGTTTTATATAAAATTCACGAGCATGATTAAACTTAGTTAGCTGCTAAGCTTCACTTACCAGTTTCTACGTTACGTATCATTTAAAGAATAGAAAAGAAATTAAAGGAAAATACAGTTTGGGGGTATGTAGAGCAAAAACCAAAAAGCAAAATGTAGAATAGTTTGAAAAATTGTAAAAAGTTTTATTAGAATGGCTTCATCAAGTACAAACTTTAAAACTGCATTTCAGTGGCCTTATTGGTATGTTGAAAGCAGCTTCACTAAAATATTCCAAGGGAATTGTGTTCTATCAAATCACTGAAAAATTGCTGATTGTGTACCATAATATGTTGATACATAATAATAAATTGTTGCAAAATTACGAACTGCAGGGCATCGGTAACGCTTTTGTCTCTAAATTGATGTCAGGCAAGTACAATATTTTCAAGTGAAAAATGGTGGTGAAGCGAGAATAGAGAGTTTCACTGTCCTGATCTGTACCAATTCTGATGGGTCAAAAAAGTTACTTTTACTACTTTACTAATGGTTTGTCAGGCGCCCTGCAAAAGTTGAGTTACATTGAAAATCTTGTACTGTCTAAATCACCTCTCTCATAAACCAAAATCAGTGATTATTTTGATTATGTAGTACGGATTTTTTTTTTGTTCCGCATGTTACGCCTTCTCGCTTATGACGCGGTATTGATAGGGCTCTTGAGAAATTGTTTTAAGTGAGTTTCAAGTGAGTTATGCTACCTGACCACTTTAGTTGTTATCAATATGGGTGGCATTTGAATGTAAATGAATGCAAAAAATATTTGAAAATGATTTGAGCAAGAAGAGTCTATCGACTCCCTCTTAAATCGATTCTTCTAAAGATAGATTATGCATATATGTGTGCACAGGAAATTGGAATACGAGGTCCTATTGAATGGGAAGGAATATCTTGACCGAGCAGCCAATTTCGTGAACGGCGTACGCGCTTACACGTACAAGCAATATAAGTACAATCTCCATGTTGTCGCCAACAACAGATTCCTACTTATTAATAATGATAATGGTAATACGGTATATGATAATTTCAATATTAATATCGGGTCCACGGGTAAAACGGTTCACCACCAAAATCGCAAAAAGTGGTAAAGTTGAGAATTTTTCAACGATACTGTTTTAAAGTAAGATGATATTTCATCTTACTTTAAAACGGTATCGTTGAAAAATTCTCAACTTTACCACTTTTTGCGATTTTGGATACATTACCTGTCATATCATCTTAATTTTTACGACGTCTCTATCAGGAGATAAACAGCCATGTATCAATATTTGAATACAAGTCCTTTTTTTCGTTGTTAGTTTTTTTGGCTTTGTGCACTGTTTTTTTGTTTTTAACACTAGGATATAATTTTTAAGTATACGTCATTTATTTTTTTATAAGATGCATTATTACTTTTAAGTTAGATTTAATAGCTTTTTTTTATAATACCTCGATAAAGCTGAACGTTTACCTTGGCAAAGTTATAAGCAATAAAAATAGTAAATGACAAAAGATAACAAAAGCAATTTTGCAAGCGATAAGTTAAATAAATACTTATACCATCTATGCTGATGATTATTTCTGACGAAATACCAGATTAAAGTTATATGCAGTGTTAACATTGTAAAAAATGTACCCGTGAAATTTATATTTTGCATTGGTTGAATAAAGTAGCTATTTTTCTTGTCAATGTCTTATTTTTTAAATAAAAAATAAGACATTACCCTTGGTTGCCTCCTGGCAGGCCCATTTTACCCCGCCTATGATGTGTGAAAAGGGTAACATATTTTTGACAACAAAGAAAAAATATTTCTACAATGATGAATTAGCTGGAGTTTTACTGAACATAGTCAAATAGTTGTTTATCCGATATGTTTTATTTGTCATAATAATTTTGATTTGGTATTGACAATATAATTGCTAAAAGTCAAATTGGGCTTTTGTGTCCCGCCCTACCCTACGTTATTTCGAATATTATTGTAAACTAAAAAGAACTTTAGTTTGAACAAGTACCTAATAAAGTAGGTCAGATTGATATATTACTTGGATTATTGATATGTAACGTATGTTATTTCGAATGTAATTGTAATTCTGTTGTCATAATCACAAAACTACATTAAAATCAAATTACTGAAATATTTGTTTGCCTCAGTTTTACATGAAAACTCGCAAAGTCCATCCGTCATATTTACGTGAGCGTTTTATAAAGTAATGAAAGTTTTTTTAAATCGCTTTTTTAACTAAAATGTTGTCACAAACTTGTAGAGTAAAACAAGTGTATAATCTGCAGTTTTGTTCTCCACTAGTGAAACATTTCTTACCATCGTAGTAGAGAAAAGAAAGTTCGTTTTATTTGCTTCTACTTATTTCTTGCTTTTTAACTTTTGCTCTGCCGAGCAAAGCACACAGACGCACTTTAGACGTGAATGCATGCCGCTTTGACAATTTCGAAAGCGTCCCCTCAAAAGAATTATGAAATATTTTATGCTACATAAGAATATGGGTACCTGCAACCTACCTACCCACTTACACTACCCAGTTATATTCTTTTTTCTCCTGCAGAATCTGCGGTAATAGGTTTTCATAAACGACATCTTACCAAAATAGGTAGGGGAGCTAGGGGCTTATTGTAACAGGGGTAAGTAGTAGCAGGCGTTTTTTAATAGGATCTTGTACGATATTAAAATATATTTTGTCTCGATTGGATATGTGAACCATTCTGCATAATATTGTATTAGCTACTGTCCCGCAGGCCGACTCAATATACGACTCAATATACAAAGTCCATCATTTTTAACATGTAATGTAAAATTGTACTATCATAAAATTCCGGTTTACGTTATTAATACCGACTAATTCTACATTTTATATCTTATTTCGTTTCAAATTTATCAATCCTTAATAATGTATAACAATTATTGTGATTCCTAAATGGTTAGTTATCTTGATTAAAGTAAACAAATTACACCTGGGATTAGTTGAATCAAAACTTTGGGGCTAGTTGTAATATGCAAGAAAGATATTGTCCGGTTTGTAGTGAAGCTTATTCAAGTGAAGAGGATTGAGTAGAATGTACACATGTAGATTACAATATATGGGCACATATAAATTGTGTTATAATTTTGTTTATACCATAGGTTCCCTTACTTGTTTGTACCGTGAACCCCTTGCGATGTTTTTTTGTTTTGTTAAGGTGACCACACGCTTCAGTTTCACTGGAACAGTCGCGGATTTCCATCAAGTGATCCGGGTTTTTAAAAAATCCATTTTCGGCCCGGATTGTGCCGCGTTCTCAAAAAGTATAGGTTTAAATCGAATCTTCGCAATGCTTGATACTAAAATTACAACTACCCATCAAATATCTGGAAACGATATATTTCAAATCACTCAATAAATCCGATAACTAAGCAAAACCAAATTTTTTGGCAAATTTCTTTTTTTTATGCAATATAGTTTCTTGAAACCGATATAACGATTATAGCGAACTTCAACCTTTTCGAAACAATTTTTGGTACGATTTGTACTTTGCCACAAAATTCAGCTATCAAACTTGACACGCATTGTTACTATACTTTACCAAGATTGTGGCCAAAATTTAAAGTTGAAATATTCAATAGTTTCTGATATATGCGAGGTTAATGGGTGGCTGGCTCCGCGCTCAATACTATTTAAACAGATGGTATGTTCTCAAAAATGCGGTTTTCGATTTTGATGAAACTTGACACACGTTATTACTATACTTGAAAATATATTTATATTTATATTTATAAAATACATTTTGTATTCCATTAAATAATAATTATGTAATTAAAATTAATTTTATTTTATTATTCCAGGTATTGCGTAGAATTTGAAGTTATAAAAGCATCAAAAGCATGCCACAGAGAAACTGCTTACAGTGGACTTCAAGAAGGTAAAATAGTTTTTACATTTTAATTTTTGTTACGTCTAGTCAATCAGAATTATTTAAACGCTTTAAAATGGTAAGAAAACTTCATTCACAGGTAAATCACACGTGTGTTGAAAATACCTACAACGGAAATCATTTATTACTACATACATCACACATTAAGCCAAAAATTGTGAAGTTATTCAATTACCAAGCAACAACTAGTGGTGTATGGCATTGTGCCTTAAGGCAAATTGCTGGAACTTCCCGTACCAGTATTAAATATTCGAAAGAAAGAAATCAGTAATCATTAAATATTGATCAATGATTAATAACAATTGTTTTGAACATTTTTTAACAGATAATTATAATAACTATATATGTTATCGTTCATAAAATATACAGTAACGATCTTATCACTTGCGAAAGTTCGCATTAGCAAGAGGTACCAAATAAATCCGTCTGAGGATATATTTCTTACGATTAGAATAACGCATTTGGAATATATACATTTTACAATTTTGAAAAAAATAATTTTCTGAAAATTTTGAAATTAGCTTGAACCGTATAAGTAAACTTTAAAAATTGAAAAATCTTGGTACGGATCCCAACAAAATTGTAACAAAATTAGTACTCATTTTTAAAAACTTAATCAAATATCTGATAATTCGATGTGCATATACCTAATGGTCATTTTTGACCGCCAAATATTTTTTGTACTCTTTTCTCTGTATCTCCGAAACCGCTAGACCTGCCTTACCAAAAATTTCATCAATTCTTAATTCCGTCAATACTTGTATTGATGTTTTTTGAATCTTTAAAATCGGTTGATTCGTGCGCCCGAAATCGCGGACGAAAAATTGTGTTCAAACATACACACACACACATATATACACAAACATCCATTTTTTCTAAGGTATGCCAAAATGTTCATAAACCTTTCAAACGTAAAGTTATGAAAACAAAATTATTTTTGATTTTTTTGCGATTAACCCTCCGTCGGTCGGACCACCATTCGGGATATATGGGATAAATGAGTTTTTGGTGTCTTATGTATTAACGATTATATAAAAAAATCAAGAAATATAAAAAAATCGTTGCTTTTTTTGTTAATTTTTCTGTTTTAAATCAATGAAAAACAATATTTATTCTTTTTCGGCGCCTTTGATATGAATGTGTGCATTACTCATCCTATTTTCAGTGTTTGCGATTACCAATAAGTTTGGTAGGTTTTCAAAGAACTCTCGTCATGAAAATACTAACATGCATGTTAGAACACATAGCAAAGAATATAAACAACGCAGCCTGAATAGAAAATACCATGAAAAAAGACAAAATACTGGTTTACATATATCAAAAAGCGTATATTTCATACAAAATGTATGGGTGGTCTAGACAGACCTTTCCGACCGTTCGAATCGAGTTAATATCCTTATAATTATCCTTCTGTACTTTTTTTCGTCCTGATTTTTTTATTGATCGACAGCTAATGAAATTTTAGGAAAAGTCAAGAAATTTCAAGTCGAAAGGATTACTAGAAGTATTATTTTTTTTTTTAATTGAAGTCGAAAAAAGTCTGGCCAGACCACGCCGACCGACGGAGGGTTAATATAACTTATCCTACGGAAAGTTAATAATAACAAACAATTATACAAGCAAATGGTGTGACATAAACTTCTTAGAAAATACAGTACTGCTGCAATGAATCTAATACATTTGAATGTGAACATGTTACATTTTGCAATACAATATGAATATAGTAAGATATACGTAATAGAGTTAAGGAATTTCTCTTTATAAGTTTTTTTTAAATTTCTGATCTGCTGATAGTATACGTATGCCTCAATTAAAGTTGTCAATTCTTGGGATTCCTTAACATTTCAACTGATTGTGTCACTGATTCGTGGTCAAGTTTTATATCATGAGTAAATGTAAAAGTGACATACATCGTACATCCACACGTTGTGATTAATAAATGATAGACAGTAGTAAAAATGCAAGGGATTTCATTACTGTCTATAATTCAAAATCTAATTTCGGGTAATATCAATGATTTTTTAAACATTTTAAAAACGTGATTAATTAATTTGTAATATAATATCTAAATAAATTTCCCGTAGGGCAAGTTATAGTAATCGCAAAAAATCGAAAACGAAAATTTTTATATATCTTTACGTTTCAAAACCTTTTGAACATTTTGATATACTTTAGAAAAAATGGATGTATGTGTGTATGCGTGTGTGTGCGCGCGTGTGTGCGTGTATGTGTGTGTGTTCGGATACAAATTTTCGTCGACGATTTCGGGAACACGGATGAAGCGATTTGAATAATTTAAAAAACATTCGATTGCTGTTGATAAGGAAACGTGCTGATTAGTTTTTGGCAAAGGCAGGTCCAGCCGTTCCGGAGATATGGTGCAAAGAGTGACAAAAACAGTAACTCAGTTTTTAAGAGAACGGGGCGTCGGATTTGAATAATTCAAAAAATATTTTACTTGTATTAACAAGATGAAAAACTGATCAAATTTTCATGAAGGCAGGTCTAGCGGTTTCGGAGATTTAGTAAAAAAAGTAAAAACTAGCTGTAAGTGGAATTCTGTCTTAAGGCAATTAGGGCATCGTGCCTTAAGGCAAATTGCTGGAACTTCCCGTACCAAAAATTATTATTTTTTTAAAAACGATTAACATTTTTGAAAAAAATTTACTTCGAAATAATTAGATTTTTGAGAAACTAGGAATATGACAAAAAAATACTTTTTTTTGAAAAAAAATTTTATTTGAAAAAAAAAATTTTTTTTTTGAAAGAAAATTTTTTTTTTGAAAACAAACTATTTTTTTGAAAAGAAAAATGTTTTCTTCATTTTGACATATTTTGGAAATTCTGAACTTTTTTTCAAAGCAATCGTACTGCTTGAACTGCATAGAGACGAATTATCACAGCGCAAGTGCCGCGCCGCCGTCTAACGCATAAACATTGGTACGGAACCCATAGAAATGTAAAAAAAAAATTATACTTATTGTTAAAATTTCTATACAATATCTGATAATTTGATGTGCATATGTCTAATCATCATTTTTAACCGCCGAATGGCATTTTTTTTTACTTTTTTCATTAGATCTCCGAAACCGCTGGACCTGCCTTCATGAAAATTTGATCAACTCTTCATCTTGCCAATACAAGTAAAATGTTTTTTGAATTATTCAAATCGGACGCTCCGTTCTCTTAAAAACTGAGTTACCGTTTTCGGCACTTTTTGCCCCGTATCTTCGGAACGGCTAAACCTAACTTCGCCAAAAACTAATCAGCACGTCTCCTTATCAGTACGAATCGAATGTTTTTTGAATTATTCAAATCGGTTGATCCGTGTTCCCGAAATCGTCGACGAAAATTTGTATCCGCACATACATACACACACATACATACATACATACACACACAAACACACACACACACATACATCCATTTTTTCTAAGGTATGCCAAAATGTTCAGAAACCTCTGAAACGTAAAGATATATAAAAATTTTCATTTTCGATTTTTTTGCGATTACTATAACTTACCCTACGGGAAGTTAAAAATGCCATTTGGCAGTCAAAAATGATCATTAGACATATGCACATCTAATTATCAGATATTTTATAGAGATTTTAACAATAAGTGTGAATTTTGTTTACATTTCTATGGGTTCCGTACCAATGTATATCCGTTAGACGGCGACGCGGCGCTTACGCACTTCGATATTTTGTCCCTATGCAGTTAAAGCAGTACGATTGCTTTGAAAAAATGTTCTGAATTTCCAAAATATTTCAAAATAAATTTTTCTTCAAAAATTCTTTACAATATAAGTTACAATATAAAGATATATAAAGTTGTCTGTATCTCTAAACAGCTTATTCCGTAAACTAAGGGCTTTTCACACTACCCATGCTAATCGAGTATATGTGGATCGAGTTTTTGTGACTAATTAGGGAACCATTAGCGTTTCGCAATTAATAATTTGCTGTCGTTTTCGAAAAGTCACACCGAATAACTAGGCTTTGTCTAGTTTAAATATTTACAAATGTAACCGGCGTCAGCACGTTGCTCGATTCTGTATATAGGAGCAGATCCGCCTATAAGAGAAACTCAAACAATAGGTTGCAAGATTAAAGATCCGTTCGTCGGCAGAGGGCTGAAATACACGACGAGAATATCAAATCCCGCATTCGCACAACTTAAATAATTTTATTAAGTAAAGGAACAATTTAAATTCAAATTAGGCGGCTCGGAGAGCGTTCGATAAACGAAACATGTATGAAGCATTCGAATATTTTTATCAGTGATCGAGAACATAGCAGGAAACTCGAAACTATACCCCAGGAGCTTTGATACAGAAGGATGTGGGATGTTTAAAGTTCACTTAAATAGTTCGAACAAATATCCTGAAAAATGACAGTTACGACCGTGTGGATCTTGTATGCGTTTAAAAATTTTCCAAATTCGATTTTTTTCAAAAATTTCAAAATTTTCAAAAAGGTCGATTTTTTCAAATATTTCAAAAATATTATTTTGTCAATGTTCTTTAGAAATTTAAGGTTTTTAAAAATTTTAAATTGCGGTATGGAAAATTCTAGCAATTTGTCTAAAAAAACTCGATGCCCTGCACCACTAGTTATCATTATTGTTACATAAAAAGGGACCGTGTTTCTAACTATAAGCCAATCGATATTAGAGCTGCATTTATTATTAACTTCCCGTAGGGCAAGTTATAGTAATCGCAAAAAAATCAAAAATGAAAATTTTTATATATCTTTACGTTTCAAAGGTTTCTGAATATTTTGGCATACCTTAGAAAAAATGGATGTATGTGTGTGTGTGTGTGTGTATGTATGTATGTATGTATGTATGTATGTATGTATGTATGTATGTATGTATGTATGTATGTATGTATGTATGTATGTACGCATGTACGTGTGTGTATGTATGTGCGGATACAAATTTTCGTCGACGATTTCGGGAGCACGGATCAACCGATTTGAATAATTCAAAAAACATTCGATTTGTATTGATAAGGAGACGTGCTGATTAGTTTTTGGCGAAGGCAGGTCTAGCCGTTCCGAAGATACGGGGCAAAAAGTGCCGAAAACGGTAACTCAATTTTTAAGAGAACGGAGCGTCCGATTTGAATAATTCAAAAAACATTTCACTTGTATTGACAAGATGAAGAATCGATAAAATTTTTATGAAGGTAGGTCTAGCGGTTTCGGAGATATGGAAGAAAAAGTAAAAAATAAGCCATTTGGCGGTCAAAAATGATCATTAGACATATGCACATCAAATTATCAGATATTTTATAGAGATTTTAACAATAAGTATACATTTTGTTAACATTCCTATGGGTTCCGTATCAGTGCTTATGCGTTAGACAGCGACGCGGCGCTTACGCGCTTTATATTTTGTCCCTATGCAGTTAAAGCAGTACGATTGCTTTGAAAAAAAAAAGTTCAGAATAATATGTCAAAATAAAGAAAAAAAATTTTTTTTTTCAAAAAAAAAAAAAAATTAAAAAAAAAAAATTTTTTTTTAAAAAAATAATTTTTTGTCCAATTTATAGTTTCTCAAAAATCTTATTTTTTCAAAGTAAATTTTTTTCAAAAATGTTAATTGTTTTTAAAAAAATAATAATTTTTGGTACGTAAAGTTCCAGCAATTTGCCTTAAGGCACGATGCCTTAATTGCCTTAAGACAGAATTCCACTTACAGCTAGTTATTATTATTATTAAGAGCAATCAGATATTAATAGTATTATAAACTTGTTACAACTCTTTAATAACGTATTTTTTTAGAAAGCAACCCAACAGTTGATCTATCTATATTTTTGATGAATGATGTAGTATATTATTAGAAAAATTCTAATCTTGATAGATTTTTATTGGATGTAGCAATGTCGCCGTGGGAGGTCTATTTTTACTTAGAAACATATTGATATCAATACTTTTAATTGAAAAGCGATGTTATTACTGCTTGACATCAGAATGTCTAAAGCAATTATCGAATCTTGGTCTTTTGATTGAAATTCCATATAGCTTTACCCTCTAAGTCACTAAAGAGCTTTACATAGTGTTACATTAATGTATTATTCTAACATTTCCCAAGCTGTTGACGAAGAATACTCTGAATCGGTTCATAAATGTGTTACGATTCTATTTTGATTGATATAAAAAAGTTTTCGCCGTCGTTATTTTCCTTCTCGGTATCGTTACCGCAAGGTATATATTTTTATTTTTACAGGCTCATATTTTTGTTTTCGTCAGTTCGATTGTTTTGTGCGTTGCCGAAACTAAGTCCACGGGGGTGGCGTATTGTCATTTTATTGGAAAATGGTATATTGTGTACTACGTGCATTCGCAATTCGCATGCTCTGTTGAGATTTGTAGACGAAAAATGAATAAAATATGAGACATTGCGTATCGGATATGGGTTCTTTAAATTATGTATACATTTGTAGAATATCTGAGATTACAGAAAAGTTTTGCGAACCCCGTAACCGATTGTTTTTATTAGTATTATGTATTGTATGCCTATAATATAATGCTAAAAACTGAAAACAGATCGAGTCATTATAAACAATCTTCCACTTTTATAAACAAACTAGTCTTGAGTGACATTCTGTCTTAAAGCAAGTTGCATAAACATCCCGACGTGTTTATATAATCGACTTAATTAAGAATAATTGAGATTTCGATCAACCTTTCAAATTTATTCAAAAAACAAATTTTTGCTTTTCACTAAAAACTACTCCATTCGATTTCCAATTGACATTTTTTTTAAAAAAAACTTGTAATATTCTTAATTATATTACCAATTAAATTTAATTAACACATTTCATTCAATCAATCAAAGCTAGTCTTTATCGTGTTTCAAAAAGTGGCAAAAAGGTGCAGAAATTTTTAAGAAAATGTCGATGAAATGTCAAATTTTGGCTCAAAAAAATCTATAATAAATAAAAATAAATAAGATAGTAATCAAAATGGATTTTAATAAAATTGCTATAAAACGCAAAAAACTAACTAACTTTCGAAGGCCGATCTACCCATGTCCATGGTTCACCCCCTGGGACCACCCCTTAGAGGTTCTCCATACAAAAATTGTATTATTTTTGGTTCTTCAACATGACAAAAATCAGCGATTTATTTTCATTATAAAATTTATTTAATCATAACATACGTCGTATGTCGTCGTATACGTCGTCGTCGTAATGTCGTCGCCATACAGCCTCTAGGAAAAATTGCAACAAAAAATGTTAATATTTTTTTTTGTGAAAAAGGTTTTTGTGTGTGTATGAATTAATATCCGAAAAAATGGTTTAAAAAAACATTTTTTGTTGAGTAAAATATCAAAAACGATGATTTTTTGCAATTTTTGTATGGGAGACCTCTAAGGGGAGGTCCCAGGGGGTGAACGATTGGAATGGGTGGATCGGCTTTTCGAAGTTAGTGGGGGTCGGTCACACATTTGGACGCGATTGGTGCATTCATTGTGGGCCAAAACGGAATTTTTGAAAATTGAACCCCTACCTTATTTGAGTCAATGGTTGGACATCAGAATTTATTTTAGAGCTTTTAAATCGACCCGCCCTAATATATATATATATATATATATATATATATATATATATATATATATATTTCATAGGCTTGAAACGAATATCTTCAGTAAAATTAACGCGAAAGCGCTTTAGTTTACTGCAGCTGATTGCATGTGATTGGATATGTATTAAATTTAGGTAATTTTATATTAAATGCAATATAATCAAACATAATATATTTATATATATATATATATATTAAATATGATTGGTTACGTATCAAAATTGATTAATTATAATGAGATTCACTCGTACATTATATGTATATAGGCGTATCACACACTCCGTGAAGCAAACGTGAAATTGTTATTAAATTTATCATCACTTCATTATACGTAAACACATAATTTCTGTAATATCGAAGCCACACATGAAATGGATTATTAATCTTACTATCGAAGCGTAAAGCAGTCTAAAGTAATTATAATATAGCATGCCTTATAATAACACATAAGCAATAACTTAATACATTAAGATATGTTTCCATGAACTTCGATATTATCAATCGAAAAAAAAGGATTAAAACTGAATTATATATAGTGTTCTGTAAATTAACGAAAAGTTGGTAAAGTATAAGTTTGGCTTCAGATTTGAAAAATTGTTATAGATATTATTTAATGCAAGAGATTCATGGGTTGAGATAGCGAAATTTATGACAAACTATAGATTTCTACACGACGTAGTAGTTAGAGTTATGGATTTTGGATTAGAGATTTCAGTTCCATATCCAGTTTGGACAATCCGATGTTAAGCAGTGGTAATATCGGTTTACATTTGTAAATATAGACAACAATATGTTCCAAAAAATTGCTTTTACCTGGCATTGCTGTATCAATAAAAAAATTATCAGTATTACAAAAATTGTAATAATAAATTTATGACAGAGATATCTAATAATTTGATGTGCATATGTCTAGTGAAGAAGCTGCCCGAAGATAATATGGTGGAACCTTAGAACTACCACAACCTTATATGAACAGAATAGTAGAATCACTTATTGAAGTGATTCTCTAAATATGATTGTAATATTGATCCGATAAATTTATATGTATGTTTGAAAGTGTGTGTGTATGTGTGTGAGTGAATGGCGTAAGCCAAATAGCTCATAGAATAGTCATGTATTCTGATTGCTATTAAAAATAAAAATTAAAAATATATATATATATATATGTTTAATGATCATTTTTAATCGCCAAATGGCGAATTCCATTCGCAAAAATTTAAACGGTACTTCAATATTTTTTGAATTTGAAAGAACCAAAATTTGAATTACCATTTTTGGCTCTTTTTGCCCCTTATCTTTGAAATGGCTAGATCTGCCTTTGCTAAAAACTAATCAGCACGTATCTTTATCAATACGAATCGAATGTTTTTTTGATTTATTATAATCGGTTGGTCCGTGTTCCCCAAAATCGTCGGCGAAAATTTGTATCCACACAAACACATTTTTTAAGGTGTGCCAAAATGTTCAGAAATCTCGGAAACGTAGAGATATATAAAAATTTTCATTTTCGATTTTTTTACGATTTCTATAACCTACCCTGCGGGAAGTTAAAAACAAATGTTATCAACATTGAAGTTATATGAATTTATATTTTGCATGAATTGGTGAAACAGATATTTTCTGAAATAATTTTGTTATCATATACAAAAAATTAACTGCAGTCAGGTTCTACTACATATCTTTTATTTTAAGCTTCTAAATTAGTTAATCATTTTCAGTGGAATCTGTAAAATTCTGATTCCTCAGTATCATGGGTGCGCAGCCTTATTTTGAAATCGGATTTAGTTCCTTGCCATGTTAACAGATTGGATGAAGCTCTGATGTCTTTATCATTTTCAAGTTTTAATACGATGCGATCTCATAATCATGAAAGTTTATTACGGGTGGATTATAGACGCAATATTTTAATGAACGTCTGGAGATAGTAAAAGTATGAATGGCTTCAGATTATAGTGTACCGACATTATCGGATTCGGTTAGATATTTTATAGTAGTAATTTATACTGGTAATTCGATAATCATTGGACTTCGAGTGCAACTTACTCGTAATTGTTTGCCCATCCGTTTGCAGTTTGGTTTTCCGTCCATCAATCTATTATAATTACTATTTTAATTTCTAATTATTCACGACATACCATAAATTGACATTTATGGGCTTAAATTTTAAAATTTGAATTACTTCAATTACATTTTTCTTTAATATTTATGATATGATTAATAAATGAGTATATGTTATTTGTTTATGCATATCTACATTCCCAATTAATTAGTTAATACTATTTTAAAATCAGTTATTCTTATTTGAAGTCATAAAATTTGTTCATATAAAGATATAATCCTAGACAATATTCGAATACCCCGTGTTCATATAGAAGTTTCTCTTTCCCGATTTTTACGTTCAGAAGGAATATTTAAAGGATCCTCCGCTCGACGTGATGGCGCTGCTTTTGCCATTCAAATTATTGGCGCAAAATTTGAAATGAAAATTAATGAATTTTAGTACACGGGTATTTGAAACTAAATTTGGTATTACAATCGTATTATGTTTTGTAATAATACAATAATAACAAATATACTGGATAATATTATATTATAATAAATATACAATCGAATCGAAATATAAATCAATAAATACACTGCCGGTTTATATATAATAGATATCACATCTAATCTACTGGAATAAGTTATACACTTTTTTTTACTTATTAATATAAACATTTAGTAAAATTTAGTGAATAATGCATTATAGTGTTAGTTCGTTACATCGTCTGTCATTCTTAACTCTCATTAACTAATAATCATCCCGTGAAAAAATTGACATTCTTAAGCAATTCATTTTCTCCCAAGTTATTAGATCCGTATTCAGATCCGTATGAAGTGGTAATCCAATTATAAACAATTGGCAGATTTCTATTTGTGTAATATGTCTTTCTTGAAGAAGCTTATACTTGATTTCTAACATAATTTTCTAGAACTGGCTTCTTTCCTTAAAGTGTAATATGATTATATAATGTGTCAATGCACTACGTAGTAATTATGTCCTCCATATGAATTTGAAGCTGTTTTATTCAAATTGTCAAAGGGCTATGCATTTGAGATCAATTCCTAATGAAATCTTTATTAACAAATATAAAAACACAAACGAACAAGAATCGCCATTTTGTAAACTGACACAAAAATACGTATAAAATAGTTTCTAGTAACCAACATTTAAACATTTGAAAATACTTTTTCATCGGCTCACTAGCGCCAAATCTGCGACTACAAATGGACCCCTAAGTATTCCTTCTGAACGAGGATTTTGTTCTAAGATAATAGGCACTGGATATAATAGCCTGATTTCAATGACGTTTCATTATTTTCATAAACTCAATGACATATTCGCATTCAGTTTAATGTAACTGCATACTTTAACTTTTCCCCCTGACCACTAAACCTACAACGGCTACAGCGGCATATGGAAGTGATTTTGAACCTACAATTGTAGAAGCACATTGGTTTACAGCACATATAACGGAGATGAGAGTTACTCTAGAGGTGATTTAGCTTAACGAGATCCACTCCACTAAGTTAAATTTTAATAATGAAGGAGGACATACCGATCGGTATCCGAGCGATACACAAAATATATGAATTATGTTGTTCCACTATGATAATTCGCAAGAAACTATGGTACAGATGCAGTATATTAATACTGACATATTTAAGTTACGCCTCTTACCATGTGACACGTAAACCAATATCAGTTGTGAAGAATGTGCTGCACAGAAACTGTTCGAACGTCATGCCAGGCATTGGTATCACACCTGATCAGGTTGCTAATGATTCCCACTGGTGCGAGTGGGCCCCTTTCGAAGCTGACAACAGTAAAGCACTGTTTGGAGTACTGGATTCATCTTTTTCGTTTTTCTACGCATTCGCAATGTTTTTCTCGGGCTTAGTTGCAGAAAGATTTTCCTTAAGGTATTTTCTGTCCTTTGGAATGATTATTACGGGGATCTTCTGTTATTTGTTTGGATTAGCACGAACGCTTAAGATACATTATTTGTGGTACTTCATAGTTGTGCAGGTTTTTGCAGGAATAACACAGTCTACAGGGTTTCCAAGTGTTGTTACCGCAGTAGGACGCTGGTGTGGTAAAAACAAACGTGGACTTACCTATGGTATTTGGAATTCCCATGCGCCTATTGGTAATATTTTGGGCACATTAATAGCAGCTCGCTTCATTGAAGGCGATTGGTCTTTATCATTTATAATACCTGGTGCCATGGCTGCTCTGGTCGGCTTTTTAATTTTTTTATTTCTGGTAGACGATCCGACAAGCGTTAACATAGAAATCGATCAGAAGAATGTGTACCAGAGATTGAACAATGATTCAGTAGACGCTGAAAACAATAGTGATTCTGATAACAGCGATTGTAAATGGCATCAGGAGGAGTGTCCAATGTTGAAAGAGGATGAAACAGATGAGTCTGCAATAGTAAATAATACTGATGTGAAAGCAGTTGGTTTCTTGGGAGCACTTGCTATTCCCGGTGTTCTTGAATACTCACTCAGTCTGTTTTGCTCAAAACTAGTGAGCTACACGTTCTCATACTGGCTTCCATATTATATCCAAAGTTCGACCACCATGGGAGCAAAGAAAAGTGCTGATTTATCTACTTTGTTTGACGTTGGAGGTATTGCTGGTTCTATTCTGGCAGGAATTATCTCCGATCTATCAGGTCGATCTGCATTGACTTGCGGCTGTATGCTGATGTTTGCAATGCCCGCTATGCTTATCTATGAACGCTGGGGCGCTATGAATATGACAATGAATATGGGAATGCTACTACTGGCCGGCGCTCTTGTGAACGGACCTTGTGCACTAATTGCAACATCAGTCAGTACTGAACTAGGTTCAAAAACCAACGGAGATTCTCGTGCTTTGGCCACCGTTACTGCAATCATCGGTGGAACAGGGTCCTTGGGTGCAGCCGTTGGGCCTCTTGTGGCTGGTGTCGTTAGTCAAGGAGGCTGGGAGCGTGTTTTTTACGTGCTGATGATGGCCGATGTTCTAGCTCTATTGATGCTAACACGATTGATAATAAGAGAAGGCAAGAAAGAAAAATGAAGATAAAGGTCACATGTGTATTTTTAATTTATTATATTAGGAGCAATTTTGTTTAAAAAATTTTCGTTATAAATTATATTTCATAATAAATAAAAACAATAAATTTATTTTATTGTTTTAAGAGTTCTTTCATACAAAGTTTTATCTTTGTTTATTTTTTAATGAAATTATTTTTTTTAGGTTTATATATCTAATAACTAAGCCGAAAGTTTTGTGATGAACTAAGATATTAATATGCATGTATAAAACTGAATTAATTAAAAAATTAATAAAAACTAGTGATGCATCGCAAATTGAACTAAAACTTCTCGTACTGTAATATAAAATTTTTAAAAGTTTTCAAATTTAATATTTAAGGTGACGTCTATTAATTATAAGATCGTTTTTTCAAGGATTTTTGGACTCCCCTCCCCCACCATACATCATTTTTAGTTACGAGAACAAATTGTAAATTTTTTGAATTTTTTTTTTCAATGTTTAGATTTAAAAAAAAAATAGGTAAAAAACAAATACATGACGTGTATTTTATTATACCCCCTTCCCCTTAACCTCACGTGATTAATTTATTTATTAATTTTAATATTTAAAAAAAAACTCTTTGAAAATTTTGAAATTGCTTAATATTCTGAAACTAATTCAAGTGGTTCGGACCATTTGTTTTGAAAACATTTGTTTGAACTAAATAAACATTAAAACTTAAACATTATGAAAATGATACGGAACCCATAGAAAAGGAAAAAATATTGTATTTATTGTAATTGATGATTTGATGTGCATATGTCTAATGATCATTTTGGACCGCCAATAGCATTTTTTTGAACTTTGTTTTTGGATCCCAAAAATTTAATTATGTCTTCATTTCTTCAATACAAGTAAATGTTCTAGTTTTGCACTGCCGTCCCGTATTTTGCAAACGGCTGGACCTGCTTTTACCGAAAACTAAACAGCATGTCTCCCCATCGAATAGGAATCGAATGTTTTTTTAATCATTGAAATGGGTTGATCCGTGCTCTCTAAATCGTCGACAAGAAAGTGTATCCATACATACATACAGGTACACGCATACACACACATACATACACACATTCTTTTTTTTTCTAGGGTATGTCAAATAATAATATCTAGTATTCAGAGTAACGCGTTATCAGAGGGGTGACAGTATATTAAAAATTGGGATGATCGAGTATTGCTTAAGACATATACAACCCGATAGTACAAATAAAATTGTAATTGTATTGAATTCTATCAAATCACATTAATTATTTACCAGTTGCATTTAATTTTCAGGTGAGCGTGTGCTCGTCCGCTGCGAAGCCGAAGCTTTGCACCGATCTCTGGGGGTCCGATGCGAGGGCCACGGCGCCCCTGGCAGGGCGACGAGATTCGCCGCTTTGGCCACACCGTCCTGTCGCGGCAAATGGTTACGTCTAACGCCATCCGATGTCCCGCCGAGTGACTCCTGCCTCAGGCAGCAAGAAACCGATTCTAGAGCACAATTCATATTTGTTTGAAGGAATTAGCATTAAAAGAATGTTCTAATATGACACTTCCATATACATGTCAATAAACTAACAGCGAATATAAAAGGTAATATACATATCGATCCACAAGCCGAGCTTGATTTTATATTGATGATATATATTGAATATATGTAACGGGTAAACTAGACATAACTCATGTTCATGTAGTTTGAATCGATTATTTATGTATTTATACACAAAGTAGAGCGGGGTAAAAAGGTCCACCACCAATATCTCAAAAACTAAAGTTTTTGCAATTATTTAACAAGAATATTTGAAAGTAGAGAAAAAATATTGCCTCAAATCTGTCGACTTCGCTATCACGAGATAAACTGCCACATTGGAAAGAAAGTCTTTTTTTCCTTGTTAGTCCTTCTGTTTTGAACACAGTTGTTTAGTTTACGATAACTGAACACAATGTTCAAGTATACTTCATTTGATTGATTTATAATATGCATTGTTTTTTTTTAAGTTAGATTCAATAGTTTTATTTTTATAACCTCTAGAACAGCTTACATATGGTTGAGGTAAAAAGGACCACCTAAACCTTCATACTGGCGAGGTGTAAACAATAAGAAACTAGTAAAAAATATATAACAGATATTTTACAAAAAAAAAATAAATTAATAGTTATTCCAACTCTAATGATTAATTCTTCTTACAAAGTTATATATGAAGGTTGTATCCAGAGCGAACTTTATAAAAAATGTTACCATAAAATATGTATTTCAAGCGAAAGTTGTATTCACTTCATTTGTAATGATTGTATTTCAAGAAACAATGAACTGATTATGATAAATTAAACAAAAATGCCTAACCAAAGCAAAATTTATTGTAGTAGTAAAAGTTGAAAAAATGGTTTGTTTATTATGTTTAAATATACATATTTACGATTTGGATTCTTAATTTTGTTTTTAACCTAACACAGTTAATTAAAACTGCATGGTATTGATGAAATACCGTTACTATTATTCCATAAAACCTCTGTTAAATTGAATATAAAATGGTGGATCTTTTGCCTTTCGCTTATGACGCAAGAAGGACCACGTGACAAAATAGTGAAATAATCATAATTTTACAATGATGGAAATTTTACTGAACTCAGATAGATTATTTGTTTGATATGTTTTATTTGTTTCCATGTTAGTTAGTTTGGTTTTCGCAGTATAATTGCTAAAAGTCAAATTGGAACTTGTTGCCCTATTTCTACCTATATATATATATATATATATATATATATATATATATATATATATATATATATATATATGTGTGTGTGTGTGTGTGTGTGTGTGTGTGTTTTGACGACACCATATTTTAATTGAACATAAAATTTAATAAAATGCTGCATATTAATATTTCGAACTACAAAATATTTTTTCATTGGATGTACAAAACAGTTTCACCATTAGCAACATACAAATTAACAATTAGCAAGCCGAATTTGGTGTTTTGATTACGTTCAAGAGTTAAAAGCCAGTAAAAGTTGCTCTAATCTTTATCAGATAACAATCAAGAATAGGAATATGGGAACACTATTTTTGCTCACCTGCGTTTTACTGAAGTATATCAAATCGCTCTAGTTTTTGACACATGTATGGAATTGTCAGGGCTGTATCCAACGAGAACAATGAGAGGCTGAGGTAAGAATTGCGTGTGTGCGATTGTTTTTACTATTTCACGACGTGCAATGGATATCGGCAATTTGACAGCGATTTAATTGGAAATGCAAATCAGTAATGATTCCACTTAAATATAATAAACATTAATTATATTGAATTATTGTTAAAATAATAATATATTCTTGCATAACGTAACGTATGACATTTGATTTTGGTATATCTATTGTATTTTTCAACGTTCGCTAAAATTCGCGTATTTTCAATTAAATATATTTTCTATTATATTAGAAGAATGGAAAAAAGCTCGCTTATTTCTGATTAAATCGCTATATAATATAACAATTCTTAATTAGTTTAATGATTAATTATTAATATATATTATTATAATTATACTGTTACATATTGACTGAAATTATCTGAAAGCTTAATATTTTTGAACAAATTTGTCTTTGTTGTGCCTAGTTGTATTGCGCATGTAGAGTTATAAAGCAAAATAACCATTTTCATAATTATTTATTATAAATTAACTTTTTTCTGAAGTTTGTCATATAACTGGGCACAAAGATTATTTTTAAATTATTGTTAAATTCATGTCAACTACTATTAATACGAACAAAAAAATATTTTTTAAAAATTATAGGAAAGTAGATAGATAAAGTCCATTAGAAGGCTATGAGCTTTTCAATCATTAGCATTATAGTTTGGTTGACATCATTCAAATTTCATAGACAATAAAATGAAGTTTAATTAGAATTTGTTTATAGTAAGAAATAATTTCATAACATTTTTTTTATTACTAATTATTTTTATAATAGTTTACTAACCATATTATTATTATTACTATTAGCTTTTCAAATAATTAATGTAAATTATTGTAAAACAATTATTAATTAAGTCCGAAAATATAATAAATATATTATGGAGAAAAATCATGAAAATACATTTTTTCAACGTGTAAATAGCAATAGTAACTAATTATGGAAAACTTTGAATACATTATTTCGATATAAGATTTGACATATCTATTATATAATTGTTAGTTCAATCAGCTATTTAATACTTTGGTAAAATTTATTTTTAAATATTACATTTATTGAATTATAATGTATTATATTGTTACCGTTAGTTCTTCATTTAAAATTATGATAATATTCTTTGTGCCATATTTATTCTCCAAAATGAGGAAGTTGACACAAGTCAACAAATGTTTTTTCATGTAAAAATGCTCTCCTTGAAACACTAACCGAGTATTGCTCTTATTATTAATGAAAATGTATTTTGTTTACGTAAGCAATACCATGATAATAGGACATAGACCATTTTTAAGAATAACGATTTAATCAAGTATATTGAAAATATATATATGTATAATGAATATGAATATATAACAATCTTTTAAAATAATCTTTTTTTCTTAAACTCTTATTTTTGGCCGTAGCAAAATTTATTAATAAAAATTGACCTTAATGAAGAGCCTAACTTATAAATTATGTGAGCGAACTTTTTGATGTACAACGTATTAGTTACTTTAAATATAATGCAATGCATTTGCGAAGATCAAAACTATCCCACGATATTAAAGCTTCATTTTTTTTAATTACCTCAATTTCAATCTAATGTATGCTATCTATATTAAACAAGTCGCACGTAAAAAACGCTGATTTTAAATGCAAACAGTTCTAGAAAAGTTTAATTGCACAGGATAACCATTATTATTGTGATTTTTAGCATGAATGAAGAGAAGAAGTTACTTTTTGACTTGAAAATGATTCATTGAGTTTCAATCTTCAATTTTTAGACAGTAGAAAATGAATCTTCTTTGTTAAGTCATACTTAATCAAATCTTAATTGAACTATTACCAATAATCCAATAATATAACAATTGAATAAACAAAGAATCACTAGAATAATGACCGACTTCTTCGCATGCCAATCAGTAAACATATGAGCATATAAAATCGATAAGATTAGAAGATGTATTAGAAACCATTCTTAGTTTTCAAAATAACCAGATATATAGTTGTTTATTTTATGTAAAATTAAATATACACAGCGTGCAGAAAATATTATAAAGACTGCACAAAAATAATTTTGCGTTAACCATTGTACCATTAATATGTAATTTCG
>NW_020538040.1:57835214-57916108 GCF_003426905.1 Ctenocephalides felis | reverse complement strand
TTTGGGAAAAAATTTTTGGTCTAAAAAATTTTTGGCCTAAAAAATTAAAAAAAAAATTTTAATCAAAAAAATTTTTGGTCAAATAAATTTTGGGGGAAAAAATTTTGGTCAAAAAAAATTTGGGAAAAAAAATTTTGGCCAAAAAATTTTGGGAAAAAAATGTTTGGTCAAAAAAAATTTTTGGACAAAAAATTTTTTGGAAAATAATTTGGATAACTAATTTTGGACAAAAAAATTTTTAGGAAAAAAAAATTTTGGAAACAAATTTTAAGGAAAAAATTTTTTTACTCGTATCTCAAAGCGTTCGTAACTCAAAACGCTCGTATCTCAAAGCACTTGTATCTAAAAGCGCTCGTTTCGCAAATCACCCGAAAAAAAATTTGGGGAAAAACACTCGTAACTCAAAGCGCTCGCATGTCAAATCACCCGAAGAAAAAAAATTTTGGAAAAAAAATTAGGGAAAAATTTTTGTGAAAAAAATGCGAAAAAATTTTGGAGAAAAAAGTTGGCCATGGCCATGGTAACCGTCGCTACTGAAAATTTTATGTTAGCGAGGTATGCGATCCCGCATGGTAACGGATTTAATTATGTTCCCTCATGCGGGACTTAAATATTAATTATCCAAGCCATTAACTCCACAGCGTGCGTTATTAGTTGGAAAAATATATATAACTTATCAGCAGTAATGCACAGCGAGAGTTTATAAATGGAAAAAAGATTATAAATTATAAGTAGCCATCTATCGCTAAAAACTTGTATAAATTCGGTTCAAACATGTCAAAAAAATACATTTTTCACTCATTTAAATTTTATTAAATTTTGAGAAAAAAAATTTGGGGAAAAAATTTTGGGTAAAAAAATTTTGGGGACCCCCCCCCCCTCGTGCGGGTTCCCCACCGACACCCCGAAAACATTCAGGCGACGCGTCCTCTGCATCACCGATATGCGGAAAAAAAAAATTTTGGAAAAAAAACTAGCAAACCTGGCAAGCACTCCGTTTCGCCACCAGACTTTTTGAAAAAAAAAAATTTTTTTGCAAGAAAAATTTGTGAAAAAAAATTTTTGGAGAAAATAAAATTGGGAAAAAAATTCGAAACAATCGTTGTCAATAAAAAACTTGGAAGAGAATCATTGACAAAAAAAAATTGCAAGAAATCGCCGACAAAAAGCTTTTTTGAAAAGACTCGTATCTCAAATCGCTCGTAACTCGAATCACATGTATGTCGAGGCGCTTGTATTTCTAAGTGCTTGTAACTCGAATTACTGGAACACAATGCTCGTATGTTAAACAAGGTTAAACACAAATCACTCATATCTCGAATCACTCGTATCTCAAAACGTATATCGTATAAGGACGCTCGGATATCGAATCACTCATATGCCGAGGCATTTGTATTTCAAAACGCTCGTATTTCAAATTACTCGTATCTCTAATCGCTTGTAACTCGTGACGCTGGTTTTGCTACTCACTCGTATGTCGAGACGATCGTATCTCAAAGTGTCATTCGTATTCATATCATTCGTATCTCGATTCACTCGTCTCTCGGGGCGCTTGTATCCCCTATTGAGGATGCCTAATTTCCCAAATAATCAAAGACCATGGTTTTTCACTCAGTTCAAACATGCCAAAAAAAATTCTCCAATTATTTTTTCAAGTTTTTCTTTCCAAATACATTTTTTTTCCAAATTTTTTTTCAAAAATTTTTTTTCTAATATTTTCTTAAAATTTTTTCCAACAAATCAAAGACCATAGTTTTTCACTCAATTCAAACATGTCAAATAAAATTGAAAATTAAAAATTTTCAAAAATTTTTTTCACAATTTTCAAAAATGTTTTTTTTTTATTTTTTGCAACCGACAGCCAGTCCCCCCCGCACCGAAGGAAAACAGATACACCATGCTATCTCCCAAACCTGCAACTCCAAAAAAAACTCAATCAGTTTCTTAGTCAATATATTATTTAACTTGACCTTGTAATAATCGTTTTATTCGCTGCCTTCAGTACATATTAAATTGTACAGTTTAATTTTATGTAGGAAATCACATAAAATATGTAAATTTTATTGCTACTTATTGATAATAAGAATTGATACAAACAAATAAAATCAATAATTAAATTTGATTATTAAAATAAAACTTTTGATAAGTTTCAGTATTGGTTTATTTAGACAATATCATTTTTTCATATTATTCAATTAATCTTCTCATTATTTTTTATTTAATACTTTGTCACATTCCGTTTGAATATCATCATTTTATATTTAAAGCTAAATGAACATAACATTTGGTTTTTTGTTTTAATATCCAAGTTATACTGCATTATCTATATAATTATCAATATATTTAGAAACCAGGCATTAAAATAAACTCTCAATCAGATATAAAACTGAATAAACTCATATTCACGTTGTGATTACCAAAAATATAATTTTGATTTGATTGGTACAATGTATTGTAACAATTTACAGGCATAAATTATTATTAAATATATAGATTTTAATCTACTCAATTCTTTGAGTAAACTAAGATCAACTATAAATAATTTTAAAGATTATTCTAACAGATTTACGTATTTGCGATAGTATTCAGTAGCTTTCTGATTTAAACTTAATGATACCAATTATGGGCATTCAGCAGCATTACAGAATATGTATATTTAATACAAATCACACTTCTAAACTGAGTTCAACAAGAAATACAAGTGATTACAATTTCATAATAAAGGATAATATATAAATATTGATTGTAAAGAAAACTAAAAGCATTTGAAAAGAATATATATATATATATATATATATATATATATATATATGCTCTTTCGGATACTAGGGATATATATATATATATATATATATATATATGCTTTTTTTGGATACTAGAGATCAAAATAAGATACTTTGCTGAAGAAACAATACCTCTAAAATAAATTCTGATGTCACGTGCATTGAACCAAAGATAGGGATTGAATTTTGAAAAATTCCGTTTTAACCCATTTAGAGTGCTCCAATCGCGCCCCAATGTATAATAAACCCCAACTAACTTTGGAAGGCCAATCCACCCATGCCTATGGGTCACCCCCTGAAACCTCCCTTTAGAGGTCACCCACCCACAGGAGATATGATTTCTTCGACAAAGTATCTTATTTTGATCCCTAGTATACGAAAATCATATGGTGCCTATACGACTTTTATTACCCATATAAATTGATATATATATATATATATATATATATATATATATACACAACACATGTATATACACAATATGCACATACATATATATCTGATATATACTTGACTTTGAACAATAAATTAATTGTATAAGTTGATTATTAGATGAAATTAGTTTTGTTATATATGCTTGTTAATAACCTTCTAAATTCACTATCTACAGCCCATTTCTACAGTAATATAATTGATTTTCATAAAATTTATATTGAATACAGTTTATGTTAAAATTATAATACTATTTTCTAATCAGACTTCAGTAATTGATCTACATTTCAAGTATGTGATGAATATCTTGTTAATTGAATGCTTGTTCATTTCTATTTATAATTGTTCAATTTAACTATTTATTAACTTGTAAGTATTAGTTTGTATTATTTACCAGTAATAAAAACAATTTACTAGATCTGAAAACTTTGAATCAATAAATATATATTTATTCTACATCTAATTACTGCTTAGAATATTTCAATATTGAAAATAACTCTTCTCAATTTTTTTGAAATGTAATTGAAATATACATGATTATTATATGCACTCATTTTGAAAATCTGTGGTCAAGTATACTATAGACTTTAAGATACTAAACAAATAATAATAATAATAATAATACTCACTCTTTATGGATTTAAATTCAATTATGTACTTTCAAATAATTCGAAAACGTATGATCTATATACAAAATCTGTTTATGAATTTTTTAATATTGTATTTCATTTATGTGTTTTAGATGAGATTCGAATATACAATCGTGATAGATATAACAAGTAATTATTTATTTTTCAAAAATAATTTTATATAATATGTTTGTGAATTATATAGGCCAACATAATCACTCATAACTTTTATTGCCATATTTTAAGATTCATCTTGTAACTAATCCATGCAGAACAAAATTGCATTTCAGATTTAATGTTCATAACAAAGTAAAATATTACAGAAAAATACATTTATATATATATATATATATATATATATATATATATATGTGTGTGTGTGTGTGTGTGTGTGTGTGTGTGTGTGTTGAGAGTGTTTCAATTTGATGTTGAAATGTATAGTTAATTTCATGGAGGCCTTGACATCAAGTGAAAAATAATTAAAGTGAAGATTATCAAAACAAACAACTTTATTGTCATCATCAGTGGTTTTTAAATTCTTAGACTAACACTAATACATATTAAAGACACTCAACATATAAGTAGTTAATAATTTGAATAAAGCATAAAGTGTCAGTGGTCACTTTTTTATAAGATATTCTTTAGAAATGAAATGAAATAAGGATGATACGAATATAATTCATTTCATTTCTGAAAATATATCTTAGAAAAAAGTGGCCACTGGCACTTAGTAGTTTATTCCAATTATTAATAACATGAAGTGTCTTTAATATGTATTAGTGTTAGTCTAGGAATTTCAAAAACACTGATGATGACGTAAAATTTTACGTCGAAACATATGGAACAATAAACATGTTTTAAAAATCATTAGTTTATTTTTTACTTGATGTTATGCTTTCCAAGAAATTAATAAGATACTTACTGTGGTTCTAAAAATATTATTCACACTTATAGTTCCAAAGTTTAAATAAACAAAATTAACTGCAATAATCGAATAATGGTCATAATTCCACTAAAGCTCTAATTTGCATTTGAAAGCTAATAATTTCCAAACAACGCGAGATATATTTTTTTCAGGACAGTTAATCTGTCAATACATAATTAAAAATAGATATAAAGAAATACAAATCTACAAAAATATAATTATGAACATGTTAAATAGCATAAATCTAAACAGTTTGATAATTTTTTTATTTAACATATATAAAGGTAGACGACTAAAAAACTAAAAATGAATAATATGCAATAACTCGCCATACAAATAATTGAAAGAGTAACACAGAAAAAACAATTGTTCAGATTTATGCTATTTTGCATGTTTATAATTATATTTTTGTAAATTTGTAATTTTTCATATCTTTTTTTAAATTATAACCCTGGAATCTTTTAATGTAGCACTGAAGATGAATCAAACCAGGCCCCGAAACGTTTGATACAACAATAAAGACAATTGTTTAATTATTAGATTAATGACCAAGAATAACTTTATCATATATATTTCACCATCTTAAAAAACCTCTCGCTTTATATTTATATATTTATATATATATATATATATATATATATATATATATATATATATATATATAAAGCCTTTGCAGATCTTGCATGTAATATTAGGTAATAATTTAACACATTGGCATTCAATTAAAATTAGAGTATTAAAATCGAACAAAAATAAATAGTCGTTTATATATATATATATATATATATATATATATATATATATATATATATATTAAACATAAAAACCTATTTTACAATATTAAATAAAATCATAAAAATATGTTACACAAAATTTTATAGTAAGATATATATCTTCTATCTCTTATCTATGAAATAAAATTATATATTTAAACGACTAGCATTTTTTCTCTACATATGGGTTATGTAGTATTTCACAATAAAGTTATATAACTTTTTTTCGCCTTATCCTAAATGCACTGAATAACTTCTTTCTTGCGACTAGAAAAAACACATGTATGAGCAAAAATTGTTATATGGTAAATACACATCGAGATATATAAAGGTAAAAGTATTTATATAATACCATATAAATTAAATTCATCATAGGTTTAAGATATAGTAATGTCATAAATATAAAAGGATTCTTTCTATTAACCAATGCTAGACTTTTTTTATTTTTATTTAATATATTAATATTGTAGAAATCACAATATAAAATCAAAAAATGAAAATTAAAAAAAAATGAAAATTAAAAAAAAATGTTCTTAAAAAATTAATAATTCAAAAAAAAACTTTTTGTTAAACTATGCACGGCAAAGCAAAAATATAGTCAGATTATGAAAATCATCAAATCGTACTTTTGAACAGTTATATAATAAATATCCACTTACAAGTACAAACTTGTACTTGAAATGATAGCTCTATGAAATGATAATCCATTCAATAATTTAATATTTCTAAAGATTTTGAAATATTTTATCATCATTTTTGTTAAGAATTTGTTCTAAACATTCTTATAATTATATAGTATTTACGTTAAGTAGGCACTGGATGAACGTGCATATTAAATATTTTTCACAACAGTTTAAGTGATAAATTAGTCTTTCAATACGAAAGAATATGGAGTATTGCACATATTTATCGTGGTTATGAATCCATTTACCCTTCCAAAGAAGTGGACAAGGTTTAATGCTCGCATCCGCATTAGACGGATTATAGAAGTTTCCTAAATTCTGTCTATGTAATATTGTATATTTGTGACTGCCCCTTCTACGAAGATTTTAACATGTTAAGTATAGCGCGCAAAAGTTACTCAAATATTAAAAAGATAGTACATTTTAAGTTGCGATACTAGGAACATGTCTGAACCTAGCGCCCAAGTTTCTTAAATTAATAATATAATAATTTAATAATTAATAAATAAATTTAATTAATACATGTCTATCGGTGTTTAATATTCAACCGTTATTTACAGATCACATAAGTGTTTTTAAAGTGTAGTAAATGTAATGGGAAACAGAGGGGACATACGTAAGGTCAACAACGCCTTAGCAATTTATATAGACTATAAAAAGCATTGTTATGCTCACATTCATATATAGAAAATACAATAAAATACATTAAACTAGGCATCGTGCCTTAAGGCAAATTACTAGAACTTCCCGTACCGTAACAAAATGTTCGAGGAATATTGAATGTTTTCAAATACATTATTTCATTTCAATATACATTACGTATTTATAATATTGTAACATTGTCTAATATTTATAAAAATTATATAAACTGAATTGCAAAGTTGGAATTATTTGTTTAAAGTATATTAAAACTTTAGTCAGAACTAAAAATAAAATCTGAATGATTTTCGATTACAAAAAAAAATTTTTTTTGAAAAACAAAATTGAAAAAAAAAATTTTGAAACAACATTTTTTTTTCAATATCAATTATTTTGTTAAAGCAAGCAGAAAGTTCTTTGAATCATTTAAATCGAACGCTCAGTTCTCTCTAAAACTGCATTTCTTGCACATTCAGCTCTGTATCTTCGAAATGGTTGGGCCTGCCTTTGCCAAAAACTAATAACCACTTCTCCCAATCATTACTAATGGAATGTTTTTTAGAACATTCAAATCGGATGCTCCGTTCTCTCAAAAACTCAATTTCTATTTTCTGTACTCTTTGCTCTTTATCTCCGTAACTGTTGGACCTGCCTTTACTAACTAATCAGTACATCTCCCTAGAATTGAATGTTTTTTGAACCATTCAAATCGTGTGCCCGAAATCGTGAACGAAAAAATGCGGACACACAAAACACACACACACATCCATTTTTTCTGAGGTATGCCAAAATGTTCAGAAACCTTCAAAACGTCGAGAAATACAAAAATGTTCAATTTCGATTTTTGGACGATTATAATAACTTACCCTACGGGAAATTAAAAAATTATCGCTTAAGAAAAAAATTTGAAGATAATACATAAATAAAGAGGAGATATGTCCTCGAGATAGCGACCGTCTCGTTCGAAGTAAAAACAGAATATTTGTATGAGGTGAGAGGATCTGGGGGTAGCGCAAATCGGAACACATTCGGCGCGCGAGAAAGTCTTGTTCGATACGCTTAACAACTTCGGTACGAGTGACAAGTATGCATGGCGGCCGCGTGTGGGCATTCACACAGCCGCGTGTCACATTCAGTGAACGTCTGTAATATGAACGCTCAGAGTACGGATGTTGCAAGTCGGCTGGGAGCAACTTTTCGCGGCCAATAGGCGCTGTACCGAAGTGATGAAGTGGATAAAACAACATATATACTATATATATGTTAAAAAAAAAAAAACAATTATAAAAATACCTCATAAAGGAGTCTCCCGTCGCCACTGAAATGTGCCTGACTTCGTCGCACCACCCTCTGTTTCATTGCCCTTATTCTAGAAATGTTAATGTCACAAATCAATTTATATAAAATACTAGTGAAGGAAATAATATTATAAAGACGTGATTATTTTGAAACTATACTACCTTGTCATGCCTATGACTCTGGCTGAAAGCTTGTCCGGCAGTTCGTCGTATGTTTGCGGCGGCAGAGTCTAAACCACTTCTTATCAAACGGAATGCTGGATTTGTTGCAATAACGTTACGTTTAGATTTACTTGAACTGCAATCAAACAATTTATGATTAAACTAGTGGTGCTTGACATTGTATCTTAATAAAAATTGCTGGAACTTCCCGTATCGTGATAAAATACTTGAATATTAAATAATTTCACATAGATTATTATAAATACTGTAACTTTCGTTCTTCGTATTTTATAGACAAAATATAAGAGCTTATAAATTGAACGACAACATTTAAATATGTTTACATGAAAAGTAAATAAACAAAACTAAATCAAGCGGAATTAGAATGAAAGAACCATAGTTAAACAAGTATAAAGTATGGAAAGAACTTATGTTTCTAAAAATTATTTATTTAAAGTTAAATTAAAATTAAAATTCTAATCATTTTTGAAATATAACAAATTTTTGGATTTTTTTGCCTTTCTAAACTAATCGTTTCTCCACAAGTAAATTTTTTTTTTTAAATCATTCAAATCAGAAGTTTTGTTCTCTCAAAAACTCGATTGCATTTTGAATATTTCACATTGGTTGTGATCCCGAAACGTGGACGAAAAATTGTATCCATAATTACGCAGCCACGCACGCACACACACGTAATAAATTCATTTCAATTTTTGGACGATTATAATAACTTACCCTACGGGAAGTTAATTATAACCAAATAGTTATAATCAAAATCTTACCTTTGCTCCTTCTCCTTTGTTGAATTACCCAATATTATTCTCATATGTGTGTCTCGTGCAAAATGATTATCGGTAGTCTTACTATTCACTGGCCCTCCTAAAAGTAGTAAATTTTCATCATACCAATTTTCATTCAGTACACTTACTCTTGTACACTAATTATAAATAGAAAGTTATAATTTTGCTGAACGGAAATAATAAAGACACGGATTCAATTTAGAAATAAATACAGTATTATTAGAATATATAATATAGTATAGTATGATATAATCAGTGTACAACAGCGTCGAATTTCGAAAAGAAACTGAGGGAGCAAAACATGTAAAACATTAACAAACCTTGCCATGAAATAAATAAACAAAATAAAATGCACGTCGTTTATAGGCTGCAATATATTAATACAAAAAGTTGAATAAAACAAATATATACATACATATATAATATATATATACAGAGCGACTCATCATACGTGTTTTTCGAGATACGAGCCGCCGAAAACGCGGCTCGTTTGCTTTTTTATACGAGCAAAATCCGTGATACGAGCCACCAAAGTAGTGCTGCCGCTTGTATCACAAAGCAATACATCGCTCCTAGTGTATTCGAGATCGTGCGAGTGGGAGGCGTGCGAATGAAAGATTAAATATCATTTTTAACAAGGGTTTTCGAATGTGAAGTCACATACAAATTTCAATACAAATATTTAAAGTCAATTATTAATTCATTTCAATACAAATATTTAAAGTCAATTATCTATTTTAATTGTACCATTATTATTGTTCGTCATATACAACAAGTGATTTATGTTCGTAGTAAATGTATGTGGTGTTCGTGCTTTTATGCTTCTTATACCATAAAAAATATTTACGTTTATAATCATGGTTCCAAACAAATAAGCCATATCTTTTGAATTAAAGCGTGAAATCATTGAAAAGTATGACCAAAGACCGCGAGTAGTGGATTTGACGAGAATGATTTTTTAAAGAACTAATACAGTAATTTAGTTATTATTTATTTAGTAATCCTCTTTATTTTTGGAAAATATATATTTGATCTTAGCAATGAATGCTTCATTCCTTTTTTTATTATTATTATTATTATTATTATTATTATTATTATTATTATTATTATTATATATATATATATATATATATATATATATATATATATATAAACAATTTACTTTGTAGAAGACACAGGATTCTTATAAGGTCTTTTTATAACATTTTTCATTAGACAAAGAAACCATTAGATTTTTAACATGTAGTGAGTATAACATTTTGTTATTTTCTAAGTGAGTTGTTACAGAAAATAATGTAAATATGGTAATAAAATCAATGATATTATCAATGTTAATTACCAATATTATTCACAGGCGGATTAACAGGACTGGCTATATCGCTGATAGGTGAATGTGGTGGACTTGCATATAAGGGTGAACCCCCATCACTGTTCAGTGGTGATAACACATGGCTGTTATGTGGATTGCACTGTGCATTTGTATGTCCATACCTTGTAAAACTTTGCAGTTGTTGACTAAATGGTATATTCTGATTGGACTAAAAATAAATATATAATTATTTTTTCACAAATTGGTCAGCAAAAATAAACTAAGCATATAAGAGGCAAAATTATTTCATAAATTATGTGAGAGCAACAATTACTTAAAATTTGTATTAATATATAAATTCATTATTAAATAATGTGAATACCAATTAGCATACATCATATGAAAAAAGTCTTAACAAACTAGTTATTGGAAAAGAATCTTGAATTAAAATAAAAATACAAGAAATAGTGTCAAATATTCACCTGATCATGTTTGCTACTATGTGTAGATCCTGTAAGATTAGATGATAAACTTGAATGATTACCAACAGATTGGCATGGTAAAGTGTCATGTGCAGATGCATGATGGTTATCCACTAGTAAACATGATAAACGATGTGTGCTATCTGGAGATATATTTGGTGATCTTACTAATGCTGTAGAAGCTGTAAAAACATAGCTTCATTAATAAAGGTTTTTTATGTCATTGATTACTGTTGATTGGTTGTAATTTGACTATAAAATTAAATATATTTTCACATCAATTTGTAATTACTTTAAAACATAAAATATTCAAAAACACATCGACGTTTAGAGATAGAAGACTCGACTAGACTAGATTACATTTTTAAAGGCTGTCCTGTTCTATATTTAATTAATTTAATCTAGCTCGAAATATGCTTTTTTAAAAGCAATCGAGAAATCCTTCTGAGTAAATACGTTCACATCTGAAAGATAAACTTAATCTATGTCACAAGTAATCCTTCAGACAACAGAATTTACCCGAACTTTGTTGATGTCCTACGTTTGATTGAATTATTTGTTAAATTATAACAACGGTGCACCAAACGTTTATATATATATATATACTATATAAATTTAAAAAAAATAGATTAATATAAATACTGTAATATTGTTTAATTTTTATAAGAATTATATAAACTGAACTAGCAAACCCGACGAACTCCGTTTCGCCACCAGATGGTTTCGTGAGAAAGATGAAGAAATTTTTTGTTTGTTTTATATTTGAAAAGGAAAAATTTGATCAGTAAGGAATTCCGACTTATTTTTATATATATATAGAAGATAATCTATTTGCAATTATTTAAAACAATTATTGATTATTTTTATTACTCGAATTTTTAATTACGGTGCGTGAAGTTCCAGCAATTTGCATTAGGGCACGATGCCATGCACCACTAATTTTCTTATCTATAAACCTTGCGGAACCCGAGACCTTTCCAACAAATGCAAAATTGTCAAAATCGGTTCGTGCGTTCTGGAGTTATTTCGTCAGGAAGGAAAACCCGACTTATTTTTATAGATATAGAAGATTACAAAGTTAACATTATTTATTTAAAGTATATAAGCAAGCATTAGAACTTTAGCCAGAATTAAAATTAAGATCTGAATTATTTTCGATAAACAAAAAAAATAATGATATTAACTACTATTTTCAAAATAATTACAGACTACAATAAATAATAAATATTTTATATAATAGATATTGAGTATAAAATTTATTATTATTTTGCAAATTATAATTATACATATAATTTCCAATAAAATCATTTCATTTTCATTTGTTTCTGTTGAAACTAATTTCTGTTTTATTAAAAACTGTTTCTGTTCAATATTACACATGTTCAATGTATAATTATACTCATAAAGATTATTAAAAACCTGATACATATTTATCTAATACAACTTGCCTGTAGTTATGCTGTTGTTACTACCACCAGATTTTCTGCTCTTTATATAAGATTCTAATAGTCTAACAACTTCTGTTCTATTAGATTTGTTAGCTAATTTTAATGGTGTTCTACCACAATGATCAGAATGATGTGGATCTGCATTGTATTGTAAGAGCTTTACAACACAATCATAATGACCCTCTTGACTAGCAATACCTTTGAACAATAAATAATTTTTAGATAAAAAACTGATAATTTATTACTAAATAATAAAAATGTTAAAATAAACCATAATTATCAAAGTAACGTATCAAGAAAAACTAAAATCTTCATTTTCTGCACACTTTGCTTCGTATCTCTGAAATGGCTGGACCACCATCTGCCAAAAACTAAAGCATGTCTCCTTATAGAAATCAAATAGTTTTTACAGTCTAAACTTATTGACTAAATCATAACCATGAATATGACAAAATGAAACAGAAAACTATTTTTTTAAAATAAAATTAAGATTAAATTTAGTCATTAATATTGGCTTCAAGTTGATTATTACGTACAATTTAATTAGAAAATATTTAATTATATGATAAATGTGTGATTATAATTTCAAATTAAGTTTAACATTTGTTTAGATAAATATTGAAAACTTAAATCAACAAACTTACCAAGTGCCGTAGCACCTTGATTGCAAGCATGATCTGGTTGTGCTCCCCATTTTAATAACAATTCAACTACTTCACTATGCCCTTGCCAGCATGCTGAATGTAAAGCAGTTCTACAATCGTTATCAAGAGCATCTATAGTAGCACCACCTAGCATCATATATTATTATATTAATAATTAATTCAATTGATTTAATATTATATCATAACAATCATATGAGACATATAGCAAACATTTATATAGCAAACATTTATATCAACTAGAATCATAAAAGAAAATATCAGTAAGATAAACATGAGCTGTTTTTGCACATGTTGAATAGCGTTTAAAATCACTTACCAATAGATGCAAGTAAAGACACCATTTCTGTATGCCCTTGCCAAGCAGAAACGTGCAAAGCTGTTCGACCCTATAAAATATTAGTTGAACATATATATATATATATATATATATATATATATATATATATATATGTATATATATATATATATGCATATTTTAATTAACATAAAATTACTAGTTTTAATATATATATAAAAGCCTGAAATAATATCTATTATTATTGATTACGGCTTGCTTATGAATAAATAAATAATTAAATCAATAAATAAATAAATAAATAAATAAAATATCAATATCACAATTACAATGAAATTGTGCAATATTGAAAAATATTACAGTCATTCACGGGCACTAAAATTTTATTTCAACCATTTACGCATTATCACCCATTTCTTATATTCGCATATATAATGTTCTGCTTTTATTTCATATTTTTAAGAACTCTTCCAATTTTATATTTATATATTTGTGAATATAAATCATTCAGGTTGTAATGAAAATTAAAATAATGTAACATGTTATATATAATATATATAATAATCAAATGTTATAAATAGCAGATGTCTAAAAATATAATTAAATTCAGTATTACATAATATTATTTTTCAGTAGGAAGCCATTGGGCGTACCTAGTAGGGAGCACCTAACAAATTTATTGTATTCAAAACTTTAACTAAAGAAATAATTGGTTATAAAATATATAAAATAATCATAAAAATTGTAACTAAAACAATTACATTAAGTTGCATATACCCAGAATAAATATTCTATAACTATATTATGATTGAAATGAATAACAAATAAGCAAAAATCAAATGATATAATATTTAACTTTACTTAAAAATTTCTGACCTCACAGTCTCTACAATTGGGATCAGCTTGACCATTTTCAAGAAGGTATCTAGCCATTGCTAATTTATTTTCAAGAGCTAAGATATATAAAGTTGATCGTCCATCTGCATCTTTTGTATTGACATCAGCATTGTGTTGAATTAGAAGCTGCAATACATCATAATGACCTTCCAGAGCAGCCAATCTGGCAAATGAAAAAAATGCAATTTACATACAAAGTTCCTCATAATAAGTAGATTAGTTTCATTTACCTTTATAAAACGTGATCAATTTTAAATTTTTTACGCATCTACATAGTTCTTATTTATTTCAAAATGAAATATTTTCATATTTCACTCACAGTCAACCAATTTTAATGTCCAAAGATGACAAAAATATTATGTTTTATAAAATTATTATATTTAATAAAATTATTATATTAAAAAAAAAATTTTCATCATTATATTTGCTATTAATTACTTTTAGCAAAATGATATTTATAAAGGATCTTTGTTTAAGAAATATGAAATATATTAGTTAGTTAATTTTTGCACTAGTTTCATCAAATTTATCGAGTTATTGTATGACGATTTTACTAATATTAGATTGAATAAAGTTTGATTTTCATAGGTTTTGCTATATTTCTTATTTTGTTGGTTTTGCTCAATTTCCAAACTGTGTTATAGCAAACCCAGGCTTTAAAAGCACCGTGTTATGAGAAGTATGGTCTCAATTCTTAAACCGTGTTAGATTGAATTTGTGTTATAGAAGTACTGTGTTTTATGGGGGTTGACTGTAATAATGCATTTTACCTGAGTGCAGTTTTTCCATCATGTGCTTTCTGATCTACAGGTGCCGAATAATGGTCAAGCAATACTTGAACAACTTCAGTATAGCCCTCTTGACTTGCTAAATGCAAACAACTCTTTCCATCATTATCAGCTTCATCAATCTTAGCACCAGATTCAAGTAGGGCTTGAACAACCTCTAAATGACCTAAAGTAATTGATGGAATTGATATTTGAACCTATTTCCAAATGTTTTATAAATATTTTATTTTATAATAAAAAGATACAAGACATTCACCTTCAAAAGCTGCATAATGCAATGGAGTCCATCCAGCGTTATCACGATGGGTTTCATCCAAACCTCGGTCTAAAAGCTGCCTCACAACCTCAACATTACCTATATATTACAATGAAAATATATGTAAAAATATTAACAGAATGTGATTAAGGTGCTATTTAAATTATAAATACCCTGAGCGCATGCGACGCTTAACACAGTACGACCTTCATGATCCATGCAATCAATTCCAGCTCCCCAAAATAATAACAGTTCTACAACCGCCCCATGGCCTGCACTGCATGCACCCCAAAGAGGCACTCGACCAGTATTTTCTGCCAAATCAGGATCAGCTTCTGATTCCAACAACAACTCACATACTTCTCTAAAAAGTAAATTATTGCATAAATTCCCAAATAAAATGAATATGAGTAATTATTTACCTATTCATTTTTTAATTCCATATATAATTGCGCAATCTTTAGATCTTTTGTTGTACAAAAAATTGAATCTTGAATTTGTTAATATTTGTTAGTTGTTCAAAAAAAAAATCCAAAAAAAAACAAAAATACTAATATAATTTTTTTCATTTCGTTTCAGGACTATGAAGTAAAAATAGTAGTAAAGTTTCTCCTACAAGATAATAGAAATTTTGATCAATGACAAAGAAATAAAAGTATAACCTACTTATGCCCTTCAAAAGCAGCAACCAATAATGGTGTCATTCCCTCCTTATCTTGATGATCTGCTTTAGCACCTCTTTCTAGTAGTACACTCACAACTTTTGCATAACCAGCACTGGCAGGTACACACAATGCTGCCACTGATAATGCACTTCGTCCTAAAAACATAATGAATTATGTAAAATAACGTAGCAGCCTACATATAAACATGGGTCTAAAGGAAAGATTTTCATAATAATATTGTGATTTTTGGTACAGAGAATTCTGAGTATATCAATTCAATTTTGAAAATATTAAATACCATCAGAGTCGCTATGGTTGATATTGGCGCCGCAATCCAAGAGCTGTTCAACAATTTCAGAATGACCCATATAAGCTGCTGCAATAAGAGCAGTTCGACCTAAAACAACATTATTGGCAGTTGAAGTAAATCATATAATGATTCACCAATACAATTTTTTATAAACTTTATTTAGCTCACAATAGTTGATTATGAATTTATTTTTTAACTTTAATTATAATTAATTTGAAATTTAGAATAATAAGTGATGTATGCATGTAAATATGCGAGCTAATTCTTTGATATAATAGCTATCTTTTTCGATAAAAAATGCATGTCTTTTTCGACAAAAAAAAAAAACACACACACACACATCCATTTTTTCTAAAGTATGCTAAAATAAAAAATTTCATTTCGATTTTTTTGTGATTACTATAACTTACCCCAAGTATTTGTTATTTCAAACAATATTTAATATTTAGAAAAAAACCTAACCCTACCCACCGGAATTATTGTAATTCCAAATTGCCGTCCCGGTTTTGACATAAAAAATATGGCCACCTTTCTACCAAGGACAATGCAAGAACTACTATTAACAAACTATTATACTATACATATTTTCATACATTCATTTATTCAGTTTATATTAAATATAAACTACCATTTAATAAATTCTAGTTTATAAGTACAAAAGTCTTAAAGTGTTTTAATTTTTTTTGAAACTTCAAGCGCCCCCAAAAAACATTAAATTCTATTTTAAATATATTTTATTACCTTCTTTATCAGTGCGATCTACTGATGCTCCGGCTTTCAATAAAGCGCGAACTATATCTTCATGTCCAGACCACGCGGCTGCTCTCAGAGCACTCCTGCCATCGCTATCAGCTCGATCCACATCACAGCCATGTTCCACCAATAGCTCTACTACCTAAAATAAGAAGTATACTATTACCATACATTTAAACAAAAGGTGAAAAAACTAAATGTATATATATAATATATACATTATATATATATATATATATATATATATACATATATATATATATATATATATATATAATATGTATATATATAACTAAATGTAACAATTATCTAACAGAAAACGGATAAATAATATATATTTTAAATAATTATATGTGTTTCTACTCTTGTACAACTGAGTAAGATTTTGATGAAGTTTAGACCTATATTTAAATAATCTTAATTCTTTAGATTCATACAATTAATAAATGTTAATAATGCTAATCCTCAGAATTTTATTAAGCAAGATACTTAAATCAGCATGAAATTAAAAATGCAATTATTTTGTGACTTCATATATCACTTACAAGCATTTTGATGGATTTTTTTTTGGGTTGATGAAACAAATATACTATTATAATTAAATATAATAATATACTATTATACATATTAATAATAAAAAAATTAAATTAAAGCAAAAAACATTAAGGACTATGTTTGGGCAAAGTGGAAACAAAAATTCACCAAAAATGTTATTAGCAATTTTTTTTAACAATATTCCAAAAGTGTCATCAGTGTATACTCTTTAAGTAAAAATTATCGCAAATCTTATAAACAAAAAAAAAACAATCGTAAAATTTATATGACAAATTCTTACCTCTGTGTGACCTCCCCACGCCGCAGCCCGAAGTGCAGTCCATCCATCACAATCGGCGTGATCAGGTTCCGCACCGGCTTTTAATAACACCTTAAACACATATATTATTATTATAAATTCGAATAATATTTATGAATAATATTAATTCCTCACCTGAACAACATTTGTGTGACCATGACGAGCCGCTAAGTTCAATGGTGTTTGTCCATGTCTATCTTCTAACTCTAAATCTATAGGTTTCTTTGATAACTGCAAATTAAATATAGATAGATAGATACTTTATTTAAATTCAATATTTATAATTTAAGTCAATGCACTTATTATTTTTATCATAATATTATAATAAAACTAAAATAATATCAATGATATTTATGAACAACTCTAGGATTAACCTAATTGAAATTAAAACTTAACTTGGATTAAAAAAAATCGTTTATTGTATAAATATGTTGATCTATAAGATTTTTGACAGTCACTTTGAAACCATTCCTGTTTTTACATTTTCATTCATTGGGAAGCCTGTTGTAGATCCCGACACCTAGCTTGTTCCTTTGCGAGGATTTTAGCTTCAGTTTTGGAGGTACAACAGCACTCCTGTTCCGCGTGTTGTGGCCATCAATCACTCTTCAGTATATGATTTGTTCTGCCTTCATAGACCGCCATCGCCTGCTGGTAGATGAAAAGGCTGCTAACAGTCAGTATTTTATATTTTGTAAATTATTTTATATTTTGTAACGCCCCTCCGATTGCCATTACAGCATTCTGGAGGTATGCACCAAGTGTCCGCAGGCTAATATTCCCTATGAGAACACAGAGTGAAGCATAGCAAAGTAAGCATCTCTGGAGCATTTCTCATAATGTATCTAACTCTTCTGATAGCATATATTGATTTTGAGAGCTTAGTGCATATCGAATCCATGTGCTTTACCCAGGTTAGCAAACTGTCCATAGTGAGACCCAAATATTTAACCTCTCCCCCATGCAGCTTCTTATGTCTCCTACTGGAAGTAAAGTTGATGTGGACTGTTTTTCTATTGTTCAGTCTAATTTTGTTGGCTGAAAACCAATTTTAAACTTGCTTGTGAGCACACAGAATTTTTTCATTCATATTCGCGATCATCCGCAACTGCCAATGCTGTATCATCTGCAAATTGCATTGTGTCGGCAGCTGAAGTGATAAATCATTTTCGAATATGAAAGAATTGGTCCAAGAATACTCCCTTGGGCAACCCCTGTATTTATTCTTGCTATGTCACTTCGTTTATTGTTCCATTCCACAAACTGATACCAGTTACTGAAGTATGATCCTGAAAATCATGTGGAACACAATCAAAAGCTTTGCTAAGATCGCAAAATAGTGTGCCACTGTATTTATGATCTTCTAGTGAATTTGATATAAAGTTCAAAAGGTCTAGAACAGCATCAATTGTATTAATCTTCTTTTTAAATCCAAATTGATTTTTTACAAAATAGTTTTTAGTATCGAAGAAACTTGTAATTCTCAATGCTAACAACATTTCTATAATTTTCGAAAATATCGGCAGTACGGCTACAGGTCTTTAGTTTGCTGCTTATTGACGATTTCCTGATTTATATAATGGTACTACCCTTGCCAGCTTCATCTTCTCTGAAAAGATTTCTGTAGAGTAAATGTTATTCGCTATTGTGCACAATGATCCAGCAATGTACTGTGCGACAGATTTTACCATTTTTGTTTTAATATCAAATGCATCAAATGACGTTTTGTTTTTCAAGCGTTTAATCATTGTATTAATTTCCTCTGGGGTAGATGGATTGACCACTTCACTTACCAGCTAATATCCAAATGTCCGCTTTCCGCAACGGAAACCTTGAAAAAAGCATGCTTCGGGATGTTTTGATGTCATTTTTTCACATTCAATGTTTTGCAGTTTTTTCATTTAAATATTTTTTAGAGTTTCCGTCGATGTTTCCGGTTCCAGGCAAAATACATGCAGGTGGACCTTCCTGACTACTCCCGCGAGTGTAGTGCTTACATTTGTTCCATCAATGGCTCTGTTTTTACGTCTTGGCTATTTCTTTTTCTGGGCCAAAGAAGAAGGATGTCAGACTTATCGGAGAATATGTTTTCAAAATATAGAATACTGAGTGTCACCAGCCTTTACATCTATAAGCAGGGGATTGTGGTCCATGCAGACAGAACAAACCATGTACAGAGGAGTGACGTCCTTGGCCACAACACACAAAACAGGAGTGCTGTTGTACCTCCAAAACTGAAGCTGAAATCCTCACAAAGGAACAAGCTAGGTATCGAGATTTACAACAGGCTTTCCAATAAATGGAAATGTAAAAGAAAGAATGGTTTCAATGCGACTGCCAAAAAACATCTTATAGATCAACCTATTTATTCAATAAATTAATTTTTAATCTAAAGTAATTACTAATTGCCATTAGGTTAATCTTAGAGTTGTTCATAAATATCATTGATATAACTATAGTTTGACTGAGACACCATTCACAGTAGCTGCATCAAGGGCAAAGGATTCACTCATTGAAAAGAAATCGTCCACTAGTTCTTCTGATGGATTCATATATGATACAGACTGTGTATCAGTTATAGAATCCAAAGATATCTAAAAATTAAATAATTTAAAATAAATGTATAAATGTCACTAAAACATAAATGCATTCTTCGAAGGTTATTGATTAAAAATTTATATGTGCAAAGTGTAATAAAATTACTTATATCTAATGGAACTATTAGCACCACACATATACAAAAAAAAAAATATATAAATTTATATGATAATAAATTAAAAATGTAAGTATGTAAATGTTATAATAAGGAAAGAAGAAAAACTGCTATTAGATTCAATTATCAAAAATAATTAATCACTTGCTTTAATCAGTATGATACATACCTACTAGCATATATAATATATATATATATATATATATATATATATATATATATGTGTGTGTGTGTGTGTGTGGTGTGTGCGCATTTAAAATTCTAATTTAACACTTTTATTACAGGAATAAAAATTATCACCTGACTTGATGTATAATCTTGCATTTGGGTCTTGGCTCCCGCTTCTAAAAGCATTCTTAACACTTTATTATCCCTTGGTAAAGAAGGCCTAAAAAATTCTACCAAAAACTCACGAAATTTAGTTTCATTTTGTTTATTAGTTTCAACAATTACATCGAGAATATTATCAATACTCTCTTCTAATCCATTATCTAAAGGTTTTCGAGAAACTCCGTACTTTATGTAATATTTTTCGATCATTTCTCTGGCCTTTTGAGTTATATTAACATTATCCTTTAAAAATAAGTGCTCACACTTATTTGTGTCACACAAACTGTTGGATCCACAGAATAATGATTTTTCTACATCACAACCTGAGTCGATTAGCCACATCAATGTTATAAAATGCCAATCTGTATCAATTTTAGAACCTTCATTCTTACTGTTGTGCTTTTGAGCAAAATATTGTTCAACTTTTGTTAAATGGAAAACATAATTGTGTATTTCACTTGTACATAAGGTTTTAGCTCGGGAAGTGTACTGCATTGCTATCATACAACTCCCTTCTAATGCACTGCATAAATACTTTTGAGTACAGTGCTTGACATCTAGTAACCATTCTGCAAATGACTGATGGAAAAATGTTAAATACTTTCCATCATATTTAACCACTTTTCTTAGCAGATGCAGTCTCTTCATGTAATCATCTCGACCTATGTTACAATTTGTAGTCAGAAGACATTTGTACAGAAAACTCTTTGTAACTTTATTCCTTGCAGCAAGTAATACATTTAATAATGGTTTAACTTTACTAAACTGTTTTTTATTGAATAATCTTTGACACAACCACAAATATAAACCGTTCAAAGTTCCTGGTATTTCTTTAATCTCCCGTAATACTATAAAATTATCACTGACACCATCTAATACTTTTTCTAAATATAAAAAGCAGCCATTGCTTTTAATGTGCAATTGATTCAACATCTCAGCAGTATCACGTGATATGTGCTGCCTCAAATTTAGTTCGGTGTCCAACCTAGCCAAAATGTATTGTTGAATATCTCTAACAATTTGGTGTTTTCGCAGATCATCCAAAGTGATTTTTCGAAACCCTGTAAACATTTTAGTGAGGCTCTTACTTTGCTTTTTAGCTGTGCAAACAAGAAGCAACCACTGTGGAAACAAATGATGATGATTGGCTAAAAGCTCAGTGATAGTTTTTGAGTTATTAACACTACAAGCAGGTTTTTCTTCTTCTTTCGTTAGTGTATTATTTATGTTGGAATTTACTGATGCTTTCTCATCAATAGAATCCACCATAAACAATAAACAATTTTTAGGTGGATCTATTTCCAACAGAGGAAATAGAATCGCCTTCTTAAAACAATCATCAGGATTTTTATCAATATTTTCAACATTTAAACTTTCTTGAATTTCTGGATCAGTTAAAAGCTTTTCAAGAAAGGCATTTGCTATATAATTTCTTGAATTCTGTGGAGCTGATGGTAAAGGAGGTGGCATGCTTTCTGTCATTTGCAATATATTCTCAAAGGTTTGTGCTTGAGGTTTAAGACTACGATCTACATCAATTTTATTCAACGACTCAAACCCGGTGCTAGTGCTATCGTTATCACAGTTTTTGGATGATGTTTTATTTATAGTTTGCTCCGAAGAATTATTACCACTATCTTTATTTTCATCTTTAATAACCTTAACATCTGAATCCTGTTCACTTTTCACACTAGTGTGTTCTATTACAGAATCATCTAAAAGCTCATTTTCGGTTTGCTCAATGATACAAGCATCTATATTATCAATATTTGCAATACCTTCGCCACCTAAAGATATCTCCTCATTACATTGACAAGCGTTCTGTTTGTGTTCTACTTTTATTAAGCTTAATGAATAATTAGGATCGCTCATATTAGGGTATCTAAATGCAGCTACTGGTATTTTTGATGGAGAACCTTTAAGTTTCTCATTAAGTAAATCCTTTGCATTGTCTTGAGAAGATGCAGATTTAGTTTTTTTATCAGCTGTAATTTTGCTTGAAGAAGGAGGATGCGTAAAATAATTGTTATCACCAATTCTATGCTTTTCATTTTCCTGATATTCAATTGGATCTGACTGTTGTCGAATTACTCTATCTTGTTTAGTAAAGTTATTAACATCAAATTTTTCTATCCTTTCAACATCACAACCTATATCCATCTCACATTCAATTTTATGTGAACAATTTTTAATATTACTTAAAACACATTCAGATTTTTTATCACAGAATGCTTTGATTCTTTCATCAAGTATTATCTCAGACAGAAGATCACCATCTCTAGCAGTTTCTTCCTCAAAACTTAAATCAATTAAGTTCTGACATAAATCCACCTCCAAGCCATTACTTAAGGATTTATTGCCTGTATTGTCACTCAAATTTTCTTTGGCAAGTTCCGTAATCTGAAATGATTTATTATTATTGCTAGAACATAATAGTGATTCAGGAAGAATTTTTTCAGGAGATTTTGGTATTGTATCTGTCGCATTAGATATAGTGGTTTGACCAGTTTGCAAGTATGTGGAATGAGAAATCAGTTGCATTACAACTGATCTTATAAAATCTGCCATGGACGGTGTATCAGATGTTTGAGGCTGAAAATAGAAAATACAAATATAGTCAAAGTCACGATTTTAAAATTTTGTAAGAAGTTCAGAATATTTTAATGAATGAAAATAAAAACACAATATTTTTTGACCAATCAATATGATAATTTTTCATCCAGCATCAAAAGACAAAAAACAAAAATGTCTGTACCTGGACATAATATACTGCCAACAGTTTTCTATTCAAGGTCCCAAGTGTTCCTTTACTGACATTAGATGTAGGATTTTGTCCAGCAAATTTCTCTGCACAAAGTAGTTTTTCCACTGCCAGACCCTCCTGTAGTAAAAGGTAAGCATTACATTACACAATGTAAATACACCTATCCCCCGTTTTACACGGTACTCCGATAACTTAACACGTTTCTAATCTTACACAGTTTTCTAAAATAATCTTTTTCAACGAAATGTATTAATTTTGCATTTACACGAAATTATAAACACTGAACTATAATTTGCTTATATAACAACAAGCAAACCCGACGAACTCCGTTTCGCCACCAGATGGTTTCGTGAGAAAGATGAAGAAATTTTTTGTTTGTTTTATATTTGAAAAGAAAAAATTTGATTTTATTATACAACAGTAATGAATTTATTTTGATTACAAAAATGAAGTGTTTTTTAGTTGAACTTCTCTAAGTAAATGAAAGTGAATCCGCAAATTATCCGTTTCATTGAAATGCTCTTTGGCAAACCACATTTTTTGTTTTTTGGTCTGACGTTAACAAAACAAAGCGGATGGTTTTCCAACTCGTGAACAGGCAAAATCTAACTGCCCATGTGAAAAACAATGATTTTCTAAATAATCTATTTGAAATTTATCCCGCAAACACTAAGCGATTGGCCTTGCGACTTGTTATTGCGAACGCAAGGCGAACTGAAAATTGCAATCGTTTGAAGTCAATCATTGGTATGTCACCAAATCGCCAGCAATTTTTGATTGAATGGTGAAATTCAGTGCGTGTACATCATTATACTTTGCGGCAAGAATTGCTCGTTGATTTGAAATTATTTAAAACAATTGTTTATTTTCATTACTCGAATTTTTAATTACGGTGCGTGAAGTTCCAGCAATTTGCATTAGGGCACGATGCCATGCACAACTAATTTTCTTAGCTCTAAACCTTGCGGAGCCCGAGACCTTTCCAACGAATGCAAAATTGTCGAAATCGGTTCGTGCGTTCTAGAGTTATTTCGTCAGGAAGGAAACCCCAACTTATTTTTATATATATAGAAGATAACATTTTAATTGTTCTACTACAAAATGTGGGTTACAGTTATGAAATTTTAGTAGTCTATGTCTATGATGGAAATATGTAAATGAGATGGGAACTCAATGTTTTATGATCCAAACTCTGCTTTTAATTAGTGTTTATATATAATTGATAGCCTAAATTTATTCAAGATGACCAAATAACAGAACCATTTTTTACAAAATCTTTAATTTATAAAAAAAATTATAGTTCGACAATGGCAAAAGATAAAAATAAAAAAAGCAAAGAAAGGGTTATATCTGTAAAACACCAGTTTCATTTTTTATCTATAAAGAAAATGCAATATTGAAAATATTTTTTTTTTATATTTGAAATAAAATTTCTTATAATTTATTAAATATGTATGATATTGAATATATTATTTTTCGTTCAATGTTCAATTTGTTATTCATCATATTAAAAACTGAAAAAGGACTTTTTCATAGCGATTTTCGCTTAGCACGGTTTTTTCATATAAAAGTGAATTTTTCAAGTTAAACGTTTTTTTCTAGAACGTATCTACCGTGTAAAACGGGGAATAGGTGTAACAATTTAAGAAGATTGCCAGCCAAAATTCAGATATTATACATGAGAATTATATTTCTGGATCTAGGCAAATTTTCACTGAAAAAACATGGCAAACAATTCAATGGCAAGTAATAGAGTAATAATGCAATAATCTAATGTCATCTTCATTTGCCAATAGGAGATTAATTTAAGATAAAATAAGAAAACTTATGGATTTATATTATGTGCATAGCATTTTAACCATTGACTGTTATATTTTAAACATTGACTATTATATTGATCATTTTGGTAGAGAAAAAATTGATGCGTGCCAGTGCTAATACCAATGAAAGATTGGAAATATAGACCAAATCTAAACTTCATTTATCACTTTATTTAGAATACTAGATAAACCAAAAATGACTTGATCAAATCAAGTTTATTTATGAATTTGTTAATAACTAATTAACTTTTATTCAAATCGTGCGCAATAACGAGAATAGCAGATTTATCAAACTCTATTTATTTATGTAGATCATAATGTCAGCGTAATAATTTTGAGATGGTTAAATTTATTTTTAACTTCCCGTAGGGCAAGTTATAGTAATCGCAAAAAAATCTAAAATGAAAATTTGTATATATCTTTACGCTTCAAAGGTTTCTGAGTATTTTGGCATACCTTAGAAAAAATGGATGTATTGTGTGTATGTATGTGTGTGTGTGCGGATACAAATTTTCGTCGACGATTTCGGGAACACCGATCAACCGATTTGAATAATTCAAAAAAACATTCGATTCGTATTGATAAGGAGACGTGCTGATTAGTTTTTGGCGAAGGTTGGCCTAGCCTTTTAATAATTCAAAAAACATTTTACTCAAATCAAATCAAATTTTCATGAAGGCAGGTCTAATAAAAAAAAAGTAAAAAAAAAAATGCCATTTGGCAGTCAAAAATGATCATTAGACATATGCACATCAAATTATCAGATATTTTATAGAGATTTTAATATTAAGTATAAATTTCGTTTACATTCCTATAGGTTCCGTGCCAATGTTCATCCGTTAGACGACGACGCGGCGATTACGCGCTTTGACATTTCGTCTCTATGCAGTTAAAGCAGTACGATTGCTTTGAAAAAAAGTTCAGAATTTCGAAAATATGTCAAAATAAAGAAAACATTTTTTTCAATAAATTTTTTTTTTCAAAAAAAAGTATTTTTTTCAAAAATGTTAATCGTTTTTAAAAAAATAATAATTCTTGGTACGGAAAGTTCCAGCAATTTGCCTTAAGGCACGATGCCATGCGCCCCACTAGTTATTTATTAAAGTTTTGCAAAATATACCTAAAACTAGTGTCAGTCAAAAAATGATCATTAGACATATGCACATCAAATATCAGATATTTTATAGAGATTTTAATATTAAGTATAAATTTCGTTTACATTCCTATAGGTTCCGTGCCAATGTTCATCCGTTAGACGACGACGCGGCGATTACGCGCTTGACATTTCGTCTCTATGCAGTTAAAGCAGTACGATTGCTTTGAAAAAAAGTTCAGAATTTCGAAAATATGTCAAAATAAAGAAAACATTTTTTTCAATAAATTTTTTTTTTCAAAAAAAAGTATTTTTTTCAAAAATGTTAATCGTTTTTAAAAAAATAATAATTCTTGGTACGGAAAGTTCCAGCAATTTGCCTTAAGGCACGATGCCATGCGCCCCACTAGTTATTTATTAAAGTTTTGCAAAATATACCTAAAACTAGTGTTCCACAAGTTCTAGAAGTAGGTCTCTGCTCCAAACATTGTGCTAATTTTCTAAAGGCCCAGTCCCTGCAATAAAATCTCTTTGGTTGTTCTACAACTAGCTCAATTTGCTTTGGAGAGGTTTTGCTCATTGATAATTTACTAGAGCCAACCACCATTCACAGCTTTACTACTATTAGTAGCATGATGTTTTGATTTGGAATTCTTCGTTCCCTTTACTTCGACTTCTGGTGATAAACCAGTTTTATCACGTTTCGGCGATTTCATTTGCATCATTACTAATAATTTTGCGCTCGCATCTATCGATTCTTGAACCTGTTTTTTCGATAACGTGTCAATAGTAGATTTATTGAAAAATTGTTCATCATATATTGCTCTGTGCTCTACTTTTGATAAATCCAAGTCGTTTGGAAGTCTTCTTTCAGAATTAGCAGAGGTTTTGTTAGAATCGCATTTCGAATGTTTTGTCTTTCTATGTGATGATTTATTATGATCAACTGGTGTCAGTTCATCAAAATTATGTGGAACCAAGTTAATCAAACGTTGTTCTTGAATTTGCTGAATGCCAATTAAACCTAAAATAACATCATCAAAATAAAATAAATAATCACTCGATTGAACATTTATATTTCTCAATAAATTTATTAATATTATACTTTAATTATCAGCAGAGCGATAATTTTTGCAATATGAAAATGTTTAATTTCTCATGATGCATGAAATTGAAACATTGCATATTTCATTTCGATTTCATTTATATTTGAAGTTATGTAAAGTCACACCATAAACCATTAATAAACCGAATTTGATAGTAAATCATTAAAAATTAGTGCTCCACTGGCATTTTGTGATTATCAAACAAAATTTAAGTTGACATGGAAGTCTCGACAAATGAATTAAATCAATCATTCAAAGTTATCTCATCAATTATAGTAAAGATCTATATTAGTTAAACATGTAGTACTAACCTGCCGTAGAGTTATGTTCCTTACTCTTTAAAAATGCTTTTATGCCGGAAGATGAGTTGTATTCATTACGGGGTGAATGTAATTTTGATACAGGTGGCCGCCTTGATTCAAAATTTAAGAAGCCATAATCGTCCGAATTTTGATCATCGTTTGAACGTTTGAAAGGATCATTAGCGTAAACCGGCTGATGGTTAATCGTATCTTGATGGTGATGATGATTTTTGGTTGCAGGGTCCTTTTCCTGAAATAAATATAGGTTGAAAAAATAATACTAAATCTTGAAATAGAAATATTAAAATATTAATCGTTTTATTTAATTAAATACAAACGTATTATATGTTTGTATTTAATTAGAGAGAATTTTAAGAATTTTAAATTAAAGTTTTTATTTATGTGTGTGATTTTTTTAATTCGCATGTTTTATCCACTAAAAAGTCAAACTAGGATTTGAAAAAAATTTAAATCTATTAAAATTCTTTTAAGGAGGTATTCAAGTGCAAAAGCATAAATTGTACGTCATTTTTAAATCATCGTAAACACGGCAATCAATTTTTATACTATCATATTTTTTATAACTTCTTTATCAACGTTATAATACTACAGAAAAAAATAAAACTCGAGAAATCGTGGGCATTGTATTCAAAAATACAATTCTAATGAAAAAAAAAGCGCGTTTAAAGTTTTGAAACAGTAGAGGATTATCATGGTCAAATAGCTGTATCTCCGAAAATGATTTAGATTTTTAAAAATTCTTGCGTACACATATTCTTCAATAGTTTAACTTAGCAAATATAAAAAACAAATTTTTTTTGAGGTTCTACACTAGAATACCCCGTTAAACAAAACTTAGTTTTTCTTTTTAATAACTGTATAGATACCTGTTTTATTTGGAATATACATATTATATATATATATATATATATATATATATATTTATATTATTATTTTTGTATTACTATTTTTATTTTATTTTATTTTAACTTTGTTTAATTTTATATGCAATTTATTGCATTTTTTGTATTATTAACTTCCCATAAGGTAGTTATAGTAATGAGCCGAAAATCGAAAATGAAAATTTATGTATTTCTCGACGTTTTGAAGGTTTCTGAACATTTTGACATACCTCAGAAAAAATGGATGTGTGTGTGTTTTGTATGTCCGCATTTTTTCGTCCTCGTTTTCCGGCGCACGGAGGATCAACCGATTTGAATGGTTCAAAAAACATTCGATTCCTATTGATAGGGAGATGTGCTGAATAGTTTTTGGCAAAAGCAAATTTTTGATTTGAATGATCTAAAAAACATTCAATTTGTAATGATTGGGAGAAGAGGTGATTAGTTTTTGGCAAAGGCAGTTCCAGCTATTTCAAAGATACAGAGCTAAATGGGCAGTTTTTGAGAGAACTAAGCGTCTGATTTGAATGATTCAAAAAACTTTCTGCTTGTTTCAACAAAATAATTGCTTTTGGATTTTTTTTTGTATATTGAAAATAATTCAAATTTTATTTTAATTCTGACTAAAGTTTTAATATACTTTAAACAAATAACTTCAACTTTGCAATTCAGTTTATATAATTCTTATAAATATTAGACAATGTTACAGTATTTATAATAATCTATTTAAAAATATTTAATAGTCCTCGAACATTTTGTTACGGTACGGGAAGTTCCAGCAATTTGCCTTAAGGCACGATACCATGCACCCCACTAGTTTCTTTTTTGCACCTATCAATTTTGTAAATAATACACTAAAGTCTTGATTAATAAAAATAAATTATAACAAAAAAACTTTTCTTAAAATAATTTCAAACTTAAACGAAAATAGTTCAACATTTTATAAATAATAATGATTATTTTCTATTGAAATGTTTACAAGCGAAACGCCTTGCTGATCCTTTTTTGAGTGTTGAAAGGGTGAAATTTTGTAAAAGGTATACATATTCAAAGTAGTTTTAACATTTTTAATAATAATGCTATTAAAATAAAAATAGTTCAAATATTTAAAATTGTATATTTACCATCATATATGATTATCTAAAAATGTTTCAGATAAAAAATATCTATGGCTATAATAAATTATGTTAAACTTACTTGATTATGATGCGACCTAATAGCAAGCGCTGGTGATTGATTCAACAAAAGTTGATCATTCTTTTCTGAATGATGGTGATGCTTTATTCGGCTATTACTGGCACGAAACTTACTCCTACTGAAATCACCGTAATTAGCGCGCTCATATCCATAGTCTAAGCGCACACCAGAGTCATCCTGAGTACGCCTGGACGCCGATCTAAGGCACAAATAAATTATTTATTAAAGCGTATCTAAAATAAAATTTTAGTTGAAATGAAATATTTTATGAAGCACGTGAATTGTTGATATTGATAAAGTTACTTACGCAGCATATAAGTGCATAAATAGTAATGTAAGGTGATTATATAACAAAACATGTAATATAGAAATTTGAAAAAAAAATTTTTCCTGTAAGTACCTATCTTTAAGTCCAATATCTTTACATTTATATTATTTTTTAAAATCAATTATAAAAATAACTTTCTAGTTGAATGACAGTCTCGATGCAGATCGGAACGTATGGATAAATAAATCTTATCACAATTGCTTTAGTTTTTTTTTGCTTGGTGTTGCTGCCAAAATCAACGTAACTCATCAATTATATATATATATATAAATATATATATATATATATATATATATATATAATTATGCTTAAATAAAAATCACCGAATGTTGTATATATATACACATTCTTATATCACCTATAAGATAAATCAGCAGCGTTTGATTCTGCGCAGTCTCCATATTTCTCTGGATGGCGCTGTTGGTTGCGGTTTGAAGCAGATTTACTGCCTGCACATCGGTTATTAGCCTGGTGTTGTTTTGGTAAAGGTTTGCTATAAATCGGTTCATTGCTTGACATTTTCACTTCAAACTACACGAATAAACTCTTGGTTTATCTATTTTTGCAATTCCGTTTTAAGCGGACTTAAAATATCTTTAAAAAGAGATAAGTCATCATGCATACCGCGTATGTACACGGAACTTAATATCAGAGTATTTTAGCTTCTATTGTTCATGTTTCGCTTTTTACTCGATAGTTGGCGTAGATAGTTTTTATATGGGTCCCTTTTGTTTTTCATTGCTTACAACTCTTGAAATCATGGCAGATATAACCTGAAATTTAAATAAAATTAATTTACAATGAATCACAATTATTAGCAAGTTTTTTTTCCTGAGTCATTCCTTGAGCCAAAATGTTAAGGGAAGCTTTGAAACGTAAAGTGATGCAAACAAATTATTTACCAATATTATAACTTACCCTACGAGAAGTTAAAAAATTTTGCATATTAAGTTAAACAGCAAGAAACGATTTTAAATATAATTCTAACGAGGTAACCCTCAGGTTTACTCGTCTGGGATTTTGATGAAACTTCGCATGGTGATAGAGTATATGTAACAAATTAATAATTGTAATTATTTATTATAATAATTAACCAGATATATGTAAAAATAAAATAAAAAAAATATTTAACTCTATCAGGGTTCGAACTCGCGCATATCAGCCTTCGACTTCTTTAAAAAGCACACGACCGACAACGCTATGCGCGGAGATATAGTGCGTAGCGCATTTTAATTAATTTTTATAATTAAACCACTTCTCATAGGCCTATAATATTTTACAAGGTTCGATTCCATGAACCACTAGTTTTTATTCTTAAAGAACCATTTACTTCTTTTGATAGTATGATAAATGGCATCATTCCGAAGTGTACGGAGGGCGCACGCATATAACAACTGTCTGTAATAGCTCATCGGTCATAGCCAATGCTGAACTGTCTTATTAATAACGATAACTTAATTCATATCTGACGAGCAGATGAGCACTACGCGATTGTACAATTTATCGTAAATCATTCATTCCAATCGCAAAGTTGATATTTATAACTTTTTGCAACATTATGGATTATGGAAGTGTTTTTAAAAAATATTTATTATCATCTGCAATGCATCAAGTTATACTTACAACTAATTCGCAATCAAAATTAAATTACACAAACAAATGCAAGATTTCTATCATCAGCTCCTGTATTTAATTTAATGTAATACATAAAACATTCAATTTATCCTGTTAGACTCTAACTGAAAAACTTTAAATTCAAATTTACATACTTCATTATAAATTTTGTTTTTATTTGCTGCTTATTTATTTACGCTTCAAATGATTTTGGAATGCTTTAAAAATTTATTTATTTCAAAAATTATAATTTTGAACGATTTGTTTCTATTTTAGTTTTGTTTCAACAATGGAAAAATAATAACATTTTTGGAACAATCGAAATCGTATACGACAACATTGAAAATTGTTCGTTTGAAACTTCTTTTTACCTAATATATGCATACAAACAAGGTTTGTATGATAATTTTCATATTAAATATTCGAATTATTCTAATTAATATATTACCTCGTTAGCTTGCAAAGACTGTAGTCTCGCATTTAAAACCCCCGATTCATCTGGAAGATAGAAAAAATGCATAAAATATATAATACAATAATAGTGGCTTTAGCAAGAGGCTTTTTGCAAAAAACTAGCACTGCGAAACGGATTTTTTTTGACCATTAAATAATAAATAATTTTTTCAGAAAACACTTGATTAACTCCATTCTGTAGTGTATATGTTCCGGATTTTGGGTTACGAATTCATGAATTACTGATAAGAATTTAGTAAAAAATATAAACCATATAATTATTTAGCAAAGAACTTTAGGGTCTCGTGGATCTCACAAAAATTCATCTTGTTTTATATAAGACATGACGGACATAACAAAAAAAACATAACAATGAAAAAATAACATACTAGAATTCGTGTACCAGGCAAGACAGGAATATTAAAACTGTTAAGTTTATTGAAACTCATTTCAAGTACAGAAATAAAAGCTAAGTCAATTGAAATAAATTTTCTGATCAAAGGAAATAGCTATAAATAGCCTAATGACTCAAGATTTTACAATTATTGGATCAAGTGCGAAAAAAAATTAAGACACTTTTTCACCAGATGATTGGTACAATATAATAAAAACATGTGGAAAGAAAGCGCCATTTCAGGTAATCCAAATGTCTCACCAAAATTTTTTATCACCATTATATCAATTAATCACTAACAGAATAGTAACCATTACAGTAAATTGGCTTAAAATACGTTGGATAAAGGTAAAAAGGTCCAAACCCAATCTTAAATGTGATTGTAATGAAGATGCGGATTTAAAGCCATTGATGGAAGAAAGTCTGTACCAGGTAGATCAAAATGTTTGAATAATATATATTAGTCTTTATTATGTTCTAAAGTTATAAATCAATTGTCAAAAATTGAAAAATTGAAAAATTGTCATGAATGACTTTTTAAAGTTATTTTCTCCCGTTAATCATGGATACTACAAAAACTTGAGCGAAATTCTAATTGACAAATCATCGCAAAATACAGCTGATGAGGAAGATATTATTCATAATATTACTGATTAATAACAAATGATGTATTATGACAGAATTGTTTTGATTTATTTTTATAAAAAAGCTTCAACACAAATGTATAAGAATCAGGTTTATTGCTTTTTTCAGTTAATTAACTTCACAAGTCATATAACAACTTTAACTTTAATGATAATTAATTACTCACTAGTTATTAACTTTATATATATATGCAAGCTATATATGTATTTATAATTTCCACATTGTTTTTCAATTCATATTATAACAGGAATTTTTAAAAGCAATATGCATTACTTCATCGCTTTTCTCCACTTTCTGTTTTTTGGAGTAAGTAGAAATAAATAAAAATGTTTATTTTAGATTTCTTGCGATTACTATTACTTACTCCACGGAAAGTTAAAAAAGTCAATTACTCGTTAGTGCAAAAAAAGTAAGAATAAAAATTCTATAAAACGTGTTACTCTAAATTAAAAAAAATAATATCCATTATATAATTGATTACGGGCTCGCGGATTTTTTTCACCGGAGTGTTTACTTTCATTAACATTTTCTTCAAGAGGTTCTATGTTCGCCATGATCCGACTTGTCGACTAATAACTTTGCTAATAAACTATGAAGTTTATCATGCCATAAAACTTGGTATGTTGTGTGTGCCTCGTATATAGTTTAAACGGCCTCGGCAAATCTTAAGGAGACTCCATGTCGCCAAAGTTAAGAAAAGTCTTCTTATATAAGGGCTAAGTACAGTGAAATATCTACTCCTTAGTATGAGTTAGGACTGTTACAAGATGTCTAATCCAATTAAAAACAGTGGGTTGAAATATTAAGTATCTTCAATAACGAAAATATTGAGATAGTTGCGTTCTAAATGATAAATTGATATTATCGTTAACTGCTCATAATGGAGCGACAAGTCACAAATTATTCTGAAAAATAAATGTTTCACTGCTCTTAAAAGAAAAGCAAAGCCAAAATTCATGTCATTAAGAAAAACTGATAAAATCGTTATAAAAATATGCTATATTTAAATATGCCCTATTTGCCAGCTTTTAGAACAGCTTTTTACTCTCCGTAATTTTGAATTGATCCGTAGTCACTAAATAAAATATTATTTTGTATCATAAGACGAGAAAACTTATAATAGCCAGAGAACGAAGCAATAAAAATAGAATTTTGTGTGCATGTTTTAAGCAGGGGGTCCTAAAAAGTGTGGAAGGTTTAGATACGAATCATTATATAATTATATAAAAATCAGTAAATGTATTTTTATATTAAATAAATTAAAACATTATCATAATAGTTGAATATTAGTGAAGCGTAAGAATTGAGATATAACCACTTTTCCATTAGTGAGTAAAATATCTGCCTTTATTTCAAAATTAAAGCTTGATTCAACAAATTTAATTTTAATATCAAAAAAATCTGTAATTCTGGGGTTTCAATAATTGTAACACATATTTCAGAACAAAATTCTCTTTGCAATAAATTAATCTGTAGACATGAATTAGCATTATTTATAGAAAATGATTTTGACGAATGCGCATTACCCAGTTGTGAAGTAATCGAGTACAAGCCACTCTTATAGGAGCTGCCAAAACAAATCCATTAATTCTTCAGCAATTCATGTTGTCTGAGGTTCTGCCAAAAAATTAGAAATGTTGTTAAAATCGATTTAAATACTTTGCGCATTTAAAATAAAAAAATGAATAAAATGATTTCATCAATATATTGTAATTCAAAAGGAATAAAAGCAGAAAAAATAGAGAGTTTAAGTAAAAGCCCACGTAAAAAAAGAATCCAACTTTACGCCGTTGGCAAGTGTTGAGAAATGAGGATAATTTTGATCTTAAGATGTTCTTGATAAATTAATCATTTTCGATTCCCTAATATAAAAACACATAAAAATGAAAGAGAAAGAGAATTTTTTTCTGAGATGTTATGATGGTTTTTAGTCGAGGTTGGTTAGTCGAGGGCGCTGATTCCGAAAACAGAAACAGAAATTTGCTAACAGATCTAGTTTTTGAGATATGCCAATATGCTAGTTTTACCTCAAACTACAATAAAAAATACAACATATTTCATTTTATGCTATCAAAAGTCGAATTTCGGTTTTGCAACTGTTTTGAGCAGGTTCTTGAATTTGTTTTATGAACAAGTATTGCATTCTTTACAACCCATATTACATCCCTAGTGACAATTTGCTTCAAAAACTGATAATTTTCATAACTTTTCAGAGGCGAATCCCAGACGCCAGTGCGCCGACACAGGTTTATTTCTTTGCGAATACATTGAGCTTCGAGGAAAATTCCAGATCTTTTAAGTGATCGTGACCTGTTGATTTTGATCAATTTTACCCTTTGGGGAAGGGACGGTTCGAAGTGAATCGTACTGTGGTGCCTAACTACTTCCACGTTCATTTAAAATTGCCAACGCATATTTCTGACACTATAACTCAAGTTCTAGTATTCCACCTCAAATTCTGAACATATACATTATATTTGTATACACACTTTTCATTTGGGTTTATTTACATTGAGTTCCTCTGTATTTAGATGGGACCCATATATGCGTTCCGCGGCTCTAACAACTGCCTTCGTCGAACGCAGAGAGGATTTCTTCGGCCAGTTTGATGATTTGCGTAAAACGCATATATGCGGCGCTCGTCCCCAAAGGGTTAAACTCAACGGGATCTAATGTTATTCGCCGGTTTGCATCAACTAATGTCTTTCTCGCACCTTTATCAGCTTCAACCGTACTTCTTGAACTTAGTGCATTTTCGACATCAAAATACCAATAACGAAATTGAGCAAACCAGTCTTGGTACTGTCGTACTATTAACACATACACATCGGTCAATTTCATAATGACTTAAACAACATTTTTACCTTTTCTATAGAAAAAGAGTAAAAATTTTGAAAATACTGCTTTATTCTTTCCGTATTTAAAGTGGCACTATCCAAAAACTACTGTGTGTGATTGATTAGAATTTTTTTAGACACAAACCTTAACCCTAAACTACATATTGATTCCGCATTTCACTTTCAAATCATATAATAATTATAGGGCTTAAGTGTGATGATAGGTTAAAAAATACAGTTAAATCCTCTGTGGTGAAAAAAACGAAGTGACTTTCCGAACAACCTTAAAGTTGAATCAGTCTAGGCTATTACAAGTTTAAAAAAGCATTAAAATTCAGGATTAAATTATGTTTTACTATTTATTAATACAAAGATTGAATATGTATTTTTTCTAATAGATACGATGAAAAAGTTTGTTTATAAACATAATGGGTTAAATAATTGAATTCAAAAGCATATTAAAATAACTACAAAACACCATAAAACCTTCAAGAATTTATATTGTTTCTCATGATATTTCTTGATATTGTAGTCAGGATTACCAACTATATTATCCATAAGAAGAAATGTATGTATGAAAAAAACTTATGTCATAATTCGCAACCTGTATTTATAGACCTTAAGTTTTTCCTTTTAACTCTTACATTCATAGCCTGTGACATTAGTTCCGGTTCAACTAAATTATTACCAGGAACTCAAACGGCAACCGGATGTGCAAGGCGCCGATATTGCGCCGGTTATACCGCGCAAACTTTGAATGCATATAAATCCACTGGCCTAAACTTCAAAGACTTGAATATGTCCAAAGTTCTATGACTTTAGTTAGCATGCCCTTTAGAAAGCAATTAAAAGTACTTATTAAGTTTAGTAAAATTTAACAAAATCCTCATTTCCAAAAATGTATTACTTGTTTATCAATTCTTTTAATAATAATGAAATCTTAATGCTAAGATAAAAAATGTAATAGTAAAATCATAAATATTTTAATGCTAATTATTAATATATATATATATATAATATATATATATATATATATATATATATATAAGATTTAGATTTTTTGTTCGACGTTGAGACATTCTTGAATGTTGATTTGCAGCCAATCGTCGAAATAAAAGAAACAATAAATAACAAAATATTTGTAATTTAATACAATAATTTTTTCTGTTTTAAATTTAAACTGACTTTCAGTTTAAAACTACCACTAAATTGTTTTGAAATTATTATTATTTTTTAATCAAGTTTAAAAAATTGAGATAAGCCTCATGTAGAATATTATAATCGGATATTTTATTAACACAATTTGACGAATGCAAAAAGATCAAACTAGTTTCACAGAACAGTCTTTTAAATGTGCAATCTTCTCTATATAAAATATTTGGTTCAAAAACAAAAGAATGGATATTTTCAATGGAATGTTGGACTAGGGGGTGCTTTGGAAATTTCGACTTTTATAGTGAGCACCATTGTCTCATTCTCTTGTGGATGTATTGCGATGTTTGACCAATGTATTGTTTGTCACAATTATAAACAATTGTGGAAGGGTTGTTGTTTTAATTTTTGAAAACATTTCTTTGAAAGAATATAAAGAGGTTTCTGAAATTAAAATATTTTCTGGTTTAAGCAATTTAGCAAAATAGCCAATATATGGCATTCTATAATAAATGGATTTTGTATCGTATATATATATATATATATATATATATATATATATATAAGGGTGGTCCTTAATATAGACATTGGTTCCAAATTGATAAAAAACAATTCTCTCAAAGTTTTAGCTCTTAATATTATTTTTTAGATAGTGCGCAATTCAATCAAAGTTTTGTATGGAAATAGCATAAATTTACAAAAATTTTAAAAATGCTTTTAGATATAATTTAGCGAACAAGTGAATGAGTTATATTTAAAAAAAAAAAGAAAAATAACCATTATTATAAACATTATTGCTGCAATCTTATATTTTGTAATAAGCACAATATTAAATTTTATAATGTATATCAGCAAAGGACTCAATTTAGAACGATACATTGATGATTAAAAAACGCCGTACACATATAATCGATTACTAGTACAAAGTATATAATGGTGTTTTGAATTAACGCTCGTTAATTCATACTATATATTGACACTAAATAGTATTAATAGCTAAAATGCCAAGCGTCCCATCTATGTATGTTCTTTCTAATATAGAAATTGGGTTATGTAAGTATATTCCAAGCTCTTTAAAATATATAGTGGATAGAAATAATTCACGCACACGTTTGTGTGTTTTTTAGGGCGATACATAAAAAATGGCAAAGATTTATATATCTTTAATTCCCAAGCGTTTGTACATACAAGTGACTGGGGCCTCAAAAACATTCGCAATTACAGATTCTTGGAGAAAAAATTATGATTAGTAATAAATATATATATATATATATATATATATATATATATATATATATATATATATATAGCTAAATGAACCACTAATGTATCGACTCAATGAGAACATATTGCATTTACAATGTTTTAAGAATTGGAAACAATTACAGAATAGAAAAATAAATAATTATATTATCTGGGAATCTAACAATTTACAATAAAAAGTCATGCATTTTTCCATAGAATTTATCAAGATTTCTCCTTATATCGTTATGATTAATATAAAATTATATTACCCAAAAATTATTTGAACAAATTCTTGTATCACAATTAATATAGAACAATTATTATTCCATATTCTTCTGCACAATTTTAAAAAAAAATAACATTTCGCTAAACGTGTGCTTTGGAAATGGCACTGTCAGTCAGACGAATTGTAATATAAATTAAAACTGTTCTGAATTTCTTAAATACATATTATTATTTACACGTTTGTCGTACAATTGTACAAGCAAAAATATATGTTTGAAGCTGGCAATAGACGAGTTGCCATTATCAAATTTTAATCAGTGCTTCTCATATAACATTTATCTCCAACGATTCCAAAACTTCGTAACTACTTAATTTCTTTCTCTCACATTGCGTCTATGATGCAAATATTTCACACATTTATTTATTGCTGAAAATGTACGAGTTTATTAAATGCTTAAGAAATAATTATCATTGTGAACAACTTCAAATCATCCGCCTTCTACGTCAACACGGAGGTCTATCATAAAATCTATTTAAAAAATGCGAGCATGTGGCCAATAATTATTAACGATCTTCTATCGCGTCGTAGTATATCTTCCTATTCTACGGCACAATAAGTATGCATGTTCTCTAATATTTTTTTACCGCTGAACATGAATCTAAAGTAAAAAAAATTCGGAGTCTCCGGTCAAAGGGAGGGGGGGGGGGTAATTTTGAATATCCCCATGTATCACCAAGGGGAAGGAGGGGTCCAAAAATCCTTAAAAAATCGCTCGCGTGATTAATAGACGCCCCCTTAAATGACCTGTGCAACGGATTTATGCAACGCTCTCTCCATCTCTATTGAGTCTTTTTTGCAACTTCCAGCAGTAATTTGCAAACATAAGTAACTGCAAACATGTATGCATATTATCTAGGAGCAATGTCGATTAAATATGCTTTGTAAATTACTGTTGAAAACTGCAAAAAGATACTCAAAAAGCGTTGCAGAAAAGCGTATCGACCAAAATTATAAAATTTCAATTATCATGCAGAAAAATTTCTAGATCGTAGAATTTATCGTTTTTTTTTAAATAATTTTCAATTTTTTCCATTTGATCCCCGATTTTAAATCTAGTTTTGTGTTCAACGGTAAAATTAGAAAACATATACGGTAAAAAATACATATACCGCACATCCAGAGCTTTTTTTGTGGAGTTGTAATTATTAATGCCCTTTGAAATGATTTTACATATAATATAATTGTTATGTAAATGTAATATATAACAAATAACTCCTCAAAGTAAACATCGTGGGAGGTGGGAAACAAATAGCAAAACGAGCAAACTGTAAATGGTGCTCCGCAAGGTTACCTATCGAGGCTTGGGTGCGATTAATGGGGTTTGTCGTCCCGGGAAAAATCGAAAATGCGCATCGGTGGATTTCGCAGTGTATCATGTTACAAGTTCCAAAAAAGTATAGTAGTCTCAATTGTTCACATGTTACGTAAGAAATTATCAAAAAAAATAATAATGATAAAGACAAAAAGAACTATGATCAGAAATAATTCTCCAATTTGGTAATAATTATCTGGCACTTCAAAACAGCTAATTTTAAAACTAAATATCTGATCTAATATTATTTCAAGCTTGGAATCCTTACGATTGTGTACTTTTAAAAATATGGATTTTTGGACAATTTCTAGATTTTAACTTATATACAAAATAATTTATAATTTTAAAATGAATTTCCATTGAATTATAATAAATATTTCTATTAACAACGCGTTTTGAAATTGCTGAAATAGTAGTTTTGAAACAGAATGTGATCGGCATTGGTAAAACCCCATAATTGACAATTTCTTTTCTCTTCAAAAATATCAAGTTTGCGATTACACTTAATTTGCCATGATTAATTGCCATCAAAGTATCTTAAGTACCTACTTGCAAGTTCGTCTTTGAAGTTATTTATTATCAATTAAACGTTTTTACTTGTGAAGAAAAGATCGAGTAAAGCACGAATTATGAATTACATGTTTTAAGCTCCTCAATGATATTTAAAGATTTAAATAAAAAAAACAAAATTTAAATATGGGATATATGTATCGTTGTATGTTACAGTCTACGTGGAGGACAATATATTCCTCATTCACCCCAAATCTAAAAGACCGTTAAAACAAAATGTATATATTCATATATCTAGTTATCTTACTACTAAACTTGATTACTTCATAAGTTGTCGTCGTTATTAGACACTTTCTTGCAGATTTGACATATTGGCAATTTTTTCAATTTCGTTAATTAAAAAAAGTCTATAATTTTAGTAATCTCTTCTCTCTTGACTAATAATAAAACGGCATATATGTAAAAAGCATAGTACGAGTAACAGATGCGATAAGAAAAACATTTGAAAACGAGGATAGTAACTAATTATCAACATCCATATATCGTCAGATCGATATCGATTTCGTGTTGCAAATCAATAATATCATTATTAACACTTACTTATTTATTTCATACAAAACTACTAAATCTGTTAAATATCGTATCAATGAACTTCAATAATGAGATAAGCATAAAACAATGACTACCAGAAATAAAAAAAAGGCTGTGAATGACTAATGTAATTATTTTTAATATTAAACTATTACGCAATGTAAATTTTATAGCTGCTAATACTTACAAATACACAATAATGAACCGTCTGACTCACCACATTAGCGATGTGTAGGAGATGCAAAAGCAGTTCTTGTTTTTTATGCAAATGTAATATACAGTGAAACTATGAAATAGTCTTATTGAATAAATAATAGAGCGACAATAAGAGAATCACGACTGATTACTTCCAATGATATTCATATTAAAAAACATGTAGTTTTAAAATATAAATTCAATGCATGCATGCTTTATGATTAGAATACGTATATTAGAGGACACTTCGTATAGGCCACTCAAGGTAACAGAAATTCATTATAATAGTTTAAGAATTATATTGGTATTACAGGAAATGTCTCCGTATTTTAAGTGAGTGGAAGATTAACTACAATAGCAAAATACATTTATTTTTTAATAATAGCAATTACATTTAAAATAATGTATTATTATACTCAATTGTTTACACTTATATAATTATTTACTCAATGGTAAAATTAAATTTGTAAATTTAGGCGACGTTTGTAGCTTCGTAAGCGTCACAAAAATGATACATCTTTGAAGTGCGCTGTATGAAAAAATAGGTTGAATATTATATAACAATGAAGAACTTCATGCAAGAAAAAACAGATTGACTGAATCAAATCATTTTCAAAATCAATATCCGGTAAAATATGATATTTCCTGTTTAGTAAGAATTAAATAAAAAAAAAATTGCAACTTCACTAGTTTTATTATATATAAGATCATATTATCACGCAAAACCCAATAGTATTCAGAAAAGTTATTCTTATATTAATTTATAGTATTAAATACTATATAGCTTATTCTACTTTTTTATTCACCATTTCCTTATTGTTTATATTTTGCCAGTTTAAAGGTTCATGTAGTGCTTTTTACACAAATCACAACCAGATGTAAGCTTTTTAGAAGTTACATAAAAAAACAGTGAAATCTGACTTGAAAATAACAATGCACATCACACCTCATTTTCAATTATTATCAGATATAATATATAAACTAGTTGGTATTGGTATTTTGCCTTGATGAAAGTTACATGAACTTTCCGATATGTGTAAATAATCGACTTAATCAATGAAAAATAAATTCATTTAAGTACCGAGTGGATTTATTACACATAATTGAAAACGAAAGAACACGTTAACTCGAAGTATTTTCTGAAAGCAAATTTTCACAAATCAATAATTTTTATAATTGAATCAAATTCCGTTTAATAATATTTAATTATTCAATTTAGGACTTTAATGGTTTAGTATGTTCATTACGACAAAGTACACTACCGTTATACCAAATAAATCGTCTAATTTTAATTTTAACAAACGTCAAAAAAAAAACTACACATTTTCTCAAACTTCGATGAATTTTTTAAATTAAACTACTTGCCATAAGGCCGTAATATTTCAGTAAGTTCTATAAGGCCATAAAATATATCGCAAAAAAAGTTCCATAAAAATCGGCTTAAATTTCTTTTTCAGCTGAGAAACGATAATCTTCATCGAGATACATCAAATGGCTTTTAAGTTTCTGAAATCGGTTCAGGCGTTTTTGAGCAAACGTCTATGAAAGGTCTAATTTTGATAAATGCCAAAAAAACTATACTAATTTTTGCGAACTTTGACGAATTTTTAAAGTTGTTGTAGGGCCGTAATATTTTAGTATGATCCATAAAGACTATGGTATCTACCGTCAAAAAAATGATAATAAAAATTGTCGAAAAAAATTTTTAACACTTTATTACAAGAAAACGGCCCGGACGATCTCTACCAAAAACTAATCAGCACGATTCCCAACCAATATCTTTCAAACGGTTTTTGAATTTTCAAAATCGTTTCAAAATTGAGGGCTAAAACGTGAACGAAAAATTTTGCACTTTTCTACTATTTATAAAAAAACGGCTCGGTGGATCGTCCCACAAAACTGACAAACAATAGTCCTCATCGAGATATATCGAATCGCTTTTAAATTTTTGAAATCGGTCCAGCCGTTTTTTGAGAAAACGTCGATTTGCGGCAAAAAATCTATTCACGCACACACACACACATACTTTTTCCAAATTTGATCTCATTCGATTCAGAATGGCTTGAAACGTCGAGAAAACAAAATTAGCGAATCGGATTTTTTTATGAAAACATAAACTTCTCCTTCGAGAAGTTAATTACCACGGAAAAAATACTTTGGTTAAAACATTAACAGCGTGGCCGTTTATCTTCTAATAACGATGGGACCCAATCAAAAGGCTCTCTGCTTCAAAATATTATCGTTAAAAATATAATACTTGTTTCTGAGTTAATTGGGAGCTTTTTCCCGCGGCCTTTAATACCCTGCAGATTAAGTAACTAATTACAGCTGGAACAGTTGTTGAGTTTTCATTGCATTAAAGTATTTAGATGCAATAAAATGGTATGGAAAAAAACATTTGTTATTATTAATATCAGACGATATACAAAAAAGATTAGCGTTTTCGTGAATTTTTCATCATCTTTGAATAAGGCCGAAACGGAACAGTTATAACTGCGTCTTAAACACTGTATACTACAAATGAATATTATTAAAATCAAAAAGGGTAAATGTGGATATATATATATATATATATATATATATATATATATATATGAATAATAGTGACGAGATGTGTGTAGGTAGGGGATATACAAGGTGCGTTCAAGAAATAAGGTGAGCGTTTCAAGTTTCACAGGCAACGTACATCCGATTATCGATTTTTGTTATTTGTGGTAGTACATATGTTCAAGTATATAAAATACATAGTTTGGTTTTGACAGACAATCTCAGATGTTTATTTTTTTCGTAAGTGATTATACTACTATATATGTGCGTGTGTGTGTATGTAAAATTAAAGTTACGTTAGCTATGAGACCCTATGTGGATGTGACACAAAGATCTTGTTCGATACCAAAATACAATCCTAAAGATCAATTTATTATCTCTGTGTCAGATAATGCGCGGCAATATACTTAATTGTTAAATCATTCATTCAATACCTATGCCAAAAATTAGTCTGTTCAAAATATTTATGTACAAATTCATTTACGTTCATCATACAAATTTGAATTTCATTCAACCATATAATATTTTTATGATTTAATGCTATCAAATTTTATAAATATTGTTTTGTGTCTAATCCTAAAATTAATATAACTAGTAAATTCATTAAATTAAAAGTTCGGTTTAATAAAACTAGACTCAATTTTGTTATTGGCAATTGGAAACATAGCCAAGTTGAATAATTAACCCCATGGTCGCCATAGAGCTTGTCAAGTTTTCATATAATTATCTTACATGCCAGTAAAAAAAACTTAATATACATTTTAAGTACTTTAAATACGAACATTATTAATTCTAGATAAAATCAACTATGGCAGACAAACAGATCAACAAAAAACAAAGCACCCATAAGAATACCATATTAGAATATTTTTGATTAGTCTTCCTATTCAATTTATTTAATGCAAAAATATTCACAGCTTACAGTAACCTCGTGCACAAGCAAAGTGCACTTGTGCTCGTAAAGAACGCCAAAAAAATTGACGAACAGCGGCCCGTCTTTAGAGTCGGTAAATTACAGTGGGCGAGCCTGTCTGATGCTGCGCTTTATGAAGCAGAGGCGTTTTATGTACGGCGTCGGCCTCATTCCGGGGTCCCGACTGCACACGAAATTTATCTCTTTTGCCGGGACGTCTCCCGGAGAACATTATCCGGAATATGATGGCGATAGCGCAAGAGACGAAAATAAACTACACAGCAAATAAAGCACACAAAGTACTACAAAGAAAACTATTTTTCTAGAAGCAAAAATCGCGCAGTAATCAATCTATCTTTGTTACGATTTATATATATACAGTAGAAGCCGATTAGTATGACGCCGGATATATTGACAACCGCTTATAATGACGTAATCGCACTAGGAACTTTGGTTTCCATATAAAATACCTTAAAAAAACAGCTGTCTAGTCGGATATATTGACATCGCTTACATTGACATGTCGCTTATAATAACCCATTTTTGCAAAAAATTATGTGCAATTATAATGACCGACATGATTTTACATGATGTGGCCAAGTCTACAAAAGCAATTGCTATGTCTTTTGTGCACAATAGCACTAGGGACTGTTTTTACAACAAAATTATGTAAAGAAATCAATCAAAAATTACTGATTACATACATTAGAAAATCACATTTGTCTGTTCATGGGTAGGGTAGACCAATTATAATTATTAATAATTATTAATGGTCCACCACGTCAACAAATAAAATTAGATTTTTTTTAACAAAAATATTTAATAGTAGAGGGCAAAAAATGTATTAATTCATAACCAGCCATCACCTTTATTCTTATGACTTTGCTATCAGAAGATAAGTAGCATATAAGTGGGATAAAAGAGATCAATAGACAGCAATAAAATAGTAAAGTTTAAAAAAAGGCAATTTTACAAAAAATTAATTGAATAAATTGTTATTCCGGCTCATTTGATGAATATTTCTAACCAATAGCAGATCAATGTAATATACTGTGTTATCTTTGTAACAAATGTACCCACAGAATTATTATTTTGCATTGGTTCAATAATGTAGCGTAAAATCCCTTTAAAATTTAATAGAAGAAATTGCATCTGTTTGCCCCTGGTTGTCCCACTTTACCCCGTATGTGAGGTAAAACGGATCATATACCAAATTTAAAAAAAAAAATATTTATATAATTAGGAATTATGTGCATTTTTTTCTGTACATAGTTCGATAGATGCTTGTTTAATGTGTGTTATGTGTTGCAAGGTTGTTCATTGGGTAGACAGTATAATTACTGAAAGTCAAATTGAACGTTTGTGCCCCGCCCTACCTTATGTCAATTTTATTTTATATTAAATTTTAATATGTGTCATTTTTATTTTTAATTAAAATGTATGTATAGGCTTTTCTTTTAAATTACTGAAACATGTAACATATTTACATATTAAAAAGTTTTTCTTCAGTATGCTTTGTATGACGACCGGTTAGTATGACGAAATTTCGGCGTCCCTTCGATGTCATACTAAGCGGATTCTACTGTATATATATATATATATATATATATATATATATATATATTAGGGTGGTCCTTAGAATGGTCATTTTCGAATTTCCTTGCTCCCAGGGGCTCAAATGGTTCCAAATTGATAAAAAACAATTCTCTCAAAGTTGTAGCTCTTAATATTAACGTTTAGATAGAGCGCAATTCAATCAAAGTTTGTATGGGAAAGGCATGGAAAATTTTTCAAAATTTTTAAAAATGATTTTTAGATGTAATTTAGCGAACAAATGAATGAATAAAACTCATTCATTTGTCGCTAAGTTATACCTAAAACATTATTTTTTAATTTTCAAAAAATTTTCCATGCCTTTCCCATACAAACTTTGATTGAATTGCGCTCTATCTAAACGTTAATATTAAGAGCTAAAACTTTCAGAGAATTGTTTTTTATCTATTTGGAACCATTTGAGCCCCTGGGAGCAAGGAAATTCGAAAATTACCATTTTGAGGACCACCCTAATATATATATATGGGGTGTTTACGTTGCAATGGTTAAGCTAACGGACTCGTGTGAACGATTAGTATATCTAGGTAATTAAATTTAATTACCTAGATATACTAATTTTTCATACTGTTTTTAGATCCACTGATGATGACATTAAATTGAATGTCAAAACGTTTGGAATTAAAGATTAATTTATAAATCTTTGCTTTTTATTCTTTGATGTATCGCTCCACAAGAACTTACTCATATATATATATATATATATATATATATATATATATATATATATATATATATATATATATATATATATATATATATATATATATTTGTTCTTAGTTACTGGTCAAACGCAAACATATGAATTACTCTATAACCGTTAATATTAGTCAGCTTTGACATTCAAATTTGTGGATTTATCAAAATATGAATAAAATTTATTTCAAAATAATTCTCTTACTTTATGTGTCAGCGCCTTCAGCAGCATTTAATTTTTACCACAAGCATCATGACCGATTTTCAGCTCACCTGAAACAATATCATAAACATATATTTCTTCATCACAACAAATAGCATAAAAGTAAGAATCAATTAAAAAGTCAAAAGTTCAACTAAAATAGTTATGTCATTTATAATAACTATATCAACATAATATCATTTACCAGAACTTGAAGATAACCAAAAAGATATGAAGTAAATTTCTCAAGCTTATACCTGTAGTGTAAATCGTGTAAATTGAACTCTACTATTTCTATTCGCAAAATATGGTAAAGACTAGCTGTAAGTGGAATTCTGTCTTAAGGCAATTAAGGCATCGTGCCTTAAGGCAAATTGCTGGAACTTCCCGTACCAAAAATTATTATTTTTAAAAAACGATTAACATTTTTGAAAAAAATTTACTTTGAAAAAATAAGATTTTTGAGAAACTATAAATTGGACAAAAAATAACTTTTTAATAAAAAAAATTAAAAAAAAAAAAAAAATATTTTTTTTTTATTTGAAAAAAAAATTTTTTTTTTCTTTATTTTGACATATTGTGGAAGATCTGAACTTTTTTTCAAAGCAATCGTACTGCTTTATCTGCATAGAGACAAAATATAAAGCGCGTAAGCGCCGCGTCGCTGTCTAACGCATAAGCATTGGTACGGAACCCATAGGAATGTTAACAAAATGTATACTTATTGTTAAAATCTCTATAAAATATCTGATAATTTGATGTGCATATGTCCAATGATCATTTTTGACCGCCAAATGGCTCATTTTTTTACTTTTTAACTTCCCGTAGGGCAAGTTATAGTAATCGCAAAAAAATCGAAAATGAAAATTTTTATATATCTTTACGTTTCAGAGGTTTCTGAACATTTTGGCATACCTTAGAAAAAATGGATGTATGTGTGTGTGTGTGTGTGTGTGTATGTGTGTGTGTGTGTGTGTATGTATGTATGTGTGTGTATGTATGTGCGGATACAAATTTTCGTCGACGATTTCGGGAACACGGATCAACCGATTTGAATAATTCAAAAAACATTCGATCCGTATTGATAAGGAGACGTGCTGATTAGTTTTTGGCAAAGGCAGGTCAAGCCGTTCCGAAGATACGGGGCAAAAAGTTTCGAAAACGGTAACTCAGTTTTTAAGAGAACGGAGCGTCCGATTTTAATAATTCGAAAAACATTTTATTTGTATTGACAAGATGAAGAATCGATACAACTTTCATGAAGGTAGGTCCAACGGTTTCGGAGATATAGAGGAAAAAGTAAAAAAATGAGCCATTTGGCGGTCAAAAATGATCATTAGACATATGCACATCAAATTATCAGATATTTTATAGAGATTTTAACAATAAGTATACATTTTGTTAACATTCCTATCGCTTCCGTACCAATGCTCATGCGTTAGACAGCGACGCGGCGCTTACGCGCTTTATATTTTGTCCCTATGTAGTTAAAGCAGTACGATTGCTTTGAAAAAAAAGTTCAGATCTTCCACAATATGTCAAAATAAAGAAAAAAAATTTTTTTTTTTCAAAAAAAAAACAATTTCTTAAAAAAAAAATTTTTTTAAAAAAAATTTTTTTTTTCGAAAAAAACTAATTTTTTGTCCAATTTATAGTTTCTCAAAAATCTTATTTTTTCAAAGTAATTTTTTTTCAAAAATGTTAATCGTTTTAAAAAAATAATAATAATTTTTGGTACGGGAAGTTCCAGCAATTTGCCTTAAGGCACGATGCCCTAATTGCCTTAAGACAGAATTCCACTTACAGCTAGTTCCTCCATATTTCCGAAACCGCTAAACCTACCTTAATGAAAATTTTATCGATTCTTCATCTTGTCAATACAAGTGAAATGTTTTTTGAATTATTCAAATCGGACGCTCCGTTCTCTTAAAAACTGAGTTACCGTTTTCGGCACTTTTTGCCCCGTATCTTCGGAACGGCTAGACCTGCCTTTGCCAAAAACTAATCAGCACGTCTCCTTATCAATACGAATCGAATGTTTTTTGAATTATTCAAATCGGTTGATCCGTGTTCCCGAAATCGTCGACGAAAATTTGTATCCGCACATACATACACACACGTACATACATACATACATACATACATACATACATACATACATACATACACACACACACACACACGCACACACACACACATACATCCATTCTTTCTAAGGTATGCCAAAATGTTCAGAAACCTTTGAAACGTAAAGATATATAACAATTTTCATTTTCAATTTTTTTGCGATTACTATAACTTGCCCTACGGGAAGTTAATAATTAAATCTCGTCACAATATCATTCAAGTAAATGTAGATAAATAACGCTGCATATTATTTATTTATAGCTTAAATTAAGATAAGTATCATACTAGGCACTATGTGGAATTTTAATACTTTTCGGCCGAATTAAATTTGAACAGAGTAAATTGAGTATATAATAGTCGTCAATCGTAGAAAGTAAAGAAATGAATTAATTTGCGACACGTTTTGTACTCGCACGAACTAGAAAGAATTAGAATCAATACATCGATGCACATCGATCCGTTCACTAAAAATAAATTTTTAATGTCCGAGTGATTGCCGGATGTTAATATTACGAACACAGCAAATAGTTCAACGAATTTAGATTGAATACATCGTAACTAGATAAACTTGAATATGCCACGAATTATAATACTACAGCTAGGCTTAATTTAGATCAAATACCATTATAGAAATCATAATATCATATATTACTATTAAAAATAAACTAAATAATAATGTATAATGATTATAGGCAAATTTAAGAAGTCTAACAAGTTAGATATATCTAACAAGATAAATTATAGGATGTGAAAATGACTTGAATTTAATGAAGTTACAAATATGTTTCAATATTAAGCATAAATTTACTTAAAATAATTTTATTCTTTTTACATTCGAAAACTGTTTATAAAAAAGATTATAGTATGCGGTACTTAATATCTAGTTTCACTTAAAATAAATAGATGAAAAATATGATTCTGATAGATAATAGCTCATCTAACCACTGCTATGCAAAGAAGTACGTAAAATACTAATGTCAATGTGATATGTGTATATAAAATACAAATATATTTTATTAATTGTTTATAGCAAAACTACTAACGCAAGTGTTTCATGTGATCCAAAAAGCCCTTAAATTCTCGATCTTCGTCTTTTCTAATAAGCAATATCCGTATGACAAGCCTTAACGAACAATGCTACCCAAACGTTGCTACATCATTCAAATCATGACATATTAAAGTGGGTTTAACAATTTGATGGAGTACATATTGAAGCTGAAAATAATTTTTCTATTTATTCATTACATTTAACAGTAATACTGAGTCAATAATTATCGCGACAATAGCATGTAGTTACGCTATACTTAAACTCAAAATAAATATTATATTTTGGACATTCAGCTTTGATGTCAATTTTCCACTTGGGGTTATAGATCACAATATAATTTCAAGTGGAAATCGTCCTTCGTGAACATAGCTGCATCATTCAATCATATGATGACTGTTAGACCGATGGGTTGCCTCTCATAAAATACGTTAGGTCATAAGTCTTCAACAAACAGCTTATAGGACATGTAAAGTAAGAGTTCTAATTGCTGTTGAAGCAATAATAAAAAAAAATATTTTGGGCATTAAATTTTTGTAAGTTCCTGAATATAAAGACAATACATAAGTACTTTTCTATTATACACAGTCACATAACCGCGATTGTAGTAAAAAGCATTAAAACACGCAACTATTAGTATTTTATATATATAGGATACAGCGGGACTTCTAGGTCCACCATCACCAATTTTTCAAAAACCAGTAAAGTAGATATTTTTTTAATTATTAGCTATAACCTTGATTCTTACGACGTTGCTGTCTGGGCAAAAACGGCAATGTTTGAAAATGCATAAAAAAGTAACTTATTTCGTTCTTAGTTTTTTGGTTGTAAGCGCTGTTGCTTAGTTTACAAGACCTTGATATAATTTTCAGTTATATAATTGTGTTATATTTGTAAAAATGTATCCATGCAGTGATACCTCTGTAAAATTGAACCCATGAAAGTTATATTTTATTAGCATTTATTAAATTATGTAGCTATTATTTTCTAAAATTCTTTTAAAATTAAAATAAGATATTGGATCTCTTTGCCCCTTGGCCGTCCCAATTTATCTCGCCCATTGTGTAAAAAGGACCAGGCAATAAACTTTTGAAAAACAGCAAAAAAACATATTTTTACAATGATGAATTAGCTGGAAGTTATACGGGGCATAGTCAGATAGTTGTTTGACATGTGTTATTTGTTGTCATATAATTGGTTCGGTTTCACAATATAATTGCTCAAAGTCAAATTGGACCTTTGGATTGGATATATATATATATATATATATATATATATATATATATTAGAAATGAGCTTATCATATCCGATTGGTTAGGATTCCGTTAGGACTCCGCTTCGGAAAGGAGTTATATCCGCTTAACAACTCCACGACTCTGACAACTTTGAAACCTAATACTAGACACAAATGTGTTCTATAGTGTGTTATATCTAAGGATTTATTAAGTATTTGGGACATTTCATGCCTAGAAAGTCATCAAAATGCCTGTAAGACGAGAAACCAACCACTTTTTTGACCCAAAACTTTGTGTTAGTAAAAAATCTCAAGCAAATGTCTGCACGTGTTAACAGATTTAGTACCAGTTTAGGGAAGTCGGATATGACAAATCCTGCGATATAACTTCGCTCGGGTTCACTCCGAGGGAGGAGTTGTATCGGAGTGATAACTCCGAAGTGAGTTACCCATTTCTAAATGATTTCTTCCTTAAACTGAATTCCTATAAATCAATGAGCGATGTGTGATAAAAAAAACACAACGCATGATTCAGTTTGCACGAAATTCGAACAAAGAAAGATGATAAGAGAAAATGCACATACTTTCTGCATAAATTTTGCTTATTCATGTGCAAAGCTTAATGACCGGTAGTTATAAATAGCAAAAAACTAATGATCTTCAGAAAAGAAATAAATGAAATTTGTATATATGTATAATTAATTGCTCTAGCATTGCAACGAACGAAGCATGACCAATAAATTAGGAAATATAACAATATATACGAAACACGAAAATAGTCGTATAGAGAGTTAGACTTGAAATGCAGATGTAAATGACACTCCTTGTATGCGCGTGTGTGAATTTTCAGAGAATTAGTTTCAGGAATCATTAAACATTGATTGTCATCACAACCACTACGCACGCTCGCCATCTAGAAGCGAAAGTGATAAGAATTTTGCTACCGTTACACGTATTGCGCAATCATCCCCACATGATCACTATCGTCGGTGTACACATTTATTTATGTATGGTTATTTTGTTTATTATAGATTTGTTATATTCTGTATATTATTATGTTATGTTTCAACTGTTAAATATATAATCTAATGATACAGTAGAGTCTCGATTAACCGAACTAATTGTTGTCGATAGGCATTCGGATAATCGAAAATCCGTCGTTGGTATGTTTAGTGTTAATATTAATTTTCACATTAATTAACTATGTTCTTTCAATTTGTGTATTTAATTACTTTTGTGAACAAATATTCCAAATATGCTCAAATAAATACTTTCAATACTGTTTGAATTGTATTTTAACAATATTTCTATAACGAAATCCACAAACAGCATCAAATAAAGTAAACAATTTTGTCTATACTCTTTCAATGTTTACCAGATTTATACAAAAATAATTAGTTTCATTTGCTTTCGGCATATTCTTTATTTTCTTTGATTCGAATTGCAAATCGTCATACTGGAGCTTGAAACTCCGCTTGCTTATTTGTTTCCAATGTGAAAATAATATTATTACTGAAGTCTATACGACCATATGTTTTCTGTCAAATTTTAGTTTTTGGGTTTTTACGATATCTAAAGTTATTTTTGAATATTAGTATATACGCTTCAACGTTCCTTCTATGATGAACAACTCTGTAAATCCATATTCAAAAGGCGATCGTAGCTAAGTTACATAAATAGATTTGTGCTTAACCTAGTAATTATCATAAATCATGTGATATTTTGGTTTGAAACTAATGAACTTAATTCGGTATTTTTCGATATAAAAATTTCTCTTCAATCTCCGTTACACACACATGCATACATTTCTTCTACAATAATTGACAACATGACGACGCAAGAGTACTATAGACTATGATTGAAGATTCAGGTTCATTTAATAAATCAATAAAAAATTCATGATTATTAGAGAAATTGTGAAAATAAGTTCATCACATAGAGATGGAACAACCGTTTGCGTTACCATCTAAAACGCCATCGTTTAGGAAATCAGTTTTATATATTTTATCGATCTACTTAACATGATATTTACATATAGGGACCGCTTCTGCCGCATAACAAAAAAAATGTTATGGCAAGGCTATGTTACGCTCGAACTCCTGTACATTATGCTACTGAATTATACTGAATACTGACAAAATGTCATGTATTTGCTGTGCATTCAGGCGTTTTACACATAAACTGTAACGTCACTTATATGTTATGAAGGTGTCAGAAAGACCCTGTTATCTAAGATCGTTTTTTAGGTTTCATTTGTTAGGTTTCTATCTGGCAACCTGAGAAATGCGCCCGACTGCACAGCTATCACATGGTTTTGCCAATAAATAGTATGAATAGTTTTACATAACATAGCATTCCCATAACATTGTTATGCGGCAGAATCGGTCCAATAGTGTATTATACAAATATTGCGGTTAGAGTTTACTATGAGTTATTTTTATTGTACATAATACTACATCCAATAATGAGAATTACATTTATATATCGACAATACTTACGAAAAGCCCAATGCTCAAAAATTACGAGTAAATTGAATTTCTTGGGTTTAGCGACATGTTGGTTGATCTAGCATAATTGACATAATGTATGTCGAATGCTCGAATGGTCGAATCGACCAGCAATTGTTAACAAGGTGCCACATTATATGCCGTTGGAACTATTGCTATTCTTGCTCTTATTTGTCGTCAGTAGTGTAGACATTGGTGTCTCCAGAATATGAAAATTAAACACTTTGATGGCTGGTAATATTTAAAACCTATTTAAAACCTATGTAGTATTTTAGTACGTAGAAAAAACGTTAATTTTTTGGAAATTTTCAATCGTTATGAATAAAAAACAAAAAAAATCAAATCAAAGATCCCGAACACCTTCCATACATAATGATGAATACAAATTATGTTTCGACATCTCTTCCATATAATACGGGCAAAATATTTGTTCGTCGCGCCCTGATTAGCACAGTACACTGCTCTCAGTCGCTAATTGTTTCATTGCCTATATTGTCATATGCACGCACAGCACAGATCATGTGCAAAATATACTGACTACATGCTAAACCAAACATATTAACATAATAAACTATCGATTATTATCGATATTATAACTTATAGTGATTTTTCTCTGTGAAAAGTACCACTGGTATTTGAGAATACGTAAATATAAAATAGAAAACTAAAGATTCAATTTATTCTCTACGCCACTGAATTATGAAAATAAAGATTTTTATTTATTTATTAATGCCATTTATTACAAACTAAAATATTTTTTCATAAAAAATAATATATAATATAGTTTTTATATATAATAATAATTTAATACAATAACGAATTTAATTTTCGGTCTATAGAATTAAATTGTTGAAATCCATAAAAAAAATGATTTTTGATCATTTTAGCATACCTTAGAAAAAAGTATAGCGCAAATAAATATATACAGTATGGATACATATATAAACGGATCAACAGATTTTGATAGTTTAAAAGAAACATTCGATTCGTAACGGCAGTGTGAAGAACCCATCGGTTTTTAGTCAGACACAAAAAATGCATTAAATTTGTTTGCAGATTGCCGAAATAGTTTACACTTCTTGACAAAAATGGCACATTTGGATTTTTCCTCAAACTTTTTTTTAAACTCACTTAGAATTATACGCTAATTTTAAACATACTTCCCGTTTTCCGTAACAGCTCCTGTTTTTGAGTTTTGGGAAATAGTGCAGTAAACGGAGAGGAAAAAAGGGTATAACCTCTGAATTTTTTTACTGTGCTCCGAATTGAATGAAATTTTGGAATTAGGTTCATCTTACCCTTAATTTCAATAGTGAAAACAATTCGGGTTGCGCCATCACCCCCCGGGGGGGTGACGCCCCTTCTCAATTGCGTAATTACATTTTTTCAAAATAACGTCGGAAATCGATAGAAGAACTAATTATAAGAATAAAATGTCTTTTATAGTTTTTCAAAAAAACTAATACTTCTCAAGTTACAGACCACTAAAGATTCATATATTTTTGGCGCTTTTTTTCATTTTTTTGCAAATATCTCCTAAAATATACATTTTAACGAAAATCTTGTAATGAACAAAATAATGTCAATAAAAATCTTAATAAATCGGTATTACATAAAGTGTTCTAGGAAAAATATTAAGCAAGATTTGAATTAGCAAAGTCGTTTTTTATGTCGTTCAAGATTTAATTGTTGTATTTAAAGCCATCTAGCGTCGAGGTTTTACATTTTATGCATTTCGGTGAAATTGAGTTTTATAGTGCTCAACATAAGCTTTAAAATGAGTGCTGTTACAAATTTTTTGCGTGTAAAATGAGTGAGCTATCATGCAAATAAGATGCATATACGAAGTTTTTTTCTTTTAAATCATATGGTTTAATGAGCGCCATTTCCACCAGAATCAAAGTAATTCATATTCCATCTAGAATTCACTTCATTATAGACATCTTGATGGATTCTAGCAGATTCACTACTTTAGTACAAACTATTTTCAGAAAACTCACGATTTTATAAAAACTTTTTTCTCCATTTTTTTAAAAAATCGAAATTATTTTCATTATATCTCAAAAAGAATAAAAGATACGTATAAAAGCATATAGATAAAAATCAAAGGGATCTTTTTGACTTATTATTTTTTTTTATTATTTTTCTTTCACACAAAAATTGACAAAGTTATGAATGTTTAAAGATTGCGCGGCCGCGCAAATTGGAAGAAAAAGTTTTTATAAAATCGTGAGTTTTTTGAGAACAGTTTGTACTAAAGTAGTGAATCTGCTAGAATCCATCAAGATGTCTATAATGAAGTGAATTCTAGATGGAATATGAATTACTTTAATTCTGGTGGAAATGGCGCTCATTAAACCATATGATTTAAAAGAAAAAAACTTCGTATATGCATCTTATTTGCATGATAGCTCACTCATTTTACACGCAAAAAACTTGTAACAGCACTCATTTTAAAGCTTATGTTGAGCACTATAAAACTCAATTTCACCGAAATGCATAAAATGTAAAACCTCGACGCTAGATGGCTTTAAATACAACAATTAAATCTTGAACGACATAAAAAACGACTTTGCTATTTCAAATCTTGCTTAATATTTTTCCTAGAACACTTTATGTAATACCGATTTATTAAGATTTTTATTGACATTATTTTGTTCATTACATGATTTTCGTTAAAATGTATATTTTAGGAGATATTTGCAAAGAAACGAAGAAAAGCGCCAAAAATATATGAATCTTTAGTGGTCTGTAACTTGAAAAGTATTAGTTTTTTTAAAAAACTATAAAAGACATTTTATTCTTATAATTAGTTCTTCTATCGATTTCCGACGTTATTTTGAAAAAATGTGATTACGCAATTGAGAAGGGGCGTCATCCCCCCGGGGGGTGATGGCGCAACCCAAATTGTTTTCACTTTTGAAATTAAGGGTAAAATGAACCTAATTCCAAAATTTCATTCAATTCGGAGCACAGTAAAAAAATTCAGACCTAAAACGCTCCGTTTACTGCACTAAAAGTACCCCCTTTTTGGCTATGATTATCGCAGTTCAACGAATATCCAATAGTTTTATCTGCTGTATTTGGTATGGCGCTGACTCTAAGAATTTGGGTGCATAATCCGATAGTTTTTGATCCATCTGTGGTGAATATGTTTCCGACAAATGCCGAAAATCTATAACAAAGTGCGTAAAGACAGCGTATTTCAAACACTTTTAAATTAAATTGCGCAGTCAAAATAAACATGGGACAATTGTTTCTTCTGCGTGATAAATATCAATGGAATAAATTCAGACAATAGAAGCAAATGGCTAAACCGCATAACCCCAATGGTCTTGGGGTCTACTTACGTCCAGCTCCACGACCCCTATCCATGCTAATGATGATCCACCTAGAACATCAAAATCTTCTGTCTGTCATGTAATAGATTAAAAGATCAACAATAAAAGAACAGACAAAAATAATTAAAAACTAATATATTCGATAATTTACAAATTAGGACACTCATAAAAAATCGGGGAGTAAGACAGTAGAATCCACCAAACATCAGGACTTTTGAAGGAGTGATGAAAGAGAAGACAAAAAGAGTTAAAAACTGATATATTAGTTGATTCCCAAATTAGGCCACTCATAAAAAATCAGGAAGAATACACCAAGACATCAGGTCTTTGGAAGAGTGATATCAAGGAAGGTGAGCCGTCCACATATGGCTGATAAATGTCGGAAAAGTTTACGACAAAATCAGTGAAACCTTGCCACGCTCGAAAATTATTTGTAGGTATATAATGAATTATGTGTTATTTTTCTTTGTAATTTGAAGTAATACTAACACATTGGTATATTTCAGCAAAGAGAGCCCTGTTTGCTTCTCTTTTTTCGGAATCAGCGCCCTCAAATTACTTCGAAAAACCATCATAACATCTCAGTAAAAAAATTTACTCTGTCACACAGTGTTATTGATAAAAAGATTCCCGGGAGAGATAGATAATGTCAATATAGAGATTTTAACAAAATGCATATAGGAAATGACGAATTTTTTATTAAAGCTTTTTATGACTAGAAGTAATATTTCGATCAGGATGTTGGAATAGTATCCTACATATTACTAAATTTACATCATTATTTTAGTTATAAGTTTTCTTCCTACCCCTAAATTAATAATCATTGCTATCATTTTCAAAAACATATGAAGAACTCTACGCACTTTCCCGAGGTGCCGCGCTTAGAGCTTGATGAACCGTTGCTCAACAACAATAATACTACTTATAAATCAGAATGAAATGTTATATGCGGCAATTGTCCTGGGTGCCAAGTTTTGCGCAAGCTAACCGAATTCAAACATATTATTTGGTATAATGTTCGATAGAATAAATAAATAACGATAAAGCTTGCACTTTCTGAGAATTCCATGAATAGATTTCGTACATTTAGAGCACTGTCTTTAGCTTATTGTTAGTATAAAAATACTAAACTTAAAATATTTACGAAGTTTACAATTAATTTTCGATAAATATCGTAATTTGATAAGTAAAAACCATAGAGTGAAATCGTTCACACTATAATCATAACTTTACATAATACTGTATGTACAATCTTAAGAATTAAAGAAGGAAGAGGTCAAAGATAGAATCGTAAACAATTTATATATCGATTACGTACAATTCGGCTTGTAAGAATTCTGATCTGAAACAATCAAATTATATTTCATGTGATTGTTCTCATATTCATTAGCTTTTAAGTGTAATTTTCTATCAACATTTTTAAAAAACACCTATGCATCGATATGAAAAAAATGTCTTAAAGCAAATCGCTGGAACATTTCAAATAAAAAACAAAAACTTTATTAAAAATTTAATAAACAAATGCAAACTAATAAAAAAACTTAAGTCCACATAAAAACTTCTAAAAACCTCTCTATCTAAATACATATTTTTAATAAATATGACAATTTTTAAGATTTAGAAACTTTTGAAAATTCAACAATTGAATCAACATATTTAGTAACAAAGATTAAACTTTCGAAAGGTTCGATTGATTTGAAGAATTTTAACAAAACATATATTAAAAAAAAATGACAATATTGAAAAATTCACATTTTTATTCAATTCGATTCTGCAAATCAGATTATAGTTTTTTTTAGAAATATCTTTAGTAATATAAAAAAAAACCTTTCAGTCAATATTTATGTATTTTTATCTCTGAAATTTTGAAATATTCCATTTTTTGAGAAATTAAAACAAAGAAATTCAAGAAAAATCAATTAATTAAAAAATATCACGAAATTTAAAGTTCGAACGAAGGTTCGAAGGTGTACAGTGATACCCCGCATTACGTACTTAATTCGTTCCGGGGGAAAGTGCGTTGTGTGAAAAGTTCGCTATGCAAAACGCGTTTTTTTTTTCATACAAATACATGAAATTAAAATTAATGCGTTCTGTAGTTCAGTCATAAGATATATTTTTACATATGAAAAAATGTTACTGATTTACGAAATAACTTATAATCAGAGTCGTACTGCTTCCTTTTGTACCTTCTGAATTTTTAAAGAAGCTGTCGATAGTTTTTTCTTTAATTCTCTTGTTTAAGATCTACCACAAATGATAGGTAAGCTCATCATTGTAGAAATTTCTGATCTTCTTAGCATCAGTCATGTTTGAAAAGTAAGCATTTACGAATTTTTGCACGTCTTTTCATTCCATCAGAAAGTCCTTTATGAACTTTATGTACTATAAATCTGCTGACCAATCTTTTCTTCCTCGATTTTTGATCATCCACTCTCAAAATTTTGTTAAAATCTTTGGAGTGTGAATGTGAAATTACTCAAAAACGAGATGATTTAAGTGTGAGTTTTTTTCCAAATCAGTATATTTTCACAGCGGACCAAAAATTTCCAAGGTCCACTCTTTGAATTAATTTGAGCAACATATGATTTTTTGACAACAAATGATAACGATTTAGAACGTTGTGTGAAGCAAAGTTCGTTGTGTGGAACGTTCGAGACCGAAATCAAAGTTCGTTAAGTGCATCGTCCATTGTGCGTGGGGTACAGTATGCGGGGTGTCACTGTACTTCAATAATAGATAGATATCTTCTTTACTACTCAAAATTTCAATTTCGTTACCACATAGTTCCACAATAGTTGCATCTGATTAATTGATTACAAAAACAATGTATAAATTATAAATTATAAATTAACCAGTCTAATAATTGACTGGTTTCTTCAAATTTTTCTGTTAATTTGGCTCGTATCATCTCCACGGTTAAATTTATATATACATGCAAAATGATGGGATAGATGAAGTATATAGATATGCATATGACTTCAATAGATAACGAAAGCTAATATATCAATTTAAACAAATAACATATCAGTTTTTAATATATGCTGCAATAAAGTATTAAATGTGTAAAATTTGCTCATTCTTCATTTCAAAAAGTTGAAATCCAAATTTTATTTCAATTCGTTATGAACTTTTCAGAAGAAAACTGACAATGACGCTTCAATAATTCTAATCACTAAGCAGCAAAACCGTAGTTTCTATCCAGAATTCTATACTCTCCGCTTCGAATTTAGTTGTAAGTAAATTAAAGTTACTGATCGGCAGTATTGACAGAAAATAAATTTCAGTTTAAACGGTGTTAAAAACATAAAATCTGAGTTATTGATCATTCAAAAAATTTCGTTTATTAGCTTTCGTTTAGCACTGCACATGTACACTTTGCACCCAATATATTAGGCGAGTTTCTATGAAACGATAACGTGCAGCTAGAACAACATTTTCAGTCTGGAGCCTGCGGTGTTTTTTTACGATAACAAAGATAAAAGTTCCAATATAGAAGCGCTACTATGGAACGTTGCCAGACGATGGCTATCTAGAAAACATCATTGAACAGGGAACTAGTTCGGCTTTTATGAAGACCATGCGATCTTCATAAAACTGATTTTGTTACTGCACTATGAACTACTACATGTAATTGAGCAATAAACATGGATACAATACTTGCATTTTTGCAACTGACAATCCAACTAATATACGAGTGGTATTGATAAAAGGTGTATAACTAGAGGTGTATGGCATCGTGCCTTAAGGGGGTATTCTACTGTAGAATTTTGAAAAAATCGTAAAAATTCTTTTTTCATATTTTCAAAGTTTAGTTATTCAAAAATATGCCATTAAAAGGATTTTTCAAAATTACTATTATTTCCTGAGTTATAGCCGTTTTAGTGACGTGGCCTCGGTTTGGGTCCGACTTGTCTCAAAACTTTGAACGCGTTTTTCTCGGAACTACTTTTTTCGAGCTGGCGGTAAGGATATCTCGAGTTCTAATGAACCGATTTACTTCAAATTTGGAGAGGATCTTCTCTAAACATTGCTTTATCGCATGGACCTTTCCCAAAACTATAACTTTTCATTTAGTATTTTTAAAAAATTCGGAATTGTTAAAAAAAAAACATGAAAAAAAACTTTTTTTTTTCAAACTGCCGCCATTCAAACAAATTTTTTTTTTTAACTTATCCAAGGTTCATATCATAGCGGCATCCATAATAATTAAGAATCCATCTATTTTTCATGTTTCGGATCACTAGGAGGGTTGGAATCATGCACGCCAGGACACCCTCTTTTTTTTGAGCCCCCACTTTGACTGCTCATAACTTTGTGAATTCTAATTTATTTTCTTTAATAATTTTTTTAATGTAATAATAAAATATCAATAAACAAATGATAAAAAAATCGATAGTAAAAATATTATTTGTTTCCTTTATACAGAGCTTCAAAAACCGGGCAAAATTCATGCTTCTACAGTAGAATACCCCCTTAAAGCAAATTGCTAGAGCTTACCGTAGCGTAATTTAAAATTTTTAAAAGCTCTAAATTTTTTTTTAAAGCTGGAGCGCCGCGTCGCAGTCGTATTCGGTTAAACATAGGCACGGAACTCACAAATATGCACAATTTCTTGTAGTCAATACACATTCCGCCATATTAACTTCCTGAACTGAATAATATTTTAACTTTAAAAGTAAAATTTGAGAATTTTGAATAAACAGGTTTTTGTCTTAACACTAATTTAGGATATCATACAAAAACATTGAAATAGAAAAATAAAACAATGTCCACAATCGGACTAAAGTTTTCAAGATTTTTTTATAGATATTAAAAATCACAGTAAAAACTGTGCACATTCTACTTATTAAAATCATTAATCATTTATTACCATCATTAACGCAAAATTACGAAAAAAAAAATATTATTTCCATAATATTATATAAAACTTGATTTCTTTTCGGGTTTAAACAAAAAAATTTACATCTTTCAAAAACGGTTATACGAGATAAAATTACAAATTAATATGAACGAAAAATAAGTGCTCATTCAGATATTTATTGCAAAAATATATCACCCAAAGTGTAAGAAACTCACACAAGAAGACTACACATATAAAACATAGTTTTGTCTCATTTTACATAAATAGTAATTCGAAATTATCAATTATATACTTATATACGACTAAAGATTGTGATAAATGACATCTACATGAACCACATTGTTTAATGTGTATTTATTATAAGAACATCAGGTAAAGTTCTCACAGTACCCATTTAATGTTCAAGATGGAAGAGCAAATACAGTGAACGAGTACTAGACGATCAATAAATCTAAAGCAATAGACAAAGTTTATCAAATATAAGCAAAAATGCTTGTATTGATTTCGTGTTATGAATAAATATTATTTTCATCATAATCTCCATCTTCATCTTCATTTCATCATAGAATGAACAAAAAAAAATGCTTATAAATTTGTGGTTAAGCCATAGAAATGGAAATTGAATCGGAAAGATTCAAAATTGAAAAAAATTAAAAGACCCATTTCTGACGTGATATTTAACTCTTAGTCGGTCATCACTTTTTCGACTACATCGTTTAGAATATGTTGATATTACCAAAATTCAATATAATATGTTTCACTACATTTGTAAATAGCATTCATTCACATTTATAATAATAATAATACATAACTCTATACTATTTAATTCTATACTAAATTACATATAATTTGAAGAATAAATATTGACTCAATAACCTCATTTAAAGTTTAGTTTAACTAGTGGTGCATGGCATCGTGCCTTAAGGCAAATTGCTGAAACTTTCCGGACCAAAAATTAGAAGTTTCAACAAGCTTTAAATTTCTTGAAAACTTTGAGAAAAGTAGATTTAAAAAAAAATGATATTTTTTATTTTTTTATATATTTTGAACTTTTTTTTCAAAGCTTCGTAACTGTTAGAGACAAAATTGGAAGGGCGTAAGCGCCCTGTCGCAATGTAACGGACAAACATTGGTACGGGTAAACCAAATTTGTACTTATTATTGAAATCTCTATAAAATATCTGCTACTTTAATGTGCAAATGTTTCATGATCGTTTTTGACGGCCAAAAAATTTAGTACGTTTTTTAGGGATCTCCGAAATCAGTTCTTCACTTCATCAATACAGTTAAAATGTTTTTTGAATTATTGAAATCGGACGCTCCTTTCTCTCAAAACTAAATTACTATTTTTTCGCAACTTTTACCCCGTATTTTCAAAACGGCTGGACTTGCCTCTGCCAAAAACTAATCAGCACGTCTCCCCATTAATATGAATCGAATGTCATTTAAATTGTTCAATTCGTGTACCCAAAATCGTCGACAAAAATTTGTATCCACACACACATAAATTCATTTTTTCTAAGGTATGCCAAAATGTTGAGAAAACTTGAAACCTTAGAATGTATAAAAATTTTTTTTGGATTTTTTTACGACTGCTATTATTATAAAGTTGTAATTAGAGGCTAATTTTGGTATAAAGGTATCTGAAAAGTCATAACTCAAATTTTTCTCAACAGAGTGAAAATTAAGTAAGTAACTATAAACAAGTATAAATAATTTGGTTATCAAGTAATAAAATTAAAATTTCTTATTTCCTAATTTACTTATTCATGGAACCCTATGGTGAATATATTATGTGATATACTCGTAATTAATTATAAACCGTAAATGTGCAGGTTAAATAAGGTTAAATAAAATTTTTAGAAGAATATATAGATGCTATATTCTATATTTCTATATATATATATATATATATATATATATATATATATATATATTTCTGTATATATATATATATATATATATATATAACGACTTTCACATCATGTGAAGTGAATGTAGTAAATATTATGATTAATATTATAACTTATTCATTCACATGTCTGCCAATTATTCATAAGCGCATCGTTAATATACTTTTTCTCTCACTAAGCTTCACGGTATTGTGACTACAATAAATTCACTTTTAAATTCGCGCAAGACTAATTAATTAGGCGTTGGCAATCAATTTTCTCAAGAATAAACACATATCAAATTCTAGCGTTAACTAATATTGGATATAAGATAAAGTGATAACGGCAAGGTACACGAATTTCACATATTTACGAATATGAATTTTTATGTACATGTCATAATCAAATAATTAAAAAAATTTGTTTAAAAAAATCCATTTAAAAGAGCGGGTATTCGAGCCCCCCAGCAGCGATGTTCATTTTCTCTTGAAAATATAGATCAAAAATATGTTTCCAATTGAAAATAATATTCCATGTCCGGCACTGCGGTGTTAAATGGCAATTGAAAATCTCTCACACTATTCTTCCCTGAATTTAGTTGGAGTTGATAAAATTGAACTGTCACGAGAAATGTACATTAAAAATTGGACTTGGTTCTTTCGACGCATGTCATTTTACTTAAGCCCTATAATAAACTTATTTTAAAATGATAAAAAAAACACTATATTGCACGCATGAAATCGTTGAATTTCGAAGTGAACTTGAATAAATTGAATAAAATATTCATCAGAGTAACGTCTAGAATGTAATTCGTACGTCCATGAAGTGAAAAAAATGACTTTCTTTTACGCTCTATAAATATGAAATATGATACGAACCGTCTGACCAAAAGTAAAGACATAAAACCAAAATAAGAATAGCTTTATTATATAGATGTATATACATAAATATAGACAAATACGCATTAGAATTATCATTAATTATTAATTATTATTATTGTCTATTTGAAACACGAATAATTACAATTTTAACTAACTAATTGTAAGAGTAAGTTGTATATTGCATGTAGCCTTTCTTCCTCAAACTTCACGATTTCTATGAATGTTTTATAAAAAAATTATAAACAACAATTCATAATTTATGTATCAAAACTTTGAACAAAAAAAAATAAAAATTCATATTTATTATTTTATAACAAATTTAAATTGAAAATTTTTAGAAATAATTGATTAATAACTTCCCGTAGAGTATGTTATAGTAATCGCAAAAAAATCGAAAATAAAAAGTTTTATACATCTTTACGTTTTAGGGGTTTCTCAACATTGTGGCATACCTTAGAAAAAATGTATGTATGTTCAATATTGAATATTGCCTCGAATGAGCGGGTGCTTCTGATAATATTTTATTTATTAATTATTTTTTATTTATAAAAAACGTAATTACTGACATTTAGTGCTTGTTTCCAATTATTAATTATTTACAAGTGGTGTATAAGTTATAATCTAGGAGTTTCAAAACCACTGACGATGACGTAAAATTTTATGTCAAAACGTATGGAAAAATAAAGATGTTTTAAAAATCTTAATTTTTTACTAGATGTTACGCCTTCCAAGAAATTAATCACACACACACACACATATATATATATAAATGGTAGAGTCTTGGATTTGTGAATATTTTGTAGAATTTCGAGTTTAAAAAGTTTTTTAATAAACTATTTCTTTATTTATTTATTTACTGTCGTCGTTTCGGAACTAGGTACGTTCCAACTTGAGGACATCTGTCAAGAAACATGATCTTGATAAGATTTAAGCAAACAATATGTTTAAGAAAAGAAGATGGATTTTTTAATTAATAAAGTAGTTGAAAAAATAATGTACAGAAATATGATAATATGATCAAAATGAAATAATAAAAAAATGAGTGGATTATATAACAGGATATTAAAAATGATATAAAATTTAAAAGTTTAAAAAAAAAGTTAATGAAAAATTATTACTATAATTATTACTTTTTGGATTCTTGTTCGAAACTCTACAAAATATATATATATATATTATATATATATATATATATATATATATATATACATATATATGTGTGTGTGTGTGCGTATGTGTGTGTATTCAATTTGTAAAACCAGAAAGATTTATTATTTGTATAGATCTAAACGCAAACAATGTCCGATCATATTAAACATGTGTTTACTAAAGATACCGCGTGAACCATCTGTATACACATCGGTGTCTGATTATACGAATTCTTTAAATTGTGATCATATTTTGGTTTCTATAAATTGATACATTAGCGTAAGCGTAATTAAATTGTTAAAGCAAAATATAAGCAAAAATAGAAATAGTTTGAAAATAAATTTTATAAAAAAATAAGTAAGTAGATCCTATTTAAATCTAACTTTGACCAATTGACTTTTCTTTAAATAAATTTCAAATTTGATCTCATTCTCCTATTATTTTTTAATTTTAGTATCCATTCAACAATTTTATCAATCAAAATTTCATAAACCGCGATTTTTATTTTTCATCTTTAGTGTTCAATACATCTATTCCCGCGGCTTTACACGGAGGATAGGCTTCATAAAAAACCGTGTAACTCGAAAAATTCATTCTTATATGGAAAAACCGCGTCAAAGGAAAAACACTATCAAAATGCCCTTTTTGCAAATTTTTAATATGATGAACAATAAACATATTGAACGAAAAATAAATAATATTAATATTAATATTAAAATATATATACATGTATGTATATATAGTGTGAGAGAATACTACTGACGAGCAAACTGAGTCTGGACTTGCGGAAGAGATTGACAAATTGTTATGTCACAAGCATAGCTCCGGACGGATCAAAGACATGGACTCTAAGAAAATCCGAGACATGGAAGAAAATAAAGTGAACGGACAAGATAACAAAAAAAAGAAGTCCCGAGAAGAGTGGGCGAAGAAAGAACTCTACTGATTTTGAGAATAATCCTGAAAAGAAAAGGAAACTGGACCGGAACCATTCTGCAAAGAAGTGCCTACTACACGACGTCGTCAAAGGCAAAACGGAAGGACTGAAAGGAAAAATAAGAATGCAGATGGTTAAAGATTTACGCGAGAAGAGGAAATACAGAGAACTGAAAGCCGAAGGACAGAATCAGGAAGCATGGAAGCAGAAGTTTGCAAAGAAAAATTCATAAAAATGAATATAAAGTGATGAATAATCATTAATTAATGATAATAAAACGGCAACGATAATAATAAACAAGGGAGGAGAAAAAACCATTGATTTTGTGGTGCTCTCATACCATGGACCTGCCTTCGGGCAGACTATTATTTATTAACTTCCCGTAGGGTAAGTTATTGTAATGGGCCGAAAATCGGAATTGAAAATTTTTACATTTCTCGACGTTGTGAAGGTTTCTGAACATTTTGGCATACCTCAGAAAAAATGGATGTGTGTGTGTGTGTGTGTATGTATGGATACAAATTTCCAGTCACGTTTTCGGGCGCACGGATCAACCCATTTGAATGGTTCAAAAAACATTCTAATCCTATTGATAGGGAAAAGAGCTGATTAGTTTTTGGCAAAGGCAGGTCCAGCCGTTTCGGAGATACGGAGCAAAGAGTGTAGAAAATAGAAATCGACTTCTGGAGTGAACGGAGTATCCGATTTGAATGATCTAAAAACATTCAATTAGTAATGACTGGGAGAAGTGTCTATTAGTTTTTGGCAAAGGCAGGCCCAGCCATTTCGAAGATACGGAGCTAAATATGTAAAAAAGGCAGTTTTTGAGAGAATTAAGCGTCCGATTTAAATGATTCAAAGAACTTTCTGCTTGTTTTAACAAAATAATTGATTTTGGAAAAAAAGAATTTGTTTCAACTTTTTTATTTTTTATTTGTTGTATATCGAAAATAATTCAGATTTTATTTTTATTTCTGACTATAGTTCTAATATACTTTACAAATAATTTCAACTTTGCAATTTAGTTTATATAATTCTTATAAATATTAGACAATGTTACAATATTTATAATAATCTATTTAAAAACATTCAGTATTCCTAGTACGGGAAGTTCCAGCAATTTGCCTTAAAGCACGATGCCATAATTGCCTCAAAACAGAATTCCACTTACAGCTAGTTATTATTATTATAGTAATATCAAACCCATTTAATAAATTGTAGCTTCATTCATAGAATAAAAATTAGCGACATTTATTATTCTTTCATTATTACGGAGATGGTTTAAAAATTCAATTTTGATTTGTAAAGATTTTTCTTTTATTCTCAAGTCTTTTATTTCTATCTTTTGCCTTTGTCGAACTATATTTTTTTTATAAATTATAGAAAATTTTCTCAAAAATAATTATTATTTTCTCATCTTAAACAAATTTACGCTACCAATTATATATAAACACTTTTAATGATAAAAACAATTATACTCAATTATACAGACATAAAATGTAATTTTGATCATAAAACGGAGAGTAGTATCAATATTATCTGCATATTTCCATTATAGATATAGACTACCAAGAATTCTTAACTATAACATGCATTTTGTAGTGTTGTATTTTGTCGATAGAACAATGAAAAACGTATTGTATATAGAAACAAATTATAGTTTAGTGTTTATAATTTTGTGTAAATTCAAAATTAATAAATTTGGTTAAAAAACATTATTTTCAAAAACCATGTAAGATCGAAAACGTGTAAAACGAAAACCTTGTAAAACTGGGAATAGTAATTTAATATTATTATTATAATTTAATATTATTCAAATATAATAAATTTATCTACATATTATTTTAGAACGATAATTTTTTTAACTTCCCTTAGGGCAAGTTATAGTAATCGCAAAAAAATCGAAAATAATTTTTTTTATATATATTTACGTTTCAAAACCTTCTGAACATTTTGGCATACCTTAAAAAATAGATGTATATGTGTGTGTGTGTGTGCGGATACAAATTTTCGTCGACGATTTCGGGAACACGGATGAAGCGATTTGAATAATTCAAAAAACATTCGATTCGTATTGACAAGAAGACGTACTGATTAGTTTTTGGCGAAGGCAGGTTTAGCCGTTCCGGATATATGGGGCAAAAAGTGCCAAAAACGGTAACTCAGTTTTTAAGAGAACGGAGCGTCAGATTTGAATAATTCAAAATACATTTTTCTTATATTGAACAAGATGAACAACTGATCGAATTTTCATGAAGGCAGGTCTAACGCTTACGGAGATCTAATGAAAAAAGTAAAAAAAAGTGCCATTTGGCGGTCAAAAATGATCATTAAACATATGCCCATCAAATTATCAGATATTTTATAGAGATTCTAACAATAAGTATAAATTTTGTTTACATTCCTATGGGTTCCGTACCAATGTTTACCCGTTAGACGGCGACGCGGCGCTTACGCGCTTCGATATTTCGACTTGATGCAGTTAAAGCAGTACGATTGCTTTGAAAAAAAGTTCGGAATTTCCAAAATATTCCAAAATAAATTTTTCTTCAGAGTCTTTTTTTTTAAAAAAAAGTAAATTTTTGTCAAAAATTATAGTTTCTCAAAAATCTATTTTTTTCAGAGTAAATTTTTTTCAAAAACGTTAATCTTATTAAAAAAAAATTTTGGTTCGCAAAGTTTCAGCAATTTGCCTTAAGGCACGATGCCATGCGCCCCACTAGTTAAAAAATACATAGTATAACACATTTAGAATTCAGTTAGAATGACGTGATCATTGTATGCGGTGGTGTAATCTAGTGCAGTAAGCACCATCCGATTGACCTACATATTTCAGAGCAAGTAGACGAGATGTTCGAACCTTTGACAAATTGATGACATTTTTATTAAAATGTCACTTAATGCCGCCACAAAGACTTTCAGTACATTATTGCATAATCGTATTTATATTGCACATTACCAATTTGTGATATTGGTAGGTTAAATGATCAACAAAATAAAAACGATATATTATTCATTATTTAAGATTTAGATTCTTTTGTTCGACGTTGACACATATTCATGAATGTTGAAAAAATAAAAAAAAACAAAAAAAAACTTTATTTATTATGCTTTATTTCCAATTAATTTTATTTTAAATTTTGTTATTGTTTTTTTCCTGATGTGATACTGTACAAAAAAATTGCTGAATTACGTGTCGAAACGTATAAATAAATAGATCGTTATTTTTTGTTCTTTTATTCGATGATTGGCTCAAAATATATTATTCATTATTATAATTTACGAGAAATTAGTACAATAGCTTTTCTGATCTGCAATCTGATTAAAAAAGCAAGCAATTAGCGCAAATGAAGAGTAAGCTATTTTGGCCAAAATATATTAAAAATAAATCTCTTTGTTGACGATAATAGTTCAATATATTTGTAAAAGGTATTCATCAATATAACAAGCACGGTGGAATTGCAACTCTCTTCCCCAGCTAAAAGTAATAATCAAAGAATATCAATAATCATATTAAATATGCCGAAAAATACATTTTATTGATATCAAATTGCGTATTTAAAATGATTTTCTAGTTTTCTAATTTTTCTACGCTCTAATAAAAGTATATATCAGTGATTTCTTATAAAAGTATATATCAGCATAAACTTATAAAACTGTTGATATTTATAATAATGAATAGTTGGAATGCTAAAACTTTGGATAACTAAATCATAACACCCATAGATAAGATAAGATAATAATACCTATCGAATTTAATTATAATGATTTATACTAATAATAATAATATAACTTGTTTCATATATCTTAGGCAGAACATTTTGCACATCTTCCGGTACAGTGGTTTCTAAACATATTGGCATATTTCATAAAAAATGGATGTACTCAAAGCTTCGTATAGAAATAGCATGGAAAAAAACTTCGAAAATTTAAAAAATGTTTTTAGGTATAACTTAGCGACAAATATATTAAAAGTGACAATTCGTGTCATCTTTTATTGAAAATTCGACGCTCTACAAAACAGATTTTTAACTTCCCGTAGGTTAAGTTATTGTAATCGTCCAAAAATCGAAATTGAAAATTTTTACATTTCTCGACCTTTTGAAGGTTTCTGTGTGTGTGTATGTATGTATGGATACAAATTTCCAGTCACGTTTTCGGGCGCACGGATCAACCGATAGGGAGATGTGCTGATTAGTTGTTGGCAAAGGCTGGTCCAGCCGTTTCGAAGATACGGAGCAAAGAGTGCAAAAAATAGAAATCGAGTTTTTAAGAGATCGGAGCATCCGATTTGAATGATCCAAAAAACATTCAATTCGTAATGACGGGGAGAAGTGTTTATTAGTTTTAGTCCCAGCCATTTCGAAGATACGGAGCTAAATGTGTAAAAAATGGCAGTTTTTGAGAGAACTAAGCGTCCGATTTAAATGATTCAAAGAACTTTCTGCTTGTCTTAACAAAATAATTGATTTTGGAAAAAAAAATTTGTTTCTACTTTTTTTTTATACAAAACTTTGATTGAATTGCGCACTATCTAAAAGAAAATATTAAGAGCTAAATCTTATAGAGGATTTTTTTCATCAATTTGTAAGCATTTGAGCCTCTGGGAGCAAGGAAATTCGAAAATGTCCATATTAAGGACCACCTTATATATATATACGTTCTGTTCAAAAAGTACCCGGAATTTTCGTTTTTTCAAAAAAATATTTATTTATTCGTCTACATTAATGTGGTCCCCTTCAAAGTAGTCCCCCCCAGATATAATACACTTATGCCAGCGTTTTTTCCAATTTTCGAAGCACCCTGGATATTCACTTTTTGATATGTCCTTGAGCACTCTCAGCGATTTTCTTCAATCGAGGAAAACCGCCGTCCTTTCATGGGTCTCTTCAACTTTGGGAATAGGAAAAAGTCACACGGAGCCATATCTGGTGAATTTTTGCACTTTGCAACACTTTATTTCATTTTTTACGCAAAATTTAATACAAATTCTTTGACTTTTCCATTTTTCCATTGTAAAAATCGCCGAGCTCAGAAAAACACGTCGAACCTTAGCGACTACCACAGACAAAGTAAACAGTGAATATAGCTGAAAATTTCATCATACTTTAGGGACATGTATACCAACACAATAAAAAAAAAATTTTGACAATCAGACACTCCAGACCCGCGAAATTTAATTATTAGTAATTCCGGGTACTTTTTGAACACACCTCGTATATATATATATATATATATATATATATATATATATATATATATATATATATATATATATATATAAATTGAGAGTCAAACCAATCAATTAAAATAATTTCATGTTGCAAGTTTGGCCGTAGTCCAAAATGCTTGCAATAAAGAGAAACCGATGAGTATTTCGGGGCCTTTTAAAATGATGCATGAATAATGTTTATATCTTTCTATAGTAATAAATACTGTATACATAAACATCTATATCGTTATTGACATAAAATAGGCGTTTTTGAACCGAACAAATAAATTAATTAAGCAATACGTCGTTTTATTACATATCCTAGGATATCATAATCACTTGTAAATGTCAATTATGCCTACAAATTATCTCCACCAGCTTCATCTAACAATAAGATAGACTAGAAACCGTCGATAATATTTTCTGATGCACAGCTTCTTAAACTTTTGTCCTTCGCGACCCCATTTACGATTAAAAATATATATGTTTAAGAATTTATTGAGAACATAAAAAACAAGGAGTGATGTTTTAAAATTATATAAATATTTGACAATACAATCTCTCGCGACCCCGACCAATGGTTTGAGAAGCCCTGTTCTGATGCATTAACTGTCATTTTAGAGATAATAACCCGCTTATTTGTGTGACTAACATCTGCTTTTTTATAATGGGGCTCGTTTGCAAGAACAAGCTGGTGCGCAATATCTTCAATATTATTTTCATATTTCGCTCATTTTTATTGTAAATTATTTAATGTATAATATAGAAGACTGGGTACGATTGTGCCAGGGTACGGTAGTGACAGTCGTCATAACATCTAAATTATACAGATTTTGATATACGGTCCATCCAAGGGAGAAAGGTGAAGTATGTTTGCTCGAACAAGTTTACATTATTGCTTTCAGTCAGTGCCTTACATCAACATAATCTATGTACCGCATTGCTTTTAAAGAGTTAAAAGTGTTAAAATGTTCGAATTCTTTCAATAATGACTATTAATTGCATACAGATTATTTTTCTGTAAGTTGAACATTAGTAGTTATTTACCAGCAATTAATTTTTACTTAGATAATTTCGCTCAGTCATAATGAAAATTTGTTTTCAAAAGTGTGCGGTAGGTACAGTTGTGGCAAATTTTGGGGTACGGTTGTGCCACTCGCTCTTTTGTTGTATGATTTGATTTTAAGACTAATCGATCGTATTTAATGACAATATTTTTTAGACAAATGTTCAAATTACTATTTAATTCACTTTTCTCTCAGCTAACTGGTAAATTAACAAAATTATTGCTGATAAAAAAAAGTGACAGAACCGTACCCCGTCTCCCTATCACGTCAAGACTTCTCTAACTTATTAACTGTCATTTCTATATTGGTAGCAAGCTAATTTGTCCGACAAACACCTAATTTTTTATTATGAAAGACCTCCTTTGCAAGAACAAGCTGATGCTCAATATCTTTTACAGGATTTTCACACATTATCAGATATTTAAGTCGAACTACATTGCGAAATCGATACAGACACTTCAACTATTATCGTTCTCTCCTGGTTTGTTTATAATTTACTTGGGTTTTGGTTTATCAACGATATAAGTTGGACTCTTTATTTGGTTGCACCGAGCATAGCAAAAATTTAAATTTGTGCGTCTTTTTTTGGTTTAGTTTTAAAAAAATTGATGGCAACTTTTCTGTTATTATTTCATTTTTTAAAAACTAGAACTGGTCAATATCACAAATAAATCATAAAATCTTCAAACAACTATATAGTACACAATGACACTATACTTCACCCCCTGAAGTGCATTACCCCAAATATCATTTATTCATTTCTCAACGATTATATTTAACCAACGATACAAAAAGTTCAAACAAATGGAAAATAATGTTTAAGAGTATATCGATTGCATATTTAGTAAATCAAAATTGTTATGTTGATTTAATTTTGAGTTAATTATGTTAACTTTTTGTGTAAAAATAAAGTGATTTATTTTTATGATATTTAAGAAATATTTTAAAATATATGACATTACGATATAAATAATCATAATGACGATATAATATTTTGCAATATTTCAGGCATTTATAATTTTATTAATTAAAATATTAATTTTTAATGCATGTAAAATAACGAAAACAAGTAACTTGCAATTCGTTATATACAAATAAAATTGTGAAAACTTTTGTTTTATCATAGGGCTACATATTTCCCATATATTTAAGTATTATTCATCAATTTAAAAATAATTCAGTAATAAATCCTTAAGATTAAAAGCAATTTAGGATGAGGTTCCCAAACATCCGCCATGTTGTCATATCAAGGGAATCGGCCCTATTGTCAAAAACATTGAACCTAGAATAATTTTAAAGGGCTCACCTTAAATATAATGCACCATTCCTGAATCGTTGGGTCAATGCACAACACTAGCACAATATTATATCACGAAACAAACTTTGTTTATAACACTTTTATGTGATACACAATTTTTATTGAAAACTGACACAAGATAAACGCGTGTGAAATATATCCATTGCACAAGACGACTGAACGCGACTGACGCGATTGTACACTCGCCAATTGGGTTGCCAGATGCATAGTAATTACCTAATTATTCAAAGATGGGGCGACTGGTAGAATAGTAACCCTTTTTAACAGAAACATCACGAACGGACAACAATTTCACATACACATGTGTTATAACTTAGATTTTATCTTAGAATAAATAGGTTCAAATATTTTATTTACTCTATTTTATTTATATATATATTATGATTTAAATAACTTAGAAGTATAATTTAAAAAAAATAAAGTAAAATATTTAATTACTAGTATCATTACTAGTAAAGTAAAACATTTAAAATAATTTATAAGCACGTATAAAAAAATCTTACTTACTCTAGAAAATTACGAGCTATGATGTGAAAATCAAAGCAAGTACTTCGAAATAATTTGTTATGATAAAAGGAAATAAGATTCAATACTTTTTTTATCTATGATTCTGTTCAACAAATTTTACAATTGAAATGAGATCATAATAAAATATGGCAACACTATTTTCGACCATTTAACTGTAGAATACATCTGTCTCCTTCTTTTCTTTTTAGACATATTGCCCGCGTGCACTTTTGACAATTAAAATATCAACAAATAAAGCAGTAATATAATATTTTAACAAGTGAGTAATTTATTTATATATATTCAAGTAATCTAGTTTTAATTACATTAAATGTTTGATTCGATCGATTAATTTTTTTTTAATTTAATTTTAGGTTATGCATGTTTGCTCACATAAATTTATTTATACATTTTAATATCTTCTGCTATTAATGTTATTATAATATCATATTTATAAATAACGTTTAATATGTGAAAAATCTTTTAGGTAGAAAAAGTGTGAATAACAAATTGAAACATGCCACAAAATGAATATATTGAGAGGCACCAGAAATTATATGGTCGCCGTCTCGATTATGAAGAACGTAAAAGAAAACGCGAGGCAAGAGTGCCCCACAAACGAGCAGAAATGGCACAAAAATTAAGAGGTATTAAAGCTAAAATCTTCAATAAAGAACGCAGGAATGAAAAGATTCAGATGAAAAAGAAAATCAAAGCACACGAAGAAAAGAAAATCAAGAAGAATACAGAAAAGGTTGAAGATGGAGCATTACCCGTTTATCTTTTGGACAGAGGTGTACAGAATCGAGCCAAAGTACTCTCTAATATGATCAAACAGAAACGTAAAGAGAAGGCCGGAAAATGGGATGTGCCTATTCCAAAAGTCAGAGCTCAGGCAGATGCTGAAGTATTCAAAGTTTTATCATCAGGAAAGTCCAGAAGGAAAGCGTGGAAGAGAATGGTTACAAAAGTTACTTTTGTTGGTGAAGGCTTTACACGTAAACCTCCAAAATTCGAAAGATTTATCAGACCTATGGCTCTTAGGTTCAAAAAAGCACATGTTACCCATCCTGAATTAAAAGCTACTTTTTGTTTGCCTATCATAGGTGTTAAGAAAAATCCAAATTCTCCAATGTACACGAGTCTTGGAGTAATAACAAAAGGTACTGTTATAGAAGTAAATATTTCAGAATTAGGTTTAGTAACGCAAACTGGTAAAGTTGTTTGGGGTAAATTTGCTCAAGTAACGAACAATCCTGAAAATGATGGATGTATAAATGCTGTTCTGCTTGTTTAAACTATAAGTGTAAATATTTTAAATAAAATATAAATAACAAAAGACTTGTTTTCACTTTAATTAAATAAGTATACTTTAATTTTTTTTTCAGTGTAAATTGTCCTAAATATGTTTTTCTCCAATAAACATCTATGAAACTCCTTTCTGAAAATTCACTTTGATCCAATAATGTACACGAATAATTTTTGAAAATCATTTAGAATTTTTGAGCATGCATTTGTCAATAAGCATCTACATAATCAGCCACTTGCATCAAAATTATGTCTTGAAAATTTATTAACAACATTTAAATCCTAATTATGAGGTTTTTAATGGTCCATTCATGTTCAGGAATTGTGCTGACTGTTTGCAACAATAATAAAAAAAAATTTTAAACACATTAGAATTATTTCTTTTACAAATGTAATAAATAAGATAAGAAAATGTGTGGTTTTATGTGTATTACTGATATGCTTGATAACATGTTTTCTACATACTCTTTTACATGTACCTGCTGGAGTTTATAGAATAAAATACAACACTGCGTTTAATTAAAAATGACTAATTAAAGCTTTTAATTCAATTGCATTATTTATAAATAATATTTATATTTATTAATATATTTGGCTTTATATAAATCTATATAATAGAAAAACACATAATAAATTTATGTATCTGTGGAATGGTTATAACAAGTTGCTTGAGAGCCAATATTTACTGTAAGCTTTTCATAGATATATATGGAAGATATATTATCTATGGAAATTTATATAATGTTAGCCTTTACAGTATGCACATCTTTCTTTTTTGTGTAGTGCGTGATATTTTATTACTCACATACACTACTACTATAACAGAGTGCCTAATTTATTCACGAAACTATTTCATTAAACAAAAATTGGGGCACATTACAAAATTTGTTGTTGGTTCATTTACACATTCGATCATTTCCTGTATCAAAGGCAGCTAAAAATGAATAAATAAAATCAATTATAAAGTTGAAACATTGTTTAATTCGATACGATTCGCAAGCTGAGATCCTAAAAATTTTCATATTCAACATAACATGTGTATAGTCTCTGCCAATTTAAATCAAAAATATTTTGCAATCATTCTATAATACAATGTTTCAATTAAATCTTAACATGCAAACTTTTTAATGACTGCTATTCAAAACATGAAAAATAGTGTTTAAATTAAACGGTAAAATATTGATAAATGATGCAACCTCTTCCACAGATTTATATATTATAATACAACTTATAAAATCTCTTTGAAATATGGCATATACTTGATAACAACTTATTCTCATTGTATAACAACTAAACTTTTATAAACTTGCAGTTATTATTTTAAGTACACAATATAGCATGATACACATGATTTTAACTCGAAGCATTTTTGAAATGTAAACATTACTCTCATCCTATATCATATATCATTATTGCTAATAATTATATACATAATATATAAATATATGACACAAATAAATGTAAAAAGCCACATGTGATAATAGACTTAAAGCTAGAATGACTTAGAAACAACTCTGCATGAAAAATAATTTCAAATAACATTTATAATAATAGCTAACATAACTGAATTTGCCAGAAAATTAAGCATTTTATGCAGATGCTTATTTATTTGATGATTTGCTACTCTGTTTTGCCACTGTAATTTTGGCTTGCATAAAAATGATCTATTTAAGCAGAACATGTTAACATATAATGATACCATATACATCAAAGATGTTTTACGATATGTGAAAATAATTTTTGCAAATGCAAATATTTTTCTTATGCATTTACAAATTTAAAGTGTATTAAATAATGTTAATGCCGCACTTTTTGAATGTGTATGCTGATACGTAAATGTTTAGTTATATAATTATGATAATACTTGTTTACTTTCATCAAAATTAAATTTTTATTCATAATTTCAATTCATATAAAGCTATTTTACTGATCCGTGCAAAAAAATTCAAGTAAATTTTTAAGTTGTTTGATATTATAACCTTTATTTTATTGAGTCAACTCAGATTTACTTTAGTTAGATTTAATTGTAAATTAATTTAGTGTTACTAATTAAGTATTGTATCGCAAATTTTCAATTTTTAAAGTTTTATTCAACATTCATATTCTTTTATGCAATTGCATATACTGAAAATCATGCAAAAATATATACATACAAACACACAAACATATATATATATATATATATATATATATATATATATATATACACGTGTATGTGTAATATGTGTGTATGTGTAATCAATTATAATAGCATCAATGCTTGAGAAGATTTGTTTAGAAAAACCATTCTTGACCCTGTGAAAGTTTTCAGTACTCGGAACTTTATACATAGAGTCCTTTGCAACCATTCTAAGCATTATTTTGCGTAAATGTCAATATCACAAAATATGATAATAGTTTAGTATCAATTTGTGATATTACCATTGTATGTAATATCAGTACATACTGTCAAATCTTTAAATTTTTTATAAGATACCTTAAATATATGTTCAATGCAAATTCATTTAAAATTAGCTGATAAAATAAATGTTAGATACATTTTTTATTTGTCACACAGCGCAATATTCATTGTTTGTTACTTAATTACTTATCAATATGCACATAATTTAATTAATTTACCTTGTTAGATCAAGAACACATCAATATAAGTTTATTTTATAAAGTTTTTTCTGGCCCTTGAGAAGGCGATATACATTTGATTCGTCCATGTACTTGAAACAGATTCAGAATGATCCATTTGCTCTAAGCCGAGAAGTTGTTGTTCAAGTTTGCGCACTCGATTTTGATATTTTCTTTTGCATCTTTCCAAGCACAGATTTAAATTACTGCAAAGTTAAAAAAATTAATAACACTCAATGTGTAAGTCTGAAAAAAAAAATGATATTATATTTACATGAAACACGAGTGATGATTCACATCACATTTGATAATAATATACAAACCCTGATATATACTTGATATAGATTTATACCACAAACTTCAGTAAAGAAGAATAGAAATTACATCAATCGATATAAAAGAAATCAATATAAATAAATGGCTAACGCCTCAATTTTACATATTCAATTTTAAATAAAGATACCAAATTTCATACATGTTCGTTTCCTTAAGTTCTAGCATTGCGTTCTGAGCCTGTATATTTCTTTCTTCTGAAGATTTAGCTGCTGCTTCTAAAGATCCGGCGAGACTTTGCAGTCGCGTCTTAAGTCTGGCCTCACGTGCCAAAGCATCAAGTAATTCTCGCTCAACTCCGGCCGCGTGTTCTGCTTCGGAGTAAGATGAACGATCCTTAAAAATAAACATATTTTTGGAATAATAATTATTTTTCATAATGTTGCTATACAATAAAATATTCAAACTCATAAACACGCTTAACATTAGTGTTTACCTTATTTTGCCTTGCTAACGAGAGCAAGGCCTCTGTATCTGCCAATTGCGCCTGCAAATGACGCAAGGCGGCTTGAGCTGCTCGATGAGAAGCTTCGAGTGCACCATGCCTCAGTTCAGCAGCTTTACGTTCACGTTCAGAGGCAAACAACTGTGCTCGGAGATCTGACCTTTCTTCACGCATTGCCATTAGTTCCTGAAAATTTATCAATTGTACACTTGATGTCTCATAAATATTCACAATACATATAATAATACTTTTTAAGAAATATAAAAAAATTCTACCAAGATATGTTCATTTCAAAATAATGGGTAAATACTGAAAACGTCGTTTTATTCGATTAAATTTATTTTTACATGAGTTGGCTAAAATAGCTAAAAAATTGAGTAAAATTTTCGTATCATTGTTACTCAAGTATTTTCATTCAAAATTTGCAATTCCTTGCATAATAATGTGGTGAGGTTAAGTGGAGTTATATCCTAACAGATCCAGCTAGGATGCGATAAGCCCAACT
>NW_020538040.1:57788860-57834214 GCF_003426905.1 Ctenocephalides felis | reverse complement strand
CGGCAAAAAATTTAGTACGTTTTTTAGGGATCTCCGAAATCAGTTCTTCACTTCATCAATACAGTTAAAATGTTTTTTGAATTATTGAAATCGGACGCTCCTTTCTCTCAAAACTAAATTACTATTTTTTCGCAACTTTTACCCCGTATTTTCAAAACGGCTGGACTTGCCTCTGCCAAAAACTAATCAGCACGTCTCCCCATTAATATGAATCGAATGTCATTTAAATTGTTCAATTCGTGTACCCAAAATCGTCGACAAAAATTTGTATCCACACACACATAAATTCATTTTTTCTAAAAATAAGGTATGCCAAAATGTTGAGAAAACTTGAAACCTTAGAATGTATAAAAAATTTTTTTGGATTTTTTTACGACTGCTATTATTATAAAGTTGTAATTAGAGGCTAATTTTGGTATAAAGGTATCTGAAAAGTCATAACTCAAATTTTTCTCAACAGAGTGAAAATTAAGTAAGTAACTATAAACAAGTATAAATAATTTGGTTATCAAGTAATAAAATTAAAATTTCTTATTTCCTAATTTACTTATTCATGGAACCCTATGGTGAATATATTATGTGATATACTCGTAATTAATTATAAACCGTAAATGTGCAGGTTAAATAAGGTTAAATAAAATTTTTAGAAGAATATATAGATGCTATATTCTATATTTCTATATATATATATATATATATATATATATATATATATATATATATTCTGTATATATATATATATATATATATATAACGACTTTCACATCATGTGAAGTGAATGTAGTAAATATTATGATTAATATTATAACTTATTCATTCACATGTCTGCCAATTATTCATAAGCGCATCGTTAATATACTTTTTCTCTCACTAAGCTTCACGGTATTGTGACTACAATAAATTCACTTTTAAATTCGCGCAAGACTAATTAATTAGGCGTTGGCAATCAATTTTCTCAAGAATAAACACATATCAAATTCTAGCGTTAACTAATATTGGATATAAGATAAAGTGATAACGGCAAGGTACACGAATTTCACATATTTACGAATATGAATTTTTATGTACATGTCATAATCAAATAATTAAAAAAATTTGTTTAAAAAAATCCATTTAAAAGAGCGGGTATTCGAGCCCCCCAGCAGCGATGTTCATTTTCTCTTGAAAATATAGATCAAAAATATGTTTCCAATTGAAAATAATATTCCATGTCCGGCACTGCGGTGTTAAATGGCAATTGAAAATCTCTCACACTATTCTTCCCTGAATTTAGTTGGAGTTGATAAAATTGAACTGTCACGAGAAATGTACATTAAAAATTGGACTTGGTTCTTTCGACGCATGTCATTTTACTTAAGCCCTATAATAAACTTATTTTAAAATGATAAAAAAAACACTATATTGCACGCATGAAATCGTTGAATTTCGAAGTGAACTTGAATAAATTGAATAAAATATTCATCAGAGTAACGTCTAGAATGTAATTCGTACGTCCATGAAGTGAAAAAAATGACTTTCTTTTACGCTCTATAAATATGAAATATGATACGAACTGTCTGACCAAAAGTAAAGACATAAAACCAAAATAAGAATAGCTTTATTATATAGATGTATACATAAATATAGACAAATACGCATTAGAATTATCATTAATTATTAATTATTATTATTGCCTATTTGAAATACGAATTATTACAATTTTAACTAACTAAATGTAAGAGTAAGTTGTATATTGCATTCTTCCTTCCTTCCTTCCTCAAACTTCTCGATTTCTATGAAAGTTTTATAAAAAAAATTATAAACAACAATTCATAATTTATGTATCAAAACTTTGAACAAAAAAAAATAAAAATTCATATTTATTATTTTATAACAAATTTAAATTGAAAATTTTTAGAAATAATTGATTAATAACTTCCCGTAGAGTATGTTATAGTAATCGCAAAAAAATCGAAAATAAAAAGTTTTATACATCTTTACGTTTTAGGGGTTTCTCAACATTGTGGCATACCTTAGAAAAAATGTATGTATGTTCAATATTGAATATTGCCTCGGATGAGCGGGTGCTTCTGATAATATTTTATTTATTAATTATTTTTTATTTATAAAAAAACGTAATTACTGACATTTAGTGCTTGTTTCCAATTATTAATTATTTACAAGTGGTGTATAAGTTATAATCTAGGAGTTTCAAAACCACTGACGATGACGTAAAATTTTATGTCAAAACGTATGGAAAAATAAAGATGTTTTAAAAATCTTAATTTTTTACTAGATGTTACGCCTTCCAAGAAATTAATCACACACACACACACATATATATATATAAATGGTAGAGTCTTGGATTTGTGAATATTTTGTAGAATTTCGAGTTTAAAAAGTTTTTTAATAAACTATTTCTTTATTTATTTATTTACTGTCGTCGTTTCGGAACTAGGTACGTTCCAACTTGAGGACATCTGTCAAGAAACATGATCTTGATAAGATTTAAGCAAACAATATGTTTAAGAAAAGAAGATGGATTTTTTAATTAATAAAGTAGTTGAAAAAATAATGTACAGAAATATGATAATATGATCAAAATGAAATAATAAAAAAATGAGTGGATTATATAACAGGATATTAAAAATGATATAAAATTTAAAAGTTTAAAAAAAAAGTTAATGAAAAATATTACTATAATTATTACTTTTTGGATTCTTGTTCGAAACTCTACAAAATATATATATATATTTATATATATATATATATATATACATATATATGTGTGTGTGTGTGCGTATGTGTGTGTATTCAATTTGTAAAACCAGAAAGATTTATTATTTGTATAGATCTAAACGCAAACAATGTCCGATCATATTAAACATGTGTTTACTAAAGATACCGCGTGAACCATCTGTATACACATCGGTGTCTGATTATACGAATTCTTTAAATTGTGATCATATTTTGGTTTCTATAAATTGATACATTAGCGTAAGCGTAATTAAATTGTTAAAGCAAAATATAAGCAAAAATAGAAATAGTTTGAAAATAAATTTTATAAAAAAATAAGTAAGTAGATCCTATTTAAATCTAACTTTGACCAATTGACTTTTCTTTAAATAAATTTCAAATTTGATCTCATTCTCCTATTATTTTTTAATTTTAGTATCCATTCAACAATTTTATCAATCAAAATTTCATAAACCGCGATTTTTATTTTTCATCTTTAGTGTTCAATACATCTATTCCCGCGGCTTTACACGGAGGATAGGCTTCATAAAAAACCGTGTAACTCGAAAAATTCATTCTTATATGGAAAAACCGCGTCAAAGGAAAAACACTATCAAAATGCCCTTTTTGCAAATTTTTAATATGATGAACAATAAACATATTGAACGAAAAATAAATAATATTAATATTAATATTAAAATATATATACATGTATGTATATATAGTGTGAGAGAATACTACTGACGAGCAAACTGAGTCTGGACTTGCGGAAGAGATTGACAAATTGTTATGTCACAAGCATAGCTCCGGACGGATCAAAGACATGGACTCTAAGAAAATCCGAGACATAGAAGAAAATAAAGTGAACGGACAAGATAACAAAAAAAGAAGTCCCGAGAAGAGTGGGCGAAGAAAGAACTCTACTGATTTTGAGAATAATCCTGAAAAGAAAAGGAAACTGGACCGGAACCATTCTGCAAAGAAGTGCCTACTACACGACGTCGTCAAAGGCAAAACGGAAGGACTGAAAGGAAAAATAAGAATGCAGATGGTTAAAGATTTACGCGAGAAGAGGAAATACAGAGAACTGAAAGCCGAAGGACAGAATCAGGAAGCATGGAAGCAGAAGTTTGCAAAGAAAAATTCATAAAAATGAATATAAAGTGATGAATAATCATTAATTAATGATAATAAAACGGCAACGATAATAATAAACAAGGGAGGAGAAAAAACCATTGATTTTGTGGTGCTCTCATACCATGGACCTGCCTTCGGGCAGACTATTATTTATTAACTTCCCGTAGGGTAAGTTATTGTAATGGGCCGAAAATCGGAATTGAAAATTTTTACATTTCTCGACGTTGTGAAGGTTTCTGAACATTTTGGCATACCTCAGAAAAAATGGATGTGTGTGTGTGTGTGTGTATGTATGGATACAAATTTCCAGTCACGTTTTCGGGCGCACGGATCAACCCATTTGAATGGTTCAAAAAACATTCTAATCCTATTGATAGGGAAAAGAGCTGATTAGTTTTTGGCAAAGGCAGGTCCAGCCGTTTCGGAGATACGGAGCAAAGAGTGTAGAAAATAGAAATCGACTTCTGGAGTGAACGGAGTATCCGATTTGAATGATCTAAAAACATTCAATTAGTAATGACTGGGAGAAGTGTCTATTAGTTTTTGGCAAAGGCAGGCCCAGCCATTTCGAAGATACGGAGCTAAATATGTAAAAAAGGCAGTTTTTGAGAGAATTAAGCGTCCGATTTAAATGATTCAAAGAACTTTCTGCTTGTTTTAACAAAATAATTGATTTTGGAAAAAAAGAATTTGTTTCAACTTTTTTATTTTTTATTTGTTGTATATCGAAAATAATTCAGATTTTATTTTTATTTCTGACTATAGTTCTAATATACTTTACAAATAATTTCAACTTTGCAATTTAGTTTATATAATTCTTATAAATATTAGACAATGTTACAATATTTATAATAATCTATTTAAAAACATTCAGTATTCCTAGTACGGGAAGTTCCAGCAATTTGCCTTAAAGCACGATGCCATAATTGCCTCAAAACAGAATTCCACTTACAGCTAGTTATTATTATTATAGTAATATCAAACCCATTTAATAAATTGTAGCTTCATTCATAGAATAAAAATTAGCGACATTTATTATTCTTTCATTATTACGGAGATGGTTTAAAAATTCAATTTTGATTTGTAAAGATTTTTCTTTTATTCTCAAGTCTTTTATTTCTATCTTTTGCCTTTGTCGAACTATATTTTTTTTATAAATTATAGAAAATTTTCTCAAAAATAATTATTATTTTCTCATCTTAAACAAATTTACGCTACCAATTATATATAAACACTTTTAATGATAAAAACAATTATACTCAATTATACAGACATAAAATGTAATTTTGATCATAAAACGGAGAGTAGTATCAATATTATCTGCATATTTCCATTATAGATATAGACTACCAAGAATTCTTAACTATAACATGCATTTTGTAGTGTTGTATTTTGTCGATAGAACAATGAAAAACGTATTGTATATAGAAACAAATTATAGTTTAGTGTTTATAATTTTGTGTAAATTCAAAATTAATAAATTTGGTTAAAAAACATTATTTTCAAAAACCATGTAAGATCGAAAACGTGTAAAACGAAAACCTTGTAAAACTGGGAATAGTAATTTAATATTATTATTATAATTTAATATTATTCAAATATAATAAATTTATCTACATATTATTTTAGAACGATAATTTTTTTAACTTCCCTTAGGGCAAGTTATAGTAATCGCAAAAAAATCGAAAATAATTTTTTTTATATATATTTACGTTTCAAAACCTTCTGAACATTTTGGCATACCTTAAAAAATAGATGTATATGTGTGTGTGTGTGTGCGGATACAAATTTTCGTCGACGATTTCGGGAACACGGATGAAGCGATTTGAATAATTCAAAAAACATTCGATTCGTATTGACAAGAAGACGTACTGATTAGTTTTTGGCGAAGGCAGGTTTAGCCGTTCCGGATATATGGGGCAAAAAGTGCCAAAAACGGTAACTCAGTTTTTAAGAGAACGGAGCGTCAGATTTGAATAATTCAAAATACATTTTTCTTATATTGAACAAGATGAACAACTGATCGAATTTTCATGAAGGCAGGTCTAACGCTTACGGAGATCTAATGAAAAAAGTAAAAAAAGTGCCATTTGGCGGTCAAAAATGATCATTAAACATATGCCCATCAAATTATCAGATATTTTATAGAGATTCTAACAATAAGTATAAATTTTGTTTACATTCCTATGGGTTCCGTACCAATGTTTACCCGTTAGACGGCGACGCGGCGCTTACGCGCTTCGATATTTCGACTTGATGCAGTTAAAGCAGTACAATTGCTTTGAAAAAAAGTTCGGAATTTCCAAAATATTTCAAAATAAATTTTTCTTCAGAGTCTTTTTTTTAAAAAAAAGTAAATTTTTGTCAAAAATTATAGTTTCTCAAAAATCTATTTTTTTCAGAGTAAATTTTTTTCAAAAACGTTAATCTTATTAAAAAAAAATTTTGGTTCGCAAAGTTTCAGCAATTTGCCTTAAGGCACGATGCCATGCGCCCCACTAGTTAAAAAATACATAGTATAACACATTTAGAATTCAGTTAGAATGACGTGATCATTGTATGCGGTGGTGTAATCTAGTGCAGTAAGCACCATCCGATTGACCTACATATTTCAGAGCAAGTAGACGAGATGTTCGAACCTTTGACAAATTGATGACATTTTTATTAAAATGTCACTTAATGCCGCCACAAAGACTTTCAGTACATTATTGCATAATCGTATTTATATTGCACATTACCAATTTGTGATATTGGTAGGTTAAATGATCAACAAAATAAAAACGATATATTATTCATTATTTAAGATTTAGATTCTTTTGTTCGACGTTGACACATATTCTTCAATGCTGGAAAAAAAAATACTTTATTTATTATGAAGTAATAACAAAAACAGCACAGAAGTATAGAAACAAGCTAATCAATCACCCAAATACATTAGCAAACTCATTGATAACAGAGAACTATCGAAGAAGGTTGAAAAGAAAAGCGCCACTGGATTTAAGCCATCAAATCTCCTGAGAAAAAAAGGGAAATAACTTAATCGTTATTTATAAGAAACTATTTAATAAGTAAATATTGTGAATTTTATATCGAAAAAACAACTACTGAGTTGTTTTTTCCAACATGTCAAAGTAGTATACAATGTTCCTTTTCGGCGGTCTATTGTAAATCCTTTAAATTTACTGAATGTCCTATACTGGACAGTTGTAAATAAAAGAGTTAAAAAAAAAAAAAAAAAAAATTATTATGTTTTATTTCCAATTAATTTTATTTTAACTGTACAAAAAAATTGCTGAATGATAACACACATACCGTGTCGAAACGTTCTTTTATTGTTCTTTTATTCGACGATTGGCTCAAAATATATTATTCATTATTATAATTTACGAGAAATTAGTACAATAGCTTTTCTGATCTGCAATCTGATTAAAAAAGCAAGCAATTAGCGCAAATGAAGAGTAAGCTATTTTGACCAAAATATATTAAAAATTAACAATCTCTTTGTTGACGATAATAGTTCAATCTATTTGTAAAAGGTATTCATAAATATAACAAGCACGATGGAATTACATCTCCGTTCCCCAGCTAAAAGTAATAATCAAAGAATATCAATAATCAATCATATTAAATATGCCGAAAAATACATTTTATTGATATCAAATTGCGTATTTAAAATGATTTTCTAGTTTTCTAATTTTTCTACGCTCTAATAAAAGTATATATCAGTGATTTCTGATATCATCTTACTTATAAAACTGTTGATATTTATAATAATGAGTTGTTGGAATGCTATAACTTTGGATAACTATATCATAACACCCATAGATAAGATAAGATAATAATACCTATAGAATTTAATTATAATGATTTATACTAATAATAATAATATCACTTGTTTCATATATCTTATGCAAAACATTTTGCACATCTTCCGGTCCAGCGGTTTCTAAACATATTGGCATACTTCATAAAAATTGATGTATGTCAATCAAAGCTTCGTATAGAAATAGCATGGAAAAAACTTCGAAAATTAAAAAAATGTTTTTAGGTATAACTTAGCGACAAATAAATTAAAAGTGACAATTCGTGTCATCTTTTATTGAAAATTCGACGCTCTACAAAACAGATTTTTAACTTCCCGTAGGTTAAGTTATTGTAATCGTCCAAAAATCGAAATTGAAAATTTTTTACATTTCTCGACCTTTTGAAGGTTTCTGAACATTTTAGCATACCTCAGAAAAAATGGATGTGTGTGTGTGTGTATGTATGTATGGATACAAATTTCCAGTCACGTTTTCGGGCGCACGGATCAACCGATTTGAATGATTCAGAAAACATTCGATTCCTATCGATAGCGAGAAGGGCTGATTAGTTTTTGGCAAAGGCAGGTCCAGCAGTTACGGAGATAGAGAGCAAAGAGTGCAGATAATAGATATCGAGTTTTTGAGAGAACGGAGCATCCGATTTGAATGATCCAAAAACATTCAATTCGTAATGACGGGGAGAAGTGTTTATCAGTTTTAGTCCCAGCCATTTCGAAGATACGGAGCTAAATGTGTAAAAAATGGCAGTTTTTGAGAGAACTAGGCGTCCGATTTAAATGATTCAAAGAACTTGCTGCTTGTCTTAACAAAATAATTGATTTTGGAAAAAAAATTTTGTTTCTACTTTTTTTTATACAAAACTTTGATTGAATTGCGCACTATCTAAAAGAAAATATTAAGAGCTAAATCTTATAGAGGATTTTTTTCATCAATATGTAAGCATTTGAGCCCCTGGGAGCAAGGAAATTCGAAAATGTCCATATTAAGGACCACCTTTTATATATATATATATATATATATATATATATATATATATATATAAATTGAGAGTCAAACCAATCAATTAAAATAATTTCATGTTGCAAGTTTGGCCGTAGTCCAAAATGCTTGCAATAAAGAGAAACCGATGAGTATTTCGGGGCCTTTTAAAATGATGCATGAATAATGTTTATATCTTTCTATAGTAATAAATACTGTATACATAAACATCTATATCGTTATTGACATAAAATAGGCGTTTTGGAACCGAACAAATAAATTAATTAAACAATACGTCGTTTTATTACATATCCTAGGATATCATAATCACTTGTAAATGTCAATTATGCCTACAAATTATCTCTACCAGCTTCATCTAACAATAAGATAGACTAGAAACCGTCGATAACATTTTCTGATGCAGAGTTTCTTAAACTTTTGTCCTTCGCGACCCCATTTACGATTGCGAATTTTTTGGCGACGTCACACATATAAAAATATAAATTAATATTTTTAAGTGATTTATTTATTTGGTAACAATAATACATATACATTAACATATAAATATATATATGTTTAAGAATTTATTGAGAACATAAAAAACAAGGCGTGATTTCCTAAAATGAAATAAATATTTGACAATACAATCTCTCGCGACCCTGACCCATAGTTTAAGAAGCCATGGTCTGAAGTATTAACTGTCATTTTAGAGATAATAACCCGCTTATTTGTGTGACTAACATCTGCTTTTTTATAATGCAAGGGCTCGTTTGCAAGAACAAGCTGGTGCGCAATATCTTCAATATTATTTTCATATTTCGCTCATTTTTATTGTAAATTATTTAATGTATAATATAGAAGACTGGGTACGATTGTGCCAGGGTATGGTAGTGACAGTCGTCATAACATCTAAATTATACTGATTTTGAGATAGGGTCCAAAGAGAGCAAGATAAAGTATGATTGTTCGAACAAGTTCCCATTATTGCTTTCAGTTAATGCCTTGTATTAACATGATCTGTGTATCGCATTGCTTTTAAGGAGTCAAAAGTAAGTTATTATATTCAAATTCCTTTAATAACAGATAGGTCACTTTGTTTGCCATTTTGCTGTAAGTTGAACATTAGTAGTTATTTACCAGCAATTAGTTTTTGCTTAGATAATTCAGCTCAGTCATAATGAAAATTTGTTTTCAAAAGTGTGCGGTAGGTACAGTTGTGTCAAATTTTGGGGTACGGTTGTGCCACTCGCTCTTTTGTTGTATGATTTGACTTTAAGACTAATCGATCGTATTTAATGACAATATTTTTTAGACAAATGTTCAAATTACTATTTAATTCACTTTTCTCTCAGCTAACTGGTAAATTAACAGAATTATTGCTGATAAAAAAATTGGCAGAACCGTACCCCGTCTCCTTATTACGTCAAGACTTCTCTAACTTATTAACTGTCATTTCTATACTGGTAGCATGCTAATTTGTCCAACAAACACCTATTTTTTTTATTATGAAAGAACTCCTTTGCAAGAACAAGCTGATGTTCAATATCTTTTACAGGATTTTCACACATTATCAGATATTTAAGTCGAACTACATTGCGAAATCGATACAGACACTTCAACTATTATCGTTCTCTCTTGGTTTGTTTATAATTTACTTGGGTTTTGGTTTATCAACTATATAAGTTGGACTTTTTATTTGGTTGCACCGAGCATAGCAAAAATTTAAATTTGTGCGTCTTTTTTTTGGTTTAGTTTTAAAAAAATTGATGGCAACTTTTCTGTTATTATTTCATTTTTTAAAAACTAGAACTGGTCAATATCACAAATAAATCATAAAATCTTCAAACAACTATATAGTACACAATGACACTATACTTCACCCCCTGAAGTGCATTACCCCAAATATCATTTATTCATTTCTCAACGATTATATTTAACCAACGATACAAAAAGTTCAAACAAATGGAAAATAATGTTTGAGAGTATATCGATTGCATATTTAGTAAATCAAAATTGTTATTTTGATTTAATTTTGAGTTAATTATGTTAACTTTTTGGGTAAAAATAAAGTGATTTATTTTTATGATATTTAAGAAATATTTTAAAATATATGACATTACGATATAAATAATCATAATGACGATATAATATTTTGCAATATTTCAGGCATTTATAATTTTATTAATTAAAATATTAATTTTTAATGCATGTAAAATAACGAAAACAAGTAACTTGCAATTCGTTATATACAAATAAAATTGTGAAAACTTTTGTTTTATCATAGTGCTACATATTTCCCATATATTTAAGTATTATTCATCAATTTAAAAATAATTCAGTAATAAATCCTTAAGATTAAAAGCAATTTAGGATGAGGTTCCCAAACATCCGCCATGTTGTCATATCAAGGGAATCGGCCCTATTGTCAAAAACATTGAACCTAGAATAATTTTAAAGGGCTCACCTTAAATATAATGCACCATTCCTGAATCGTTGGGTCAATGCACAACACTAGCACAATATTATATCACGAAACAAACTTTGTTTATAACACTTTTATGTGATACACAATTTTTATTGAAAACTGACACAAGATAAACGCGTGTGAAATATATCCATTGCACAAGACGACTGAACGCGACTGACGCGATTGTACACTCGCCAATTGGGTTGCCAGATGCATAGTAATTACCTAATTATTCAAAGATGGGGCGACTGGTAGAATAGTAACCCTTTTTAACAGAAACATCACGAACGGACAACAATTTCACATACACATGTGTTATAACTTAGATTTTATCTTAGAATAAATAGGTTCAAATATTTTATTTACTCTATTTTATTTATATATATTATGATTTAAATAACTTAGAAGTATAATTTTAAAAAAATAAAGTAAAATATTTAATTACTAGTATCATTACTAGTAAAGTAAAACATTTAAAATAATTAATAAGCACGCATAAAAAAAATCTTACTTACTCTAGAAAATTACGACCTATGATGTAAAAATCGAAGCAAGTACAGTAAACCCTCGCTTTACGCGGCAAGTGCGTACCGTGCAGTATAGGAACCGTGCTATAAGAAACTCGTATTTAACATACAATTCAGGCTAATTCGTAGTGCGTTCTATGGAACCTTACATAGTGCAGTATGGGATCCGTGCTATGAGAGACTCAGAGTTGGTACAAATCGCACCATATTTATCGCGCTGTATGGATACCAAGAAATACAACTTGAAGTAGGAGAAATACGGACGAAATGACATGAAGGACATTGACACCTTATTCAAAAATTGGCGCGACGCAGTAGTCAGCTCAAACGTGTTCTTAGACGGCTATTATACAATCAGGCATGTCTAAAAGATAAAAGTCGATAACAAAATTTACATCCCCTTTTGCACAACGAACAATACCCTTTTGCACAACGAACTTATGGGCTGTTGACCAAATAACGTGTAATAAGAAGTCCGTGTAGTCGGAGGGATGTCGGATTTTTAGCTTCGTGTAGTATGGGAACCGTGTACCCAGAGTGCCGTGTAAAGCGAGGGCCTACTGTACTTGGAAATAATTTGTTATGATAAAAGGAAATAAGATTGAATACTCTTTTTTTATCTATGATTCTGTTCAACAAATTTTACAATTGAAATGAGATCATAATAAAATATGGCAACACTATTTTCGTCCATTTAACTGTAGAATACAGCTGTCTCCTTCTTTTCTTTTTAGACATATTGCCCGCGTGCACTTTTGACAATTAAAATATCAACAAATAAAGCAGTAATATAATATTTTAACAAGTGAGTAATTTATTTATATATATTCAAGTAATCTAGTTTTAATTACATTAAATGTTTGATACAATCGATTAATTTTTTTTAAATTTAATTTTAGGTTATGCATGTTTGTTCACATAAATTTATTTATACATTTCAATATCTTCTGCTATTAATGTTATTATAATATCGTATTTATAAATAACGTTTAATCTTTTAGGCAGAAAAAGTGTGAATAACAAATTGAAACATGCCACAAAATGAATATATTGAGAGGCACCAGAAATTATATGGTCGCCGTCTCGATTATGAAGAACGTAAAAGAAAACGCGAGGCAAGAGTGCCCCACAAACGAGCAGAAATGGCACAAAAATTAAGAGGTATTAAAGCTAAAATCTTTAATAAAGAACGCAGGAATGAAAAGATTCAGATGAAAAAGAAAATCAAAGCACACGAAGAAAAGAAAATCAAGAAGAATACAGAAAAGGTTGAAGATGGAGCATTACCCGTTTATCTTTTGGACAGAGGTGTACAGAATCGAGCCAAAGTACTCTCTAATATGATCAAACAGAAACGTAAAGAGAAGGCCGGAAAATGGGATGTGCCTATTCCAAAAGTCAGAGCTCAGGCAGATGCTGAAGTATTCAAAGTTTTATCATCAGGAAAGTCCAGAAGGAAAGCGTGGAAGAGAATGGTTACAAAAGTTACTTTTGTTGGTGAAGGCTTTACACGTAAACCTCCAAAATTCGAAAGATTTATCAGACCTATGGCTCTTAGGTTTAAAAAAGCACATGTTACCCATCCTGAATTAAAAGCTACTTTTTGTTTGCCTATCATAGGTGTTAAGAAAAATCCAAATTCTCCAATGTACACGAGTCTTGGAGTAATAACAAAAGGTACTGTTATAGAAGTAAATATTTCAGAATTAGGTTTAGTAACGCAAACTGGTAAAGTTGTTTGGGGTAAATTTGCTCAAGTAACGAACAATCCTGAAAATGATGGATGTATAAATGCTGTTCTGCTTGTTTAAACTATAAGTGTAAATATTTTAAATAAAATATAAATAACAAAAGACTTGTTTTCACTTTAATTAAATAAGTATACTTTAATTTTTTTTTCAGTGTAAATTGTTCTAAATATGTTTTTCTCCAATAAACATCTATGAAACTCCGTTCTGAAAATTCACTTTGATCCAATAATGTACACGAATAATTTTTGAAAATCATTTAGAATTTTTGAGCATGCATTCGTCAATAAGCATCTACATAATCAGCCACTTGCATCAAAATTATGTCTTGAAAATTTATTAACAACATTTAAATCCTAATTATGAGGTTTTTAATGGTCCATTCATGTTCAGGAATTGTGCTGACTGTTTGCAACAATAATAAAAAAAATTTTAAACACATTAGAATTATTTCTTTTACAAATGTAATAAATAAGATAAGAAAATGTGTGGTTTTATGTGTATTACTGATATGCTTGATAACATGTTTTCTACATACTCTTTTACATGTACCTGCTGGAGTTTATAGAATAAAATACAACACTGCGTTTAATTAAAAATGACTAATTAAAGCTTTTAATTCAATTGCATTATTTATAAATAATATTTATATTTATTAATATATATTTGGCTTTATATAAATCTATATAATAGAAAAACACATAATAAATTTATGTATCTGTGGAATGGTTATAACAAGTTGCTTGAGAGCCAATATTTACTGTAAGCTTTTCATAGATATATATGGAAGATTTATCTATGGAAAATTTGTTGTTGGTTCATTTACACATTCGATCATTTCCTGTATCAAAGGTAGCTAAAAATGAATAAATAAAATCAATTATAAAGTTGAAACATTGTTTAATTCGATACGATTCGCAAGCTGAGATCCTACAAATTTTCATATTCAACATAACATATGTATAGTCTCTGCCAATTTAAATCAAAAATATTTTGCAATCATTCTATAATACAATGTTTCAATTAGATCATAACATGAAAACTTTTTAATGACTGCTATTCAAAACATGAAAAATAGTGTTTAAATTAAACGGTAAAATATTGATAAATGATGCAACCTCTTCCACAGATTTATATATTATAATACAACTTATAAAATCTCTTTGAAATATGGCATATACTTGATAACAACTTATTCTCATTGTATAACAACTAAACTTTTATAAACTTGCAGTTATTATTTTAAGTACACAATATAGCATGATACACATGATTTTAACTCGAAGCATTTTTGAAATGTAAATATTACTCTCATCCTATATCATATATCATTATTGCTAATAATTATATACATAATATATAAATATATGACACAAATAAATGTAAAAAGCCACATGTGATAATAGACTTAAAGCTAGAATGACTTAGAAACAACTCTGCATGAAAAATAATTTCAAATAACATTTATAATAATAGCTAACATAACTGAATTTGCCAGAAAATTAAGCATTTTATGCAGATGCTTATTTTTTTGATAATGATTTTCTACTCCGTTTTGCCACTGTAATTTTGGCTTGCATAAAAATGATCTATTTAAGCAGAACATGTTAACATATAATGATACCATATACATCAAAGATGTTTTACGATGAAAATAATTTTTTCAAATGCAATATTTTCTTATGCATTTACAAATTTAAAGTGTATTAAATAATGTTAATGCCGCACTTTTTGAATGTGTATGCTGATACGTAAATGTTTAGTTATATAATTATGATAATATTTGTTTACTTTCATTAAAATTAAATTTTTATTCATAATTTAAATTCATATAAAGCTATTTTGCTGATCCATTGCAAAAAAATTCAAGTGAATTTTTAAGTTGTTTGATATTATCCTTTATTTTATTGAGTCAACTCAGATTTACTTTAGTTAGATTTAATTGTAAATTAATTTAGTGTTACTAATTAAGTATTGTATCGCAAATTTTCAATTTTTAAAGTTTTATTCAACATTCATATTCTTTTATGCAATTGCATATACTGATAATCATGCAAAAATATATACATACAAACACACAAACATATATATATATATATATATATATATATATATACACGTGTATGTGTAATATGTGTGTATGTGTAATCAATTATAATAGCATCAATGCTTGAGAAGATTTGTTTAGAAAAACCATTCTTGACCCTGTGAAAGTTTTCAGTACTCGGAACTTTATACATAGAGTCCTTTGCAACCATTCTAAGCATTATTTTGCGTAAATGTCAATATCACAAAATATGATAATAGTTTAGTATCAATTTGTGATATTACCATTGTATGTAATATCAGTACATACTGTCAAATCTTTAAATTTTTTATAAGATACCTTAAATATATGTTCAATGCAAATTCATTTAAAATTAGCTGATAAAATAAATGTTAGATACATTTTTTATTTGTCACACAGCGCAATATTCATTGTTTGTTACTTAATTACTTATCAATATGCACATAATTTAATTAATTTACCTTGTTAGATCAAGAACACATCAATATAAGTTTATTTTATAAAGTAGTTTCTGGCCCTTGAGAAGGCGATATACATTTGATTCGTCCATGTACTTGAACAGATTCAGAATGATCCATTTGCTCTAAGCCGAGAAGTTGTTGTTCAAGTTTGCGCACTCGATTTTGATATTTTCTTTTGCATCTTTCCAAGCACAGATTTAAATTACTGCAAAGTTAAAAAAATTAATAACACTCAATGTGTAAGTCTGAAAAAAATGATATTATATTTACATGAAACACGAGTGATGATTCACATCACATTTGATAATAATATACAAACCCTGATATATACTTGATATAGATTTATACCACAAACTTCAGTAAAGAAGAATAGAAATTACATCAATCGATATAAAAGAAATCAATATAAATAAATGGCTAACGCCTCAATTTTACATATTCAATTTTAAATAAAGATACCAAATTTCATACATGTTCGTTTCCTTAAGTTCTAGCATTGCGTTCTGAGCCTGTATATTTCTTTCTTCTGAAGATTTAGCTGCTGCTTCTAAAGATCCGGCGAGACTTTGCAGTCGCGTCTTAAGTCTGGCCTCACGTGCCAAAGCATCAAGTAATTCTCGCTCAACTCCGGCCGCGTGTTCTGCTTCGGAGTAAGATGAACGATCCTTAAAAATAAACATATTTTTGGAATAATAATTATTTTTCATAATGTTGCTATACAATAAAAATATTCAAACTCATAAATCACGCTTAACATTAGTGTTTACCTTATTTTGCCTTGCTAACGAGAGCAAGGCCTCTGTATCTGCCAATTGCGCCTGCAAATGACGCAAGGCGGCTTGAGCTGCTCGATGAGAAGCTTCGAGTGCACCATGCCTCAGTTCAGCAGCTTTACGTTCACGTTCAGAGGCAAACAACTGTGCTCGGAGATCTGACCTTTCTTCACGCATTGCCATTAGTTCCTGAAAATTTATCAATTGTACACTTGATGTCTCATAAATATTCACAATACATATATAATACTTTTTAAAGAAATATAAAAAAATTCTACCAAGATATGTTCATTTCAAAATAATGGGTAAATACTGAAAACGTCGTTTTATTCGATTAAATTTATTTTTACATGAGTTGGCTAAAATAGCTAAAAAATTGAGTAAAATTTTCGTATCATTGTTACTCAAGTATTTTCATTCAAAATTTGCAATTCCTTGCATAATAATGTGGTGAGGTTAAGTGGAGTTATATCCTAACAGATCCAGCTAGGATGCGATAAGCCCAACTCCATAATAGATAAATCAGTCAGAAAACGCCTGATATCTCTGTAAAAAACTTTAATAAAGTACAATGCATACGCACTACATACCTGCATTAGTACAGCTGTTTCCAAATCCATTCTTCTTATCTGCTGCCCTTTAAGCCGCGGCTCAACAATATCTACCGCATGCAGACATTCGAGTACAACAACAGTACCCTGCACATTAGCCCGTTCTGCTTTGAGTCTGGACATCATAGCCCGCAGCTCATTTTCGTCTTCTGCTGACCATGGCTCGGAAGTAACAGCACTGAATGTAAATGATAAATAAAAATATAATGTGACGTTCAATAAAGTTATACATATTCTATACTGAATGAATTAACTTCATTGGATGCTGATATATGAAATATAAAATTTAAAAAAATTCTTGAAAATACGGGCTAATTAAAAGAAACAGGGTCATACTCATAATGCTGGTAGACTTATGTTACAGAAACAATCTCGATATCACACATGGTAAAACCCGAAAAAGTACAGAGTACGGACAATACCAAATCGTCAAAAATAATTTCAGAAAGGAATGTAGGTGTAAATTACAATATAAATATGAAGAATATATCACCTATTAGCGTAAAGTGTTTTAGCATCTTGCCACGGTCCCGTGCTGACCATCTGTGATCCCCCTTCTGCTTGCAAACGTGCCAATAGGTGCTTTGCAACAGTCTCTGCGGTTTTCCTGCTTTCTTTCGCTATCCTTAATTCCTGTGGTATGAAAATTCTTAATCCATAAATAATTAGATTCTGAGCAATTTATACTAGATTTTAAATCATTTTTTGCGAGGATTTAAAATAATGTTTATTAAATATATCATATATTCGAATCACATATCGATTTTTTCCATTTTCGCCATAAGGCAAAAACAGTGTTTCCCCAAGTCTCACATGGCTGAAATTTCATAGTTAAGGGTCGTAATTTAAAAATAAACTTGACATTTATTTTAAGAATAGAACATTTTTTTACCAAAGAAAAAATGATGTAAGTATACATTAAATGTTGCAAATATTGAATATAAAAAATTTGAAAACCCCAGTCCACATAATGTCTTTGTTACAATTCATTGATATACTAGTTGTTATTAGTCACGCAGATGTACCTCGTCATTTTCTGCCTTCATTATAGCAGCTTGGCTTTCTAATAAAGCTAGTAGAACGTCGTAAGCTTCCACTGTTCGATCGCTGTAATTTAGTGCCACCTGTAAAGCCGTTGCATTCGATTCGTAACGCCCGCACAATAAAGCCATTCTGTAAAAAATCGTATGCAAGTTATTAACAAAAAAAGTCGATCCTATTTAGCCGAAGCCGAAGCCGTTAATAAATTCTCTTCTGTAAATAAAATATTTACTGCATATTCTTATTGTTATGTACCTTATAGAGGGTTCTTAGTCTCAACTCAATAATGCAGGTGTTTACTTCAACAAACCACTTTAATTCTAATCTCGCTCGATAAGTTCGTTCAAAGTTATGTATTACTATTGTTCTTTTCCGTTAAAAATAACTGAACATGAGATATCACATGAAAGCCATACTATACACAATTGGTGCCACCCTAGTATTTAAACGGTTTATACGTCGTGCCTCGAGGCAAATTGCTTCAACTTTCCGTACCGCAATTTGAGAATTTTAAATACTTTGAAAAAAATTGATTTTTGAAAAAAAAAACTGAACATTTTTTAAAAAAAATGATTTTTTTATATCTTGAAATTTTTGAAAAACATAATTTTTGCCTAAGATATGCCAAAATGTTCAGAAAGTTTTGAAACGTAAAGATGTATAGAAATTTTCATCTTCGAATTTTTCGCGATTACTATAACTTACCTATAGTCCAGTCATTTGGTCAAAAAAGGCTGTTGCCGGTACAGTACTCCGGGAATTCTGAAAATTAGTAATCTTATAGATTTCGAGGTGCTCTTTACGAAAATCAACTTTGCCACTTTGCACTTTGAACTTGACCACATTCTCTCTAATAAATATATATTTTCAATGTTAGATTAAGAGAATAAGATCTAGAAATAAAATAATTCAAATATTTTTCTGTTTTTTGCTGATTTTTTAACACTTCAATAGCAAAGTAGCTATGAACAAAATTAAACTAGAGAAAGCTTTCTATAATTTATTCAATATCTTTTATTTTGTTAAACCAATTATTTTATTTCTAGATCTTATTCGCTTAATTTAACATTGAAAATATTTATTTATTAGAAAGAATGTGGTCAAGTTCAAAGTGCTGTCATATATGGAGAGATTTGATACTGCTCAAACTATCAATTTTACAAAAAAAAAAACGGTTTTCTAAAGAATTGTAGGAAATTTTATCTAGTTTAATTCGTACATAGATACTTTTATCGTAGAATGAGCCAGAAAGGAGTTATTTTAAAAAAGCTGTTTTTTGACGCCATTTTTCCAATATGGCGGCAACTTGCCGTTCAAATTTGAGGTGGCAAAGTTGATTTTCGTAAAGAGCACCTCGAAATCTATAAAGATTACCTATTTTCAGAATTCCGGAGTACTGTACCGGCAAAACGACCAGATGACTGGACTACTACGGAAAGTTAAAAATGGTGCAACTTATAAATAAAATGGAAATATTTTCAATAATATCTCGAACAATTGATGAGATAGAGTTTTAAAAACACCCTTGATATTATACATAAATTCGTTTAAATGCTAGAGTGGTGCCGATTCTGTATACAAATGTGTCTATAAACAAAATTAAACTAAAGAAAGCTTTCTATAATTTATTCAATATCTTTTATTTTGTTAAACCAATTATTTATTTCTAGATCTTATTCGCTTAATTTAACATTGAAAATATTTATTTATTAGAAAGAATGTGGTCAAGTTCAAAGTGCTGTCATATATGGAGAGATTTGATACTGCTCAAACTATCAATTTTACAAAAAAAAAAAAACGGTTTTCTAAAGAATTGTAGGAAATTTTATCTAGTTTAATTCGTACATAGATACTTTTATCGTAGAATGAGCCAGAAAGGAGTTATTTTAAAAAAGCTGTTTTTTTGACGCCATTTTTCCAATATGGCGGCAACTTGCCGTTCAAATTTGAGGTGGCAAAGTTGATTTTCGTAAAGAGCACCTCGAAATCTATAAAGATTACCTATTTTCAGAATTCCGGAGTACTGTACCGGCAAAACGACCAGATGACTGGACTACTACGGAAAGTTAAAATGGTGTGCAACTTATAAATAAAATGGAAAATATTTTCAATAATATCTCGAACAATTGATGAGTTTTAAAAACACCCTTGATATTATACATAAATTCGTTTAAATGCTAGAGTGGTGCCGATTCTGTATACAAATGTGTCTATAAACAAAATTAAACTAAAGAAAGCTTTCTATAATTTATTCAATATCTTTTATTTTGTTAAACCAATTATTTTATTTCTAGATCTTATTCGCTTAATTTAACATTGAAAATATTTATTTATTAGAAAGAATGTGGTCAAGTTCAAAGTGCTGTCATATATGGAGAGATTTGATACTGCTCAAACTATCAATTTTACAAAAAAAAAAACGGTTTTCTAAAGAATTGTAGGAAATTTTATCTAGTTTAATTCGTACATAGATACTTTTATCGTAGAATGAGCCAGAAAGGAGTTATTTTAAAAAAGCTGTTTTTTGACGCCATTTTTCCAATATGGCGGCAACTTGCCGTTCAAATTTGAGGTGGCAAAGTTGATTTTCGTAAAGAGCACCTCGAAATCTATAAAGATTACCTATTTTCAGAATTCCGGAGTACTGTACCGGCAAAACGACCAGATGACTGGACTACTACGGAAAGTTAAAAATGGTGCAACTTATAAATAAAATGGAAATATTTTCAATAATATCTCGAACAATTGATGAGATAGAGTTTTAAAAACACCCTTGATATTATACATAAATTCGTTTAAATGCTAGAGTGGTGCCGATTCTGTATCTCTTATAGCGTCCTATTGCCAGTACACGCAACGAACTCTTATAGCGTCGGTGGTGTAATGGTCAGCATAGTTGCCTTCCAAGCAGTTGATCCGGGTTCGATTCCCGGCCGACGTTTCTAAAGAATTGTAGGAAATTTTATCTAGTTAATTCGTACATAGAACTTTTATCGTAGAATGAGCCAGAAAGGAGTTATTTTAAAAAAGCTGTTTTTTGACGCCATTTTTCCAATATGGCGGCAACTTGCCGTTTCAAATTTGAGGTGGCAAAGTTGATTTTCGTAAAGAGCACCTCGAAATCTATAAAGATTACCTATTTTCAGAATTCCGGAGTACTGTACCGGCAAAACGACCAGATGACTGGACTACTACGGAAAGTTAAAAATGGTTGCAACTTATAAATAAAATGGAAAATATTTCAATAATATCTCGAACAATTGATGAGATAGAGTTTTAAAAACACCCTTGATATTATTACATAAATTCCGTTTAAATGCTAGAGTGGTTGCCGATTCTGTATAAAAATGGTCTACTATTGCCAGTACAAGCAACGAACTCTTATGCGTCGGTGGTGTAATGGTCAGCATAGTTGCCTTCCAAGCAGTTGATCCGGGTTCGATTCCCGGCCGACGCAAATTTTTTTTATATGAATAATAAATTTTATAACTTTAAATTGATTTTCGACTCTTAACAATTTTGTTAGTTAACATTTTAATTAGAATTCAATAAAAATATTCAAATATGAGATCAGTAGGTATATTTTAATTATATTCATGACGCAGTCTTGACTAGTCTTTTGATTATGTATGGAGTATGTATGTTGAATTGAATGGAATACGTATACATTAGTGATGTGCCAAGTCGAATCAAGTGATTCGAATCATTCGAATCAAGCCTTTAACGACTTGATTCGAATCAAGCGGCGATATGAGTTGTTCCGACTTCATATGAGCCAACTCGAATCAAGCGGCGATATGAGTTGTTCCGACTTCATATGAGCCAACTCGAATCAAGCGGCGATATGAGTTGTTCCGACTTCATATGAGCCAACTCGAATCAAGCGGCGTTATGAGTTGTTCCGACTTCATGAGCCAAACCGAATCAAGCGGCGTTTCGAGTTATTCCGACTTCAAATTCTGATTCCGAATATCCCGACTTCACGCCGTGCGAGCGATATGAGTTAGTTAACCGTATGGGCGATACAATGCGTCGTCGTTCTTGCGTGTTTATTTATTTTACGGAGCGCTGAGAGCGATTTTATTCGTGAAATATCAATACCCAATTTTGATAATAATTAAGTGTTTTAGATTTTAAATGTTATCAGAATAAACCACTCGAAATTATGAAACGAGTTTCGGAAATCTTTCAATATAATTCTCTTTCGAAACAATTACTAAACCAGAAAGTCAGTAAATAATATGTTAACTTCTGATTATATAAGTAATGGCAAATTCACATTAATGAAATTAACTTTCAGCTCTCAGTTTAGATGCGATCCTTTACTGATTACATAGTAAAATAAACAATCGACCCATGATTCCAAATATTATTTTATATGCTTTAGTGATGCACAATTGTTTGGTAATCTATTATTGTAAATTAATTTGAAGATATGTTTTAGCCGTCCTCAAAATTACATCATTTTTAATAATTTCAGAATATACTTTTTGATAGTGATTTATGTTTACAATTTCTACTTTGTCGGTTATATTGGTTAAACTGACAATTTTGATTATAAATTTGGATCACTTTTACTAAATTAATACATCCATGAATTTTTTTTGTCCATATATATACTTGATTCGAGTTGATTCGAATCATGATTCGAATCAGGTTTTTTTCTGATTCGAATCATTCGAATCGGGAATTTTTCGAGTCGGCACATCACTAGTATACATATATGTATATATGTACGTCCATGCAAGTTGTATGATATAACTAACAAATGCATTTCTATATGTATGTAATCGTATGTATATACGTAATCGTATGTATGCATCTTTTCGTTTATGAAGCAAGCATTAACGGCGGTTTTAATGAACACAAAAGAAAAGTAGAGGTTTAACTCGGTATAATTATTATTGAATCCGGCAAACATCTAAGCATGGCATGCGTAAATGCATTTTCTTCGCTATATAAAACATTTATATAAACATGTTTATATATTTATTTATATACTATCATTAATTATGTATATGTATTGAGTTGGAAATAGAAACAGTTAAAATATAACATACCTATCGCAATGCGCTTTGCTTTCTTGCAGGGTCAATGTCAGTACTGTATTATTTGCTTTGAGATGTTCCAGTTGTGCAATAGTTCGTTCCAACTCTAATTCTAATCGCAAAACTTCTGAAGGGGTACTGGATATTGATCCATTCAAAGTGTCAGTTAATAAATAGGATTCGTGAAGACCCGACTGATTTCGTAAGTCAGAAACCAAATGCTCTGCAACTTCTGTTGTACAAACCTGTTCAAATTGAATATGTTTCAAAACACTGTTAAAAGCATATAAAATGCATCTAATAGAATGTTAAAGAAAGCAAACAGTTCTCAGTATATTTATCGCTGAAAACCACTTAATTACTTACAGTTAAGCCGTTTGAAATGATATTCAATTGTAAAGAAAGTGTTTAGTCAATTACTTACACCAGTATTTAAGATATCAGTGCCTGTAATATGTTTTTCATCAGTCGTACGACGAAGGCGAACACGCTCGGCCATTTTTGACACTGGCGCTACATTTCCAGACCTTCCTAAAGAACCTGTTTAAAATGACAAATGTATTGAATGAAACTAGAACTCGTAAGGTCCGTGCATATTATATTTTAGTATGTTCATCAAGACCAGGTACACTATGCTATACATTTTTTAGCAATCAATTACAAAGACCTTTTCGTTATAAAGTAAATAGGACGATTCCCAAACAATATCTTTCAAACCGTTTTTGAATTTTTAAAATCGATTCAAGATTGTGGGCTAAAACGTGAAAAAAAATTTTTACACTTTTCTGTTAATTACAAAAAGAACGACCTTGCCGGTCGTCGCACCTTATTAATGAACGCAAGTCCTTAGGATTACATCGAATGGCTTTCAAATTTTTGACATCGGTTCAGCGGTTTTTGAGAAAACGTCCATGAAATATTAAAAATCGGCACATAATCACATCATACATACATAAACAAGCATACACACACATACTTTTTCCAAATTTGGTATCATTCGATTCAAAATGACTCGAAACGTTGAGAAAACAAAACAAAAAAAAAAAAAAAATCGGATTTTCTCGAGAAAACATAAACTTCTCTTTCGGGAAGTTAATAAAACTTTGATATTCTTTAGACAAAAGTAATAATACTTACTATGTACATGAACTGGCGAAGAGCTTCTATTTATCTGCAACACTAAACTGTTACTTTTTGCATGAGTCGGCCTTTGCTGCTGAACATTATTGACAGATCGTTTATCCATATTAGATCCATTAATTTCATAATCATTTACAGTATCTGCGGCACAATCCTTCTCCATTTTATTGACGTCTTCGACATTAGTAGTTTTGCTGTTGTCATGTATCAAAGCAAATTCATTTTTATCCGATACAGATTGGTTATCTATGCAACTAATATCATTCAGTGTTCCAGTAAGTCTTCCTAAAGGTAACGTTTCATCTAAGTCATGCTCGCTCGTGTAAGTATTTGATCGTTTAATAGAGTTGTCGGTGCTTTTTTCATTGTCACATGCGGAGTCTTCGACGTATTCTTGACAACTCGATTCATAATTCCGTTTAGTCGCTAATTTCGCTTGCAAATGTGCAACCTCCTGGCGCAAACTCAAGATTTCTTCTTGAAGAGCAGCAACTTGAGTCGCACTAGGCTGTGTTTGTGATTTGGTCATCAACGGAGACAAAAACTGTTGATGACTAAGAATTGATGCGGTGAATTCAGGACGGTTTTGAACAGAAGGACTTTCAGTGGCAGACCGCTGAAAATTGATATGAAAATTATATAAAATCATCTATATAGTCTCTGAATTGAACAAATGTATTATATTATAACAAGAACATATAAGATACATATAAGATCATAAGGTGATCATTTAGTTCACTATAGTATGTGATAATCTAAGAAAATATTCCTCTTTAGGTGAATTTTTAATTAGATTTATATGAAAGAAAAAATATTATATTAAAGATTCAATAGTACTACTACTATTTTTACCATAAAAAATGATTCCTAATAATTAAAATAAGTTTTTACCAATTCACAGAGACACATTTGTAAAAACAAAGTTACAACTTACTGTAGCTTTTACTTCTTCGATATCACTCTCGTCTTTATTCGTGTCAGTTTCATTGGCATCGCAGACTGAACTTGATTCAATTTCTGCAAGTTATGAAAAATAAATTACCTATATAAATAAAAATATAATAGATGAATTATTTAAAATAGTTTAATGCTCCATAGTTAATTTAATTGTATGATTTTATTAAATTTTTTATTTTATATTTTAATAGTTGGTATTTTTTAAAAACTATAACAAAGTTATAAATATAACAAATGAAATTAACGTATTTATATATTCATCGTGTAAGCAGCATTCAAATATATATAAATAGTTAAAAAATATACAATTGTTAAATCTTTTTTTCTTATTTTTGTTTAATTGTTAAAAAACAAAATCATTGTTTGTTTAACAAATCGCACACGCGGTTTAGTACACTGAATGATAGGCAGATCCTTTTGCAATTATTTTAATTGCATTTTTTATTACAATCAAATACAGTAAATACAAAATGCCTCATAGTTTCAAAAACTTTAGATTCATATTAACGCAACATTAACCATTCCGTAGTTTCGGCAGAAATAACGCTAAAAACGGTTTGAGAGTTTAATAATAACAAGTTATATCGTAAATTTTAATTTTCGTCCCGATGAATAAAGATTTCAGAATACAAGATTCCTAATATACAAATACAAGATTCACATTAAGCAAACATTTCTTGTAATAATTTTTAAATTATTGCAGAAATTAAGTAGTTTTTCTTAACCAATAAAAAGATTTTTTTTAAAAAAAATCACAGAAGATCCGTTATTTAATAATAGATTATTTATTTTTATGGATTTACTCTCTATCCTTTTGCTTGTTAATTACAATCTAAAAAAGACTTACTTAATCACACAATTCATTATTTTTATAAGGAGGCGTCCATTATTCACGTGAGCCTTAATAGAGGAGGTGAGGGTTGAAAAAATATCACGTGGGGGAGAGGAGGGTCTCATGTGATATCATGCGTATTTATGTTTTACCTCAATTTTTAAAAAAATCCAAAATTTTACAAAAAATATTCAAAAATTTTACCATTTTTTCTAGATACTGAAAATACACGTAATGTTTGGTGAGGGAAGGAGGTCATTTTAAATATCACCACGTATCTCCAAGGCGGAGGAGGTCCCAAAAATCTCCAGAAATCGATCACGTGATTAATGGACGTCCCCTAAGTCTTAAAACGGACAAGATTTAATTGTGATTGTGACATACATAGAAAGTTTAGGGAATTAGGAAATTCAAATATTATCGCGTATATTAACTTCGGCTTTAGCGGTATTAGAGAGAATAGTTTACCGGATATGTCGGCTTCGGCTTCCTCTTCCATGATGGCCGCCTGTTGTCTTTGGTGCAGCTTCCGACTCAGTTCCGCTATCACGCAGTGCAGTTCAGTAAGCCTGCCTTCGTGCGCTGTACCTAGGGCCTCTAGACGAACCTTTGGAATAAATTATGAATCACAATCGTAAATCCAATAAACCCATTAAAAATTAAATACATACTCAACTGAAAAACCATCTTTTACAACTCCGTCAATTAAAGTTCTACCAGTTCAGAAACCATTTATTAAGTATATTATAAAAAATATAGAAAAAAATTAAATTGAATTACAATTTCTCATTAGTATTTATATCAATTAATATCGGTATTTATATCAATTAGCAAAGAATCATATGACAAATTAAGGTCCGCCACCTTTTTAAACGACACTATTTTCAAGTAGAAGGCAAAAAGTGTATAACCAGCCATAACCCTAATTCTTACGACGTCGCTATCAGGAGATAAACAGCCATGTATCAATATTTATAACAAAAATATTTTGTTACGTTGGTAGTTTTTTTTTGGTTTTGAACTCTTTTATTTAGTTTCTAATACCTGCTATATTTTTTTAATATATGTTATTTAATTGTTTTATAGAATGTATTGCAATTTTTATGTTAGATTCAAAAGTTTTTTTATATATAGCATCTATAAAAAGTTACTTATATGCGAGTAGGGTAGAGAGTGTGAACTAAAACTTCACACTAGTACAGGTGAACAATAAGAAAATAATAAATATATAAATAAATTAGGTTAAAAGCAATTTTACAAAAGATAAATTAAAGTAATAGTCATTCAATCTATGGTGATAAATATTATATTTCCAACGAAATTCACCAGATAAAGTTTACACAGTGTGATCTTTGTAATAAATGTGCCCATAACATGTATATTTCGCATTGGAAAATACTGCAGCTATTATTTCGTAAAATCCCTTTAAAATCAAAAATAAGATATTGAAATTGACAGACAATAAATTTAAAAAATAACACATTTCTGTAATAAGGAGGAATTAAGTGGGCATTTTACTGAACAGAGTTTAATAGTTATTTGTTTGATACGTGTTATGGTTGTGATGTAGTTCATTTGATTTAGACAATAGAATGACTGAAAGCCAAATTAGACCTTTGCGATCCTCCCTACCCTATTTTTTTTAAATCCCAAACAGTGTTTCACTAATAGTTTCTAAATTAAGTAAATATTTCATGAATTCATTCATTGGCACTTTCGACAGTTTTTAATCTTACGTAAATAATTTATTTCCTTTCAAGATTAAAATACCTGAGCTCTAGACCTTTCCTCTTGTTCTATTTTGAGTTTTGTCTGCAGGCGATCACGTTCCCTGCTGCAGATCTGAAGCTGCGCCGAAAGATCAAGTACTTCGGCCTTCAACGCAGACATCGCTGCCAAGTGCAACTAAAATTTGAAATAAACTTGATAAATGTATAGCTCTAACAGCATCTAACATAAAATGGATGAAAATTTAAATGTTATATAATCGACGATTGCAAAACTAAACCATATTATATAATTCAAAAAAATATTACACCAACGTAAACATGTAAATTTACCTTTAGTTGAATAATAGTACGAAGGTTTTAGGAATATGTTCATGTTTAAAAAATTCTTTAATCTATAATTTTCAAGAATTTCAAAATTATTCCTTTCATATATATAGCATTTTCTCTTCCAAATATTACTGTAACGAGATTTAGGGACCGATTTTGCCGCATAACAGAAAAATGTTACGAAAAAGCCATGTTACGCTCCGACTTCCATACATTATGCTAATGAATCATACTGAATATTGTCAAAAAGCCATGTATTTGCTGTCGATTCAGGCGTTTTACACATAAACTGCAACGTCAATCGTATGTTACGGAGCTATATCATAAACACACTCTTATCTAACATCGTTTTTTTTTACATTTGTGCGGCTTTTAGGTTATGTTTTCTATCTGACAACCTGAGAAATTCACCTGACTGCACACCAACCGCATGGCTTTTGTCAATATTAGCATGGAAAGTTCTTCATAACATTACCTTGTCCTAACATTTTTCTGTTATGCGGCAGAATAGGTCCCTTAACGTTATTTCGCTTTCTGTACAAAATAACTACTTAAAATATCTAGTAAATAAATAATATTATATAATTAAAGCAAAAAAGAAGTAACAAATTATTTTATTAGAATTGCCATCTGTAAATAAAAGCAATGAATATTGTCTCTACTCAACATTGATCGCAAATTGAAAAAAGGAATAACATTGCCCATATTTAGGAAAGTAAGTAAGTTAATGTAAATTTGGGGTATATTTCCTGAAAACTAGTTACCAAGAATCATATGGAACAACGGTGTATGGATACGAAAGCATGCTGCTCTGTTTTGAAAGAATTCTTCTGCAAGAAAGTTTGCAGCGATAAGTGTCATTGTAAAGAGGTCGAACAGACGCCATTGTAATATATAAGAAAACTTTATCATAAATAAGAAAATTCACGTTGGTTAAAAAGTTATTATAAAAAAATTAAATTAATATTTAAAAAAAACGCGTTAACCCTTTGGGGTCGGAACGGTTCGAAGTGCACCGTACCGTGGTGCCGGGCTACTTCCACAATAGTCATTTAAAATTGCCAACGCATATTTTTGGCACTCTAACTCAAATTCTAGCACTCCAACTCAAATCCTGGACATATAGTTTATATTTATATACACAAAGATTTCACATGATAAATAAAATGTTTATTTATTCATTAACAGTTTAGTTCAGTTCGGTTTATTAACATTGAGTTCCTCGAGCTATCGATAAGTATAAAGGTGAGAAAACGGCCTGTCTCATCCCCCAGGGACGGTTATGACAGGCATACAAATAGGTTAAAAAACGATAGAGATATAAGCACCAAAATAACTTTTATTATCAGAAAGAACTTTATTGTCAAAAATATGTAACACATCACAACATATTCATTTAAATATAGCTTATGAATATTATATATAACAATACACAACAAAACATAATTTTTAAACAAAGTTAATAAAACCTTTCGGCCAAACTTTTTTTTTCTTATGTTGAATTTTTCTCTTCCTTTCTCTTTGGCGTTTTGTCTTAAGTTACATTTTTATCTGTTTCATCTTCACCCGAAAAGAACAAAAAATACTTGTCACAACCGCACTCACAAAATTTGTCACAACCGTAACCAACGCACACTTTTGGAGACATCATTATGATCGAGATAAATTATCTAAGCAAAAACGAATTGCTGCTAATTGCTACTAATTTTCAACTTATAACAAAATAACACACAAAGTTATCTATATGTATACAATTAACAGTATCATTAAAAGAATTTATGTAGATACGGTAATTCTGTATATCCGATAATTTCATATGCAAATGTCAAATGATCATTTTTGACCTCCAAATGACCATGTTTTGCACTTTTTCCTTAAAATTCCTAGAAACTAATTAACTCTTCACACAATTTGATTAACTTAACAGCATTTTTTCTATTTATCCTTTGAATATCAGAAATGGACTTGCTCTTCCTAATCAATCTTTACACCATCAATACCAATCAAATGATTTTTGAATTATTAAAATAAGTTCGAATGCAAACCTTCTACACATGCATACATCCATATTTTCTAGGGAGGGTATAGCGTTGGAAGACTTTGAAAAGTAAAGATATGAAAAACAACATATTACCGACTTTTATGAGATTACTATAACGTACACTGCCCTACAAAAAGTTAAAAAAAAAGTTTTTAATGATTCTTCTGAACAACACTAGAAAATGTTTTCACTATAGTAATGCATATATTTCATTCTTATGAGAAAAAGAGTCATAAAATTATTCAAAAGAATGTTGCATAAACTGAAAAGTTTAAACCTGAAATAAAAACAGCTGACAAGTATTGCGAAGAACATTAAATAATTAAATTTTAAAACTGATTCGTAAGTTTGAAAAATATAACTATTTCAAAATAATTTAATTTCAATTGTGAAATTATATCTAGCAAAAAGTTTTATTACGGTTGTAGTATAGTTTGGGTTAGTAAATATAATTGAGGAATCAATAATAATGGCATATATAATTTATAAACCTACATTTAGTACTACAAAAGTAGAAATGTTATTGTATGTAAAATTAACAACATTAAATTAATATAGCACTGTATTAGCATTAAGCTAATATAGCTGTTTGAAACATAATTTCACAAATCAAAATACAAAACAAAAACTTGAACACACTTGAATAAAAAATTTACTTTGATATGTAAAAATAATTAAATTATTTAATCAGTAAACTACTAATTGAACCAACTTTATTTCCGGCGCAATGGTTTATTAAAATTCTGTCGAGAATCGTGTAGTCACATTTAATATATTCTATAATCATAATTTGAAGCAACGTAATTACTTTATATTTACATAACTATGTACTGTTCTCTAAGCTAATTCGTAGTGAAAAGTAATTTTTCAAAACCTCAATTTGCATCTCTCGGCTATGAAACAAATAATATTAAATTAAAAAGCTTCAGTATAAAATTAATGCCAGTAGAAATAAAATAACGCTTGTGCGTAAAATATACATTCAGAAATGTAAAATTTTGTGCAATTATTCTTTGAGATAAAAGCAGCAAACATCCTTTTGTAAAGCCTGCTCAATCACTCACACAGCAACTACGAGTAATTTTTCTAATTTTTTATGCTTTATTTCTTCAACGAAATTGATTTTCTGAACTTTCGTGATAGCAAAATAGATTTCCGACTTGATCAATCATGTGTATTACGCGAAAGGTCGGTAACCAGTTTACTAAATATAATTCACATACTAAGTTCATGTCTAACTAATTAAGTCATAGGAGAAGTGTGTGTATGTGAACACAAACATTGTTTTATCTCAAACATATTTTTTCGACAACGCCTTTTGGAAAAAATCAATAATAATTAGCGTTGATTAGTTTTATACGACGTATCGTTTATCTGTGACTAACATAAAAAACATGGAAGTATGTAAAACCCGCCCGAAACATTACAACTGTTTATAGGTTGGTGAAGCATTTGTTTGTAATTAACATACTAATGGATTACAAAAATGTATAAACAGATTTCTAGATAAACATGTTTATCTAAAAATAAGTAAGTAAATAAAAAAACATACAAAATAATTGATAATTTTTTTTCGCGGTTTTAATGTTCACCTTCGAGAGTGCTTATGTAATTATTATCCAATATAGTCCGCAGTTGTATATACATGTAACTGGCAATGAACAAATAAGCACCACTATCCAACCGGCGTCTTGGGAAAGTTAGTTAAGAACATTGGAATTTTGTACAAAGTCTGTGAGGCTATCATGAGTCGAACCCTCAGCCGTGATTGATTAGGCATGGTCAGTAGTAGTAGTTCTATTTTGGTCCGATTCGATCAACAGATTGGGATCTAGTAGTAAGTTTCGTCTAATTAGAACGAATGCGATGTTTTAAATGAATAAAATAACATTAAAATGTACACCCGCATAAACCATATAAACAAGCATGAGTTGTTATTTACCATCATTTATCCAATATTGTCAAATTGCATAGTCCTGTGCAAACTATTCCCATACGTTTAATCGTATCGAAACTTTCAAACTCACGTACCGAAAGTGCTAAAAGTGTTTGATTGAAATCCTGTTGGATATTATTTAGTTCAAAAAACATGTTATATGCATTGTTTGAGATCTAGATAATTGACACTTGACGATAATTGATGTGAATCTACGATGAGCTCGAGTAACAAAATATAGAAAATTGTTTGAACGCACTACATTCTGTTTCTGCACCAGTTTTATTTCATAAAGAACTAAATTATAAACGTTTCAAGTGATGGTCTCATACTACCAATACTTCTTTCACTCATGCCACCACATCCTTACACATTGTTTTAAATATATGAAAATAATTATTATAAATTCTATAAATTTCATTGTCGTATTTTATAAATCTAATATAATTGCTTATATTTGGCGATGACCTTTATATATGTTCACCTAGAATCACAAAAACATTATACACAAAAACCGTCGACACACGCATATGCTTTTTGAATTACTCTAATCGGGTACGCCATTCCCTGAGAAACTGCTATTCTGTGCACTTCTTACTCTGCATCTCCAAAGCAGCTGGACCTGTCTTCGCAAAAATGTAATCACTTATTCACTCAATCAATACGTATCGAATGTTTTTTTGAATCATTCTAATTAGTAGTTCTCTCAAAAGCTGGTTGTTTTAATTGGAAGTGGCTTTCTCAATCAGCTCATCACCCCGTCAATATGAATCGAATGTTTTTTGAATCATCGAAATCGGTTGATCTGTACTCCCGATATCGCGGACGAAAGATTTTATCTAAACATACGCACGCACACACATACTTACATCCATTTTTTAAAAGATATGCCAAAATGTTTAAAAACCTTTGAAACGTGAAGATATGCAAAAATTTAAATTTTCGATTTTTTGCGATAACTGTAACTTATCCTATGGGAAGATAATAATAATAATAAATTTTGTTTTATTCTGAATGCTATTTTGTATTAGGATGTAAGACCTATAGCTATTTTCCGATAATTTTTTTCTGTTATCTTACACTTGCTTACTGTGCGATGCGATAATTTGTTTAGGATTAGATCAGAAAAAAGTCAAGTAGGCTGCATAACATAAAATTACTCAAAAGAAGTGATATTAATAATTTAATATGCAAATAAAAAAATAATTATAAATACCAAAGTACACAAATAAAAGAAATAAGAGTAATAGCAATTAACATATTGAAATTTCATAATAGAATAAAATACAAAATTTTTTTTTAAAAAACTGACGTTTTAAAATAGAATAGCTTACTAAACGTTTTAATATTAATATTCTAATGATGCAATGTTAGTCATAAATACATAAAAATAGTTAAATGATTCCAAACTAATATCTGAAAGCAATATTTGATTGGATCAAATTGCTTGTTGAATGATGTTTCGATTCACGTGATTCAAAAATAACTTTGATCGATCCAAAAGCTTTTAGTAAAATTGTTGAACTCTGCTGAAATCATAAATCATCAGTCATGTTATACAAATGCATTAAATCAGCAAGTGCATTGAATGCGGTAGTATTTCAACACTGCTTCATTCAAATTGCTACCACATATCATATCTAAATATAACTACACACTCGAGACGAGATGTTTAGAAATTCAAGTATGCAGGTGGTAGGTGGTAGGCTATCAGAAATTAGTATTATTGATCAATATGAGCCGTTCAGTCCATAAATTGATAAAGCTCCATAAAATGGTTGAGAAATGCAATAAAATAAAGAATACATTGATGTCTAATTCATTTATCAATCAACAGCAGCAATCATCAAGTCTCTCCGTTTTCTCATGTCATACTTCTACATGTCTTGATTGTCCTTTTCTAATAGTGATGATATATTTTAGCTATTTACAGCAATAGCGGGAGGGACTCTTTACTCGAAAACATATATTTGTTTTATATATTTAAGTAAAAATCGATATAACTTCTGCTTGATATCAGGCTATACGAAAGGGGAATAAATATTCCATTTATCGATCATGGGTAGACTAATAATAAATGGGTCTTAGGTTTAGAGTCTAAAGATTCAGAACGACTTGAAACATAAAATTAGCAAATAGAATTCTGGCGATAATCTTGACCTTCGGCTAATGAATAAAATCAATATGTGAACTAATTGTAAGAATTTATCCTTGATATTTTCTCATTTATTATTAATTTATCTATAATCGTTAAATTTCATATTCAAATCCGCGCTTCAAACAGCCTGACATAAAGCAGAAGTGATATCGAATTTTACTTACATATCGCTTTTTACATATATCGTATTGATTTTTACTTGAATCTAGACGCTAATATTCGAAAAAGTAGATGCGATTATGTGTGTGCATATAAGCAAATAATTTTTGATTATATTTGATAAGGATTCGTGTTGATTAGTTTTGCGTGACGATTGGTTTAGTCGTTTCTTTAGAAATAGAATAAAAGTGCAGATTTTGAAAACCGTTCAAAGGTTGAGAATCGTGCTGATTAGTTTTTCGCGAAGATCGGCCGGGACGTTTCTCCGTAATAGTCTAAGAGCCAGTGAACTATTTGACTAACCTGTTTTCACAAAGCCAGAATTTTTTTTAATGATATTTTATTATCGGCCCATTAAGAAAGTACCATTCTGGCAGTCATTCCGCGGTTGCGTCATCATCCCTTCAATTTGTGAAAATGTAAAAAAAACTGTTTTTATAACTTGCTCGCACAAGGCTCAAATTTTGAGGGTGTCTTCTTTTAACTGTTCAGAAAACATATGTAAAAAGCCAGCCCATTCTGGCGGTTGCAAGGGTCTGCCAGACGAGTACATAATAGTCACGACGCGCAAGGGTGTGGGCGCATTGCCATACATAATTGACTAATACCCTTGTATTTGAATAATTAATACGCCATTTTAAAGGTCATTTTGAAAACATCCGATATACCAAACTTCAACTTTGTATCTTACCTTATGGCCGAGATATCATTGAAAATATGCCAAAGTGGCCCCTTTTTCAAACTCAATTTTTGGCGTAACCATAAAAGATATCGAAGAAAAAATTACATGATTCTACTCATATTGGCTTAAACCACATAATGTATAGTAATATATGCTAAATAATCCTTTATTATTAGCTAAAAAGGATAAAATAATTTTTCAATTAATGTTTTCGGATAGTGCGTTTTGTTTAATTACTTTATTATTAGCGTTATTTAAAAGCTTATTGTTTTCTCTTTTAGTACTGCAAATATGGTTTAAATCAAATTTGTGAAACACATTGAAAAATTGAAGAAACCAGAACCAGTACACCCGCGCGTAACGCATCGCTTATCCGACCGAACGAATTCTATGCGGGCTACTATTAGCGTTACGCGCGGGTGTACTGGTTCTGGTTTCTTCAATTTTTCAATGTGTTCCACAAATTTGATTTAAACCATATTTGCAGTACTAAAAGAGAAAACAATAAGCTTTTAAATAACACTAATAATAAAGTAATTAAACAAAACACACTATCCGAAAACATTAATTGAAAAATTATTTTATCCTTTTTAGCTAATAATAAAGGATTATTTAGCATATATTACTATACATTATGTGATTTAAGCCAATATGAGTAGAATCACGTAATTTTTTTTTCGATATCTTTTATGGTTACGCCAAAAATTGAGTTTGAAAAAGGGGCCACTTTGGCATATTTTCAATGATATCTCGGCCATAAGGTGAGATACAAAGTTGAAGTTTGGTATATCGGATGTTTTCAAAATGACCTTTAAAATTGCGTATTAATTATTCAAATACAAGGGTATTAGTCAATTATGTATGGCAATGCGCCCACACCCTTGCGCGTCGTGACTATTATGTACTCGTCTGGCAGACCCTTGCAACCGCCAGAATGGGCTGGCTTTTTACATATGCTTTCTGAACAGTTAAAAGAAGACACCCTCAAAATTTGAGCCTTGTGCGAGCAAGTTATAAAAACAGTTTTTTTTACATTTTCACAAATTGAAGGGATGATGACGCAACCGCGGAATGACTGCCAGAATGGTACTTTCTTAATGGGCCGATAATAAAATATCATTAAAAAAATTTCTAGCTTTGAGAAAACAGGTTTGTCAAATAGTTCACTGGCTCTTAGACTATAATAAATTATTGATTTTTTTAAAAGTTGATGAAACTTTGTATGATAATGACTTTAAATATATATAAATTTAACACAGTTTGAAATAATGGGTCGTGTCAAAATGAAAACTCTTATTTCTGTAAACATCAATTTCATCAATAAAAAATCATTTAAAACAAATAATACAGTTTTGAAATTAAGAATAGAAAAGCAGAAACAACATATATAAATATGTTCAATCTGCCATCACAGCCTGCAGTCAAATTCAGTTACATAGTTTGAATTATTAATAAATTATGATGAACAGACTCATTTATATAAATAACCAATGAAAAGATTAGATTGTCATTTCAGTATATCATCTGACTCATTCGAGTAGCATCTGTTTCCAATAACAACAAAAATGAATTTCTAAATATACACAAATCTAACTGATATTGGATAAGTGCTAGTGACAAATGGCATGAAAATTCAAGTTTCCGTCGAACAAGTGTATAGTAATAATAAAAGTACTATATTTGACTATATTTTGAAGGCTATGCACAAAGTTACACATATAAATCTAGGCATTATGGCATTTTGCCGTAGAGCCAGAACTATCGTAGTTCCATGAACTTCCAAATATCGAGAATAATTGAGTTGATCAATACGAATTGATTTCCAGCGAGTAATTAATGAATTTCCAAAACTGGCAAAAAAATTGTTTTCAACTGTTAATTGCGAAGAGTACGGTTGATTTTCCATTCAAGACTAATTAACGCTAAGGAGAATCGCAAACTAATAAATACTTTTAAATTGTCAGAATCAAACAAAAACAAAAATGCTAGCACAAAACTAATGAACAAGATTCTTAGTTAATATAGATAAAATGAATTTATAATTTCTCAAAAAATTAAATTTCCTACTGGCATATACAAAGAATCGGATTAGCTGATCTTCATTCAATACAAAAAAATAAAAAAAATAATCAATGCTAATCAATGCCTTTTGGAACCATATTTTGACTTAGATTTTTGGTTTGGTTAAAAGATCTATTTTTAATATTTTGAAAATATGTAAAATAACAATTTACTTAACTAAATTGACTTAAATTTTAATTACAAAAAATATTTTTGTATTTACAACTGTTAATTACTAAGAAATGTCTTCATTAACCTTCGCCAGAAACTTATCAACAAATTTTCTAACTTATATCTTTGGAAAAAAAAATCATTCCATAAAATGTTATAAAAATGCGAAGAAATTAATAAAATTATTTTTGACTGCCAAATGGCATTTTTTTCTTTCCAAAAATTTAATCAGTTCTTCATTTTGTCAATATAAGTGAAATGTTTTTGGTAGATTCTCTCCGCTCTCTCAAAAACTGAATTGCCATATTTGGCATTTTTTGTCCCGATTTAATTGAATCCACACACAAATCAATTTCTTCTAATGCATACCAAAATGTTAAGAAGGTTTTAAAACATTTTCATATCAGATTACCCATAAGATGTATAAACATTTTCATATTAGATTACCCTACGGAATGTTAAAAATTGAACTGCATTGCTAAGAAAAATACTAAATTGAAAATCGATCAAATGGAATAAAAGCAATTTCCTGCACGCCAAAATATTATTAATTTCAAATAAATATCAACAATAACACACTAATTGTGGCGAGTATAGCTCACTTAGTAGAGTGTTAGACTCACACGACAGGGATTTTTGGATCGAATCCTGTCATTGACTTAGAATTTGAGTAAACAATATGTGTAGTTAATTTGAAATTAAATAAAAGTTGTATTTGTTAAGTTGAAATTGAATAAAAATTAAAGAAGAATAAAAGCTGAATTGTATTAGGAGTAAAAAAAAAAATATTAGAACTGGCTGAGTATAAAAGAAGAATGACTAGCTGTAAGTGGAATTCTGTCTTAAGGCAATTAAGGCATCGTGCCTTAAGGCAAATTGCTGGAACTTCCCGTACCAAATATTATAATTTTTTTAAAAGCGATTAACATTCTTGAAAAAATTTTACTTTGAAAAAATAAGATTTTTGAGAAACTATAAATTGGACAAAAAATTACTTTTTTTGAAAAAAAAATGTTTTCTTTATTTTGACATATTTTGAAAGATCTGAACTTTTTTTCAAAGCAATCGTACGGCTTTAACTGCATATGGAGACAAAATATAAAGCGCGTAAGCGCCGCGTCGCCGTCTAACGGATAAACATTGATACGGAACCCATAAGAATGTAAACAAAATTTATACTTATTGTTAAAATCTCTATAAAATATCTGATAATTTGATGTGCATATGTCTAATGTTTATTTTTGACCGCCAAATGGCTCATTTTTTTACTTTTTCCCCCATATCTCCAAAGTCGTTGGACTTGCCTTTCCAAAAATTTGAACAGTTTTTTATTTAGTCAATACAAATAAAATGTTTTTTGAATTATTCAAATCGGACGCTCCGTTCTCTTAAAAACTGAGTTACCGTTTTTGGCACTTTTTGCCCCGTATCTCCGGAACGGCTAGACCTGCCTTCTCCAAAAACTAATCAGCACGTCTCCTTATAAAATATGGATCGAATGTTTTTTAAATTATTTTAAATTTGTATCCGCACACACATACATACTACGCACACACACACACACACACACACATACATCCATTTTTTCTAAGGTATGCCAAAATGTTAAGAAACCTCTGAAACGTAAAGATATATAAAAATTTTCATTTTTGATTTTTTTGCGATTATTATAACTTGCCCTACGGGAAGTTAAAAAAATGCAATGAAGATAGATGTTGAATAGAACTAGAAATTTGAAAAGAGCAAAAAATGAAGAAAACTAGCTGTAAGTGGAATTCTGTCTTAAGGCAATTAAGGCATCGTGCCTTAAGGCAAATTGCTGGAACTTCCCGTACCAAAAATTATTAATTTTTTAAAAACGATTAACATTTTTGAAAAAAATGTACTTTGAAAAAATAAGATTTTTGAGAAACTATATATATGGACAAAAAATTACTTTTTTTTGAAAAAAAAAATTAAAAAAAAAAAAAAAAAATTTAATTTTTTTTTTGAAAAAAAAAAATTTTTTTTAATTTTTTTTTTTTGAAAAAAAAAATTTTCCTTTATTTTGACATATTGTGGAAGATCTGAACTTTTTTTTCAAAGCAATCGTACTGATTTAACTGCATAGGGACAAAATATAAAGCGCGTAAGCGCCGCGTCGCTGTCTAACGCATAAGCATTGGTACGGAACCCATAGGAATGTTAACAAAATGTATACTTATTGTTAAAATCTCTATAAAATATCTGATGATTTGATGTGCATATGTCTAATGATCATTTTTGACCGCCAAATGGCTCATTTTTTTACTTTTTCCTCCATATCTCCGAAACCGCTAGACCTACATTTATGAAAATTTTATCGATTCTTCATCTTGTCAATACAAGTGAAATGTTTTTTGAATTATTTAAATCGGACGCTCCGTTCTCTCAAAAACTGAGTTACCGTTTTCGGCACTTTTTGCCCCGTATCTTCGGAACGGCTAGACCTGCCTTTGCCAAAAACTAATCAGCACGTCTCCTTATCAATACGAATCGAATGTTTTTTGAATTATTCAAATCGGTTGATCCGTGTTCCCGAAATCGTCGACGAAAATTTGTATCCGCACATACATACACACACGTACATACATACACACACACATACACACACACATACACACACACATACACACACACATACACACACATACACACACACATACACACACACACACACACACATACATCCATTTTTTCTAAGGTATGCCAAAATGTTCAGAAACCTCTGAAACGTAAAGATATATAAAAATTTTCATTTTCGATTTTTTTGCGATTACTATAACTTACCCTACGGGAAGTTAATAAGAAGCAGAAAAATAAAGAAGAATGTAGAACAGGATATGTATACAGATTGAATATGATATAAAATTAGTATAGAATGTAAATAAATAAAAATGTTGTAGGTGGCTAAATGCTCAGAGTAAGCAAGGCCAAATAAAATTTAAAAAAAACACACTAATATAATATTCTCTTACATGTTCTTGCGGTCTAGGCGGGACAGTTACCGGCTGTAGACTAGAGTACCTGCACGGCAGTGTGACGTTGCCTTGGCCGTTACTGGCCCCATTGCCCGTGCTGGCGTTCCTTTGCGGGCAACAAAGCCACGAACGGGAACGTGGAATTCCGCGCCCTGTGGCCACACCACTTTCGTCCAAAAGTTCGCAAGGATCATCGTACGTCCGATCAGGGTCGCAGGCAGCAGATCGCTTTATATCGCGATCGCCGCCCATCAGAGTTTCATTGTCGTTCATGTCTTGCAAATGCATCATACTAACGGACCATGTTCGACTTTGCGAATTTTGGATTTTTGAATAAGTTAATGAACCCTTACCGAGAATTTTTGAACATGATAATCATTTGTTCGAAATTTTTAGGTTGTTAAAGACCAATGCCTTCAAACAGTATTTGTTCAGACTTAATAAGAAATAAATATTCAACCAAATAGTCGCGACAATGCTTGTGTGACTACCAATTCGACCTGTGTGATCACCAATTTCTGATTCTTCAATCTATGATGAAATTATCAAATATATTCTACTTTGTATTGATCGATCGTTAAGTTGTAGTGTAAAATATACTTAAGCGTAAAGTTTGCATTCTATTATTCAATAAGTATTTTTTTGCGTTTTTATATATAAGGTCCCATTTCTTTGTTCGTTCTCATCACATTGTTTTTTTTTTCTTTTAATACAATATCTTTACCTTTTTTTCATACAAAACTTGGTTAGTTGTCTTTGTGTATGTGTATGTGTATTAAGCATATTATATGATGTCATTATTATTATTATTATATATAAGATTTCATTTTATACTGGATCGAAATGATAATTAAAATTTTATATTTTTGGTGATTATTATATGAGAATTTCCAGTATTGGCATTAATATCCATCCCAATGTTTGCGTTGATTTTATATATATTTAAATAAATATTATATAAAACTCTTGATTTGTATCAAGTTAGTAACGAAATTAATGGTATGGTGGTAAATGACACATATAATATATAATTTATAACACAACACTTTTCTCAAGCCCATTTTTAATTCTCGATTGGCGTTATCACTCGCAACCATTTTTCAAATTGATAGTGATGGAAGTTTGTGCAAACCATTTTTAGTTAAGTTACATATTACACAAATGATTAAACGTATTTTGAAATAAACGCCACTTGCACACAACTATTGCTTAACTTGGATTCTGTAGAAATGCAATTGCTTGCAGTGTTCCAAATATTTCTTGAGATATTCTATTGTGCAACAGAAGATTATACAGTCAATTAATTAGGCACAATGAGTTATTCCTTTACTTAATATTCCATTGTTATCGTCTCGAGCAGAATATTTCGCACCATTTCACATTCACAACACAACTGCTAGTAACAGAACAAATTAAAATTAGCAAATTAATTAAAATCTATTTAGTCGTTCACAATTATTGTATGTGTATATGTGTCGAGATATTTTTCACGCATAAATACATACACTGGTATGTACAATCATGTTTGTCAACTTATAATGTGTGCGACAAGAATTTATGTTTCTATTGAAACTATGCAAATATATAACAAGTGAAGAAAAGTAAGAGTATATGTACATAAATCCACGCACACATTCAAACTTACGTGTATATATATATATATATATATATATATTCTGGAAAATGTATAGATATATATTCTTTATATTTTAAGGTATATCATAATGTAGTGGATAAATTTTTTGCCATTTAAGTTAGATGATCTAACTACATTTAATCGAACAACGTGATGCATATTTTCACTTGAAACCATAAATCAATTTTTGATTTTTTTCATTTTATTAACTTTGCTGTTTCAATAAAAATATGTTGAACCTTTAGAAATGTTCAATTTTTTTATAATTTAATGAAAACGAAAAATTATGTTAAAGAATCAAAACCCAAGCTTTATATATTCATATAGTCTGAAATTAAATATTTATAGATAGTATATATAGTAAAGTCAACAAAATTTGAAAGAATTTAAAAAAAAAACAATTTTGTAATTAAAATATTTTCTTACAAATATTTAGTGCAGGTCTGCAGTGCTTCATCGTTTCTTACAGGTCTTCAATATGAGCCACGTGAATGAAATGAAAAATTAAATTAACAAAAAATGAAAATATAAAAATCTGATAACTTGATGTACAATGTGAAATACTAATTTAGATACAGAACTCCTAGAAATACGCAATTATAATCAAAATATTTGAATAATTTACGCAATCGCGTTGCAAACAAGAATTAAGGAGCCAATTCTCGGATAAAATAATTATGTTATGTTACAGGTCTCTTTTTGTTGAGTAATCTCAGACTGACAAAGAGCTATCTATGCTTTTACTGTTCGATTAAACGTTTTACCTCAAAATGAACAAATATCAAAATTTATCTTTAGTTCGACTTCACGCGTGTGGTACAATATCATAAGTGACAACAAACAGTTGCACTAATTATAACCTTGTCATCTGATATTTATTATGTAAAACGCTCATTTATTTAAAAAGCAAAACACAGCTTTTCGACAGTTCCTAGTGACAAAAAAGATAATAAATAAATAATAATAAGATAAATTTGAGCTAACCCATAAGAAAAATGATATTGATATGTCAATTCTCAATAGAAAATAAATCAGATTCAATACAGACTTGTTGAATAGTTAATTCCTTGGAGTTTCAAAAAAGTAATTTTCATATCTAATTTACAAAACTGTAAATAAATGTATGCGTTAAACCGTTCGAAAGCTGAGCTTATTAATTAAATGGGTATGCAAATGTACAAACCCTCATCATCATTGGATATTTGTGTTACTCTCGTCTGCTCGAACCGTTGATTATTAACGCTCACGAGAGACAAAATAAAGAGCTGGCGATAACTCTATTCAAAATACTAAACACGCTAAATAAAATTAAACTAGTGGTGTATGGCAATTTGCCTTAAGGCAAATTTCAGAAACCTTCCGTACCAAAAATTAACATTTATAAAAAGCTTTGAACATTTTTGAAAACTTTCGAAGCGAGTAAGTATAACGGATAAACATTGGTACGAAACCAACAATAATATTTGTAATAAAATATTGTATTATTAAAATTTATATAGAATATCTGTCAATAAGATATGCATTTATGTAATAGTCATTTTGACCGCTAAATGGCATTATTTTTAATTTTTTTATTGGATCTCTGAAACCGCTGGACCTGCCTTCCCAAAAATTTAATCATTTCAACAAATTCGGACGCTCCGCTCTCTCAAAAACTGAATTTCTGTTTTTGGCTTTTTTCCCCTGTATCTTCAAAACGGCTGTAAAATCTAAAAACAATTTTGCACCATTCCAGAATAAGCATGAAAAGCAAGCGAAAATATCTTATATTTAAAGTCATTGATTGAGCATTTTGAAACTGAGAAAGTACTGCAAAGAATATACTAGCAGAAGCGATGTTTACTACAAATATTAATATTATAAATAACATTACATATTTGTTGCAACGATTTAACAGAATATATATTTAAGCAAAATTTCCATTACAGACACCTTAAAATATGTACTTGAGTGATTGCATTGCTGAAATGTTTATCATATATATCATCACGTTATTAAATTCTTATATTAAACAACTTACTTCAACTTTAAAACTAAAAGATACGTGATTTTTTTTTAGTAAAAAGTGAACCGACACTACCTCTATTATAATCTTAAGAATACTCGAGATAGAAAGAGTAATGCGAAATACGTGATTCCATTCGGAGAAGATTCCCCTTGACCATAAATACAGATTTTTCATTCCTTGGAGAAGATCTTGTTGAAAGAGAATAATTAATGAAATTACTCAGTTTTAGACAAGTTATAAAGAAAATAAAAACTGCGAACAAGATTAATCAAAACCAGAATTGCTTATGAACAAGATTCTATCAATAAAAAAGAAATAAATTTTATATTAGAAAAATAAATTACAATTGCGTTAAATTTTGTTTATAATCTGACAATAACTAAACATTTTGACAAACACATATAGAACTATGTGTGTAATAATAATAATATGATTTTTTATGTGTGTAATAATAATAATATGCCATGTAAGTAAGTGGTATTGTAGAGCCTGAACGCTCCGAAACGTCCGTTCTGGCACTTCCTTTTTGGACAGGAATGCGCTCCGGAACTAAAGATGATTTCTGATAACGAAAATTACTGATTTTTTATAATTTTTAGCAACATTTTTATATATATTATTATAAACAAAAGTTTGAACGGAACCCGAACCAGAATCAAAATCGGAACAAACTGGCTTGTTCATGTGAACCGTCGAGCCTTTTTTTGCCGGCGGACTGAAACTTGAACCAAACCGAGAGAAATACGTAAACCGAGCGAGACAAATACGAGTAGCGCTTTTTTAAATTTTAGCATTCCGGTAAAAAACTTAGCACTACACTACTAATGTAAATCAATGTGAATATTACTTCAATATATATTTTTGAGTACTATCATGCTACGTGTTTATTAGTTTTAATTAATTGCGCACAGCATGACAGTTAGTAGAAATATAATATTTGCACTCACGATCAATTCATAATAGATTTTCACAGTTGTTGACAATATAATAAAGCAAACGTTAACAAGAATCATATAAATCGCTATTCTAATTCCGATCATTTAAACGGTGAAAGTAGCAGTTCCTGCTCTTAAGGAGATTATGTTATATACTAAACACTCGTATGTAAGCTCAATAAAA
>NW_020538040.1:57766360-57786360 GCF_003426905.1 Ctenocephalides felis | reverse complement strand
GCCCGATTTAAATGATTCAAAGAACTTTCTGCTTGTCTTAAGAAAATAATTGATTTTGAAAAAAAAATTTTGTTCCTTTTTTTTTTTTTTTTTTCCTTTTAGTATTTTGTATATCGAAAATATTTCAGATTTTATTTTCAATTCTGACTATAGTTCTAAATTAGAACTAGAACTAGAACTAGAACTAGAAATAGAACTTCTAATATACTTTACAAATAATTTCAACTCTGCAATTCGGTTTATATAATTCTTATAAATATTACACAATGTTACAATATTTATAATAATCTATTTGAAAACATTCAGTATTCCTCGAACATTTCGTTACGGTGCGGGAAGTTCCAGCAATTTGCTTTAAGACACGATGCCATAATTGCCTCAAGACAGAATTCCACTTACAGCTATGAATTCACAAAAGTACTTCCATTCACTGTTTTCAGACATTTTTCCCGACAGTTTTATAGTTAAAATTTTAAACTATCGCCAATGTACGTAAATACCTAGTTATACCGATGTAGGCAATAATTATTCTGAAATTCATCTATTCAAGTATACGTTATAAAATATTCGCCTCAAATGAACCCTCATCATTCATTATTTACTTAACAAATAAAACATTGAAACTTTGAAAATCACTATATGTATATTGATCACAGTTTCTAACATTTCAAATCCATTAATTGTTAATACTTATATTATTTATGCATACTATATTTAATAGTTTTGATATAACCTTAGTACGAGATAGAAATTCTTAGAACTGAAAGAATATAATTTAATATATAATATTATTTGACAGTTATGACATAGTAGTTATTTATTTATAATGAAGCGTTATTTTTGGGAAAGCTTTTGATGTAACGCTTGCGAGGATATAAAGAGCTTTCATCACTAAGTTCGTAATTGTTTAAAGCAAACGCAATTTGTCTAGTCAAACGTACCAACTGCTCAATGTAAATAATCTGAAGGTCTGATGAACAGAATCATTGGACTGTTTCCTGCTGTATATGTAAAAATTGTGTGCGTAGTAAATGGCAAATAAAAAATCCAATATTCGATACAGTACATAAAATAAGTGTTATATACTTTTTGAGCGCTTTTTGAACTTTGAAAATAAAAACTAAATCTATTGAATAAAACAATTAATTATCTATTATTAATGATTCAGTTCCAAAACCTACCAAATGTAATAGAAAGCCACCTACGTGAATCGATTCATATACTTTCATTTTTAGTCATTCACAACACTATTTTGCTTAGTTGTAGTTATTAAGTATCCGTTTAGGAGCACCAATTTTAAAAAATACAATTTGCAATTTCTTGTAGAAATGATGTAGTGGCAGAAAATGATAAAAGTTACAGAATAACTGGTAAATTGAAATTTGATTTTCAATGTTCAGTATGCAAAAAACAAAGGATTGAATTCCTGACAACTGGAAAACTAATAAAATCTGAGCGCTTATGTCTGTCTAATGCCGAGATCTCGCTGTCGTGACTTGTGATCTTAAAAGTGATTATTCTGAACTGTTAAATTTTAATTTTATAATTTTAACTGTTTTCGATAATCGATCATTTATGACAGTGAGGATTACTTTCATAATTTTGGTTAATAATTAATATTTTGCAATAACCATTATAAAATAGACAAAATATGATTCAAATTATTATAATATTATAACAAATGTGCCTAAACATGCATTTCGCATAACACATATTAACGATTCTAGTTCTTTAAAGCATCCTATGCTTAATTTGAGCATACAATACAATTCGATATATAAATTAGAAAGATTTTAATGTTACAGTATCTATAAAATAGCACAAGTATATTTAAATAAAAAAAATAAATCAATAAATAATTAAATATATTAGATTATAAAACACAAGTCTAATATCATATGATTATAAACTTCACAATATTTCAATTGAAATTATTTAGTTTAAAATTATTAGGCTTGAGTTGACTCAGTTAATAAATTTTATAGGGTTCAAATAACAAAATTTAAATTGTAGATCCGGTTACTACTTTTATAAAGTATCTATCTCAATATGTTAGAATATGTGTTTGGTTTCAGTAATTCAATTAATAACAGAATTAGAAGTATCATCAATCAATATATTTTTGCTCTTTATGATAAATATTACACGTCGCGATTGCAAAATGATTTATTGGTTTATCATTTAAAATGCAATTCATTTATTTTACATCCATCTGGAATTATCTTTACATGATAAACATGTATTTTATTATGATATTCAATTTTAACAATGCTAAAATAGTATTCAATATTCGTGCGGTTTTACATATTAGTTAGGGATTATCTACGATAGTAAAGTACATAGTTCTAAAGTTTTAACTCAATAAAATATTCGGTATGGTTGGCTGATTTACACGGGGCATTAAATTTAATCTAAAGCTCGCTCGTTAAATAATCATATACGATAATAATAATTTTAAAACTGGAACATGTTATCAATATCACCTGAATAATACTTAATACCAGTTTATATTATTGATGATTATATTGAAAAGACTTTTGTAAGAATAATGACAATATTTCTCTTCTAGATCATTATAATAGTTTCAAAAAATTGTGAAGAAGAAGTTCTTTCATAAAAGTGATCTTACATGCGCTTCGCCTAAAATTACTTATTATAGAAATGTTACTATTAAGTTAATAGAAACATTTCTATAATAAGTAATTTTAGGCGCAGCGCATGTAAGAGTTCTTCACAATTTTTTGAAACTATTATAATGATCTAGAAGAAAAATATTGTCATTATTCTTACAGAAGTCTTTTCAATATAAGCATCAATAATATAAACTAGTGATGTATGGCATCGTGCCTTAGGAAAAATTGCTGGAACTTCCCGTACCGTAACGAAATGTTCGAGGAATATTAAATGTTTTCCAATAGATTATTATACATACTGTATCATCTAATAGTCTAATATTTATAAGAATTATATTATATAAACTGAATTACCAAGTTAAAATTATTTATTTAAAGTATATAAGTGACAAAAACTTTCATTTTCGATTTTCGGCCCATTACTATAACTTACCCTACGGGAAGTTAATAATTAATAAACATCAAGAATAAAAAATGAAATGAGATAATTCTTATAGTTGAAAATGTTACTGCAAACATAATAAGTAATTATTAATTACATAACTGATGATACTAAATTAGATAACATTAAAACGATAATATATTATACAATGAATTTATACTTTATCATTTCTGATTGCAAATATAGTTGAGTGAAGAGCTTTTAGACATTTAGATTTAACATGAGCAGATTGATATATGCATTCAAAGACCCTCTCTTATAAAAATCTAACTTTCCAGCGATGTACTTTACATTCCATGTCTTTGACCTCAAAGACGGCGTCAGTTAGATTTACTTAAAATACAATGTAATTTTGTGACTAACAGATTTATATGACAATATTAACGCGGGACCCACGGTGCAATGAAAGTATTACACAAGAAGCGTCGGCTAATAAATACTGGATGCACATCCACCAACAATGCTTAAGATAGTGTAATTCTTTTTTAAAGAAAAACTTACGGGCTAGCTTTTACAAGACGTAGAAAAAGGAATATATTTTCATTATTTTAAATAAAGCGAAAACAGTGCAGAGAAAAATGCCAGTAGGTAATCAGAAAATACTACAAGAAAACTGTTCATTTAAATGTATCAATGGAAAGAAATTGTACATACATACAATGGTTAGTGCTGCCCTAGGGCAGATTCCTAAGATGAGTTAAACTCAAACTCGATTCAGGGAAGAATAGTGTGACAGATTTCCCATTACCATTTCACACCGCAGTGCTCGAAATAGCCTATTCTCAAGTAAAGTGAATGTTTCAAGAAACATCGCTACTGCACGATATCAGGTCATCCAGAGCGGGGAGTTCGAACCATACGAGGCAGTGCGTCTAACCATTACATTACGGAACATCTTATATATTATTACACTATTATTGGCAAATCGATTAAACATAAGTTTAAAGCCAATTGTATTGCATTAAGATTTATAAGGCAAGGCTGAAGAAAAGAAAAATTGAATATTACACACTGTGAACAAGAAAGTGAGTTTTCGTTCTCTTATCTTTATATACGACAAGTGAGTTTATGTAGATTAAGTATATTGAATGTATTTTCAAAATTATAGCATTCTAAGATAGATGCTCAAACATCGTGATATTCATGGTACATCGAATGTATTTTCTTGAAGGACATTCAACTTGTTTTAATAGTCACAAACCACTATTGAGTGACAGAATCGGAGAAACGAAAACGCCGCCACCGGCTGCATGCAGCACCGCTATCTTCCGCACTCTCGAAATAGATTCGTAGTTACGAGATACAAACGTTAACTAATTCACGAGCCGAGTATTTCTCTCTTCCCCTCCTTTCTCCCTCACACACACACATATATATATATATATATATATATATATACATATATATAAGAGAATTGTTTTTTATCAATTTGGAACCATTTGAGCAAGCAAATTCGAAAATGTCCATATTAAGGACCACCCTAATATATATATATATATATATATATATATATATGTGTGTGTGTGTGTGTGTGTGTGTGTAATCATTAAGCTCACGGACTCGTATGAGGTCATGGGGTAGTGAGTTCGAACCCCCGCTCCGGATAACCTGATATCGTGCAGTAGCGATGTCCATTTTTACTTGAAACATTTTCCCAATTCAAAATATTACGGACTCTGCGGTGTGAAATCACAATGGAATCTCTCACACTATTCATCCCTGAATCGAATTCTAGTTCAAGCCAGCTCACCGATCTGGCCTTTGAGCAGTAGTACCAAGTTAAAACTTAGAGTTCCATATTATCTTATACTCCAATGATTTGCAAAGTATATAAATATTTTAATGTTTATTCTAGATGACTGGTTCAATTTTCATTATTTATTCTATTCATTAATATTTTAAATGGGTTACATTTTCGATTCGGTGCTATTAATAAAGAAAATTCTAGCCGAGTGCAATTAGATGCAAATCAAGGATTAACATGTAATGAATATACCGAAAAGTGTAACAGAGATCATGGTTCGTGGTTGCTCTGCATTTCTAAAATACATCGATTTTTCTGAATTAATTGTAAATATGCTCGTAAAGATATTTATATTATATTCTTATTGAAACAGACTTATCAGAAATATAAAATATTTGGAATTGTAGAAATATCTGATTCTGTCACTCACGATCTTCCGCTGGCTTTTCTGTAGTATTCTTAGTTTTCAAATCCAATTAAAATAAAATAAAACTAAACTGAAATTAAAGTTTTTTGTGAAAAAGAACAATAACAGACAGTATCAAAACGTAAGCTTTATATATTTTATAGTGAAAAAAATTGCATTGGTATGCACTGACTTCGTTATTTCTTACGTTGCACAGTCCATACTAAATTTTAAAATTTGGTATGCTTCCTCTTGTCTATGAATTACGTAATTTACTGAAGCTATATCACAAAAGCAGCCGATATTAGTATAATACATTTCCAGATAATATCAGAGAAAAATATACAGTGGGCACACCACTTCAAAATAATGGTTTGTTAAGTGATTGTTCGGAAACAGACATGCCTATAAAAAGATTATACTTTGTATTATATATATATACACCCAGGCCTCGCTATACGGCCGCTCTTTATACGGCCTTTCGCTATAACGGCCCTCTTTAATTAAGGAATGTTTTCGATATACGGCCTAAAATGTTTTGCTATAACGGCTTTTTTAACTTCCCGTAGGGCAAGGTATACTAATCGTTTCAAAGGTTCAAACGTTTTGGAAAAACTATAATATCAAGGATTAGGTTGAGAACATTAGTGAATCCTGGAAGGAATTAAAATCGACAACAATGAACCATGTTTGGGAAAAAATATGGCCAGAATGTATAAAAACTACCGATGCAGAAGTTAATTTCCTTCCTGAAGTTAGACAAAACATTTTGGATTTAGCACATGATCTCGGTTTTAAAGATTTAAACGAATCTTAAGTGCTGGATCTACTTGCAGCTGATAGGGAACCCCTTTCATATAAGGAACTCATTCAGTTGCAAGCAGAGCCGGCAATTGATGAAGATACAGAACCTGTTGTAACCAAACAGCTAACATCAAAAATCATGTCGAGCGCTTTTTCATATTTTGAACAAGGAATAAACATCCTCCTTGAAAACGATCCTGACGTCGAACGTAGCGCTAATGTCTCTCGAGGAATTAACTCAGCCATTAGCTGTTATAAATCACTGAAGGAAGAAATAGACAAGAAGGCAAGACAAACAACTTTAGACAAATTTTTCAAACCAGCAGCGCAAAATGATGGTGACAGTGATCTGTAGGTTTTAGTTGTTTCATTTTTATTTAAAAATTATGGAATGTTTTTGAAGTATTTTATTTTATGTAAAATTTATGTTCTTGTTAAATATGTTTATAATTTAAACAAAATAAAAAAATAAAATGCATTTTGAATGATAAACCATATTATATATTTATTAAATTTGGAACCGATACCATTGAATTTGTATGAATACGTATTAGAATAATTGATTCGTTATACGGCTTTTCGCTTTACGGCCAAGTTTTGCGGAACGTATCTAGGCCGTAAAGCGAGGCCCCAGTGTATATATATATATATATATATATATATATATATATCTTTTAACTTTTTTGTAATATGTAGCATTAAGACACAATGACATACACCCCTATTTTCATTCGCAACATAAAACATCGAAAACTCAGTCGGTTCGTTAATTACTACGTAATCTTTCGAAAACTTATAACTACGGTTATTTAAGCTTGCAATTTATTGAGTTAGGTTATCGGTAGTAGTTGTCGTTATATTTTCAAATACAAGTTACTATTTTTAGCTTAACTTTCTCTGCAGCAATGCATGATATTTTATTTCAATCTATATTTGTGAGTAAAAAGAAGTATCACTACAGTTTCATATCAAGTTGTCCAGAGATTTTAATTCGAAACCTTGCATTTGCTCTTTCCTGTTATGTGATAAAAATCTAATTGAATTAGTTCCGCATTATATTTCATTCATATATATTTGAATGATGTGCCTATAAATGATGTGCCATGTTGATGTATATTGCAAGCATAATACTCATATATCCTGTACTTCTTTGTAGTTGTTCTTTGAAATGATTACTGTGTCATGGCTATCACCTTATAAGCAAATCGAACTATAAAATATTCAAGCCTTCACTTAAAATGAAGGAAAACACATGATTATAGAACATTTTATAAAACATGTAAAAATGTTAATTAGAATCGACATTATATTAAAATTGCCAAATAAAATTTTAAGATATGCTTATACAAAAGAAAGTAATATTAAAGTTAAATACCAACTATGCTCAAAAGATTATTCAAAATCAAAATATTTATAAACTGTCTGAAACAATTAACGTCACACTGAATGATTTAATAGTTAAGAAATTCGTAAACAAATAATTAGTGAAACAAACATATTATTTGAAAGTCTGAAGTCAATCAGTTTTTTAATTTTTTTATTTTTAATTTAATTTTTTTATTTTTTTTTTATCTAAATTTGAGCCAACAGAGACCTTATTAACAATAATTGATATAGTAGTTTTATAGCATTGCTACTGAAACTAATTTCGAATTTTAATTAAATTGATATCTATATATATAGGAAACACAATACAAGGCACATATGCTGCAATTGCAATTGCTTTCAAATAAAATGATGGGAGCAAATTAATGAAATAATCCGAGTTTGAAAGATCAGCTTTCGAGAATCTTTCATTTTATTAAACCAACGTTAATTCTTTCAATAACTACACAATGAAATAAATAATAACTAAGGCGGGTCGATTTATATGTGTAAATAAAGTCGCAAAAGCACATATATAAGATACTTTGCCGAAGAAACCATATCTCTAAAATGATTTCTGATGTCCCGTGCATGGACCCATGGTCAAATTTTGAAAAATCCTGTTTTGCCTCATTAAGAGCGCCCCACTAGTGTTCAAATGTATGACCGACCCCCACTAACTTTCGACGGTCGATCTACCCATACCCATGGTAAACCCCCCGGGACCTCTCCTTAAAGGTCCACCATACAAAACTTGCATTATTTTTGGTATTTTACATGACAAAAATCAGCGATTTGTTTTTAATATAACTTTATTTAATCATAATATATGTAAATCAAACTATGCAAAACTTATAAATTATTGCTTACAGTCTTTTTTGGTTTCAAGTCTGGTAAAATTCGCATGGCTCTCTAATGTCGGCGCCATAACAGCCTCTAGCCAGCATAGAAACGCAGAACACAAAATGCATTAGAAAAATTGAAACAAAAAAAATTTAATATTTTATTTTGTGAAAAAGTTTTCCGGGTATCCGAAAAAATGGTTTACAAAAAACCGTTAACTTTACTTTAACGTGTTTGACGTTCTGTTGGATAATTATGTTCAATTTCTTTTAATAATATTAACAGTAATCAGAATTTAGTCCTATGAGCTTGTTGTGTTGACCCAACGGTTGACATGTCTCTTTTTGATGATTTTATTATTGAAGTAATTCTAATACTGATGACATCTTCTATTAAAAGCACCAATGCTGAAATAATGCTATTTTGATTGTAAACATATTAGAATCTATATTCTCAAGTAAAAACGGTGTCATTACTTCTTGATATCAGACTGTCCGATGAGGGTAACGAATTGGTAATTTCTTATTGAAAGCTCATAGCTCTAACTACTAGTCCACGCGAAAGGCTAGTTGGTATTAAAATAAATGATATTTTCCATACAATCGGTGTAAGTTTATTATTAATTTTCGAAATTTATAAACGAAGTATAAATATATCGAGAAGAATTGAGTCAAGTGCAGAGAAGAACTTATAAGTAAGTAAATATAGAGAAGAACTTATAGTTCTGAATTACTTGATAAGTTATGTCCAGTGTCGTGACTGCGCAATTTAATTTTCATTAGCTTAACTTGATATTAAGTGTAAAAGCAAGGACAACGGCAGCATCTGCACATGCGTTGACCTATTTTGCAAATGTACCACAATCATCGTTAAAACAACATTATCTAGTATTTATGAACAGTCAATAATAAGTTGAATAAGCTTTGAATTTTACTTTGAAATTAATATATTTGCAATTTCAATTTATTTTCAAATTTTCAACCATCATTTCAAAATATCGACAACAGAATACATAATGTATTAAATATCATCACCTTACGAATAAAACTTATTATTTATTTATTACCTTATGAATAAAAATATTGGTAAAAAGTGATAAATAAAACCCAATTTACAAATTTCTAATAACGAAACTCATTTAAAGCAAAAGCCGACAAGAGATGTTTTTATTTTACAAAACAGTTTTTCCACAAGCGTTCTCTTTGAAATACCGTTACCACCATGTGCCAACAATCACGTTAAATAAATTCTATGTCGAAAATGAAAGAACTACAGTACTATCCGATAATCGTATTATTGTTTTTTCTCCGATGTGTTCTGATATCGATTGCTTTATTTATTTTGGAATCGCCGCTCTCTTCTATAAATAAACTCGAAAAGCTCAGCGTTCAATTCGTGAAGAATGAAATAATGCCAACATAAATAGAACTCGTTTTTTATATTGAATAAAGCAAAAAGAACAAAATTGTGGAGAGGTTTCGCTGAAAGATTCATCCAATTAAAGCACTATGATGCTGCACAGAAAATCATTAAATTTTATAGGCCATATTTTTAAAAAGTAAAAATAAAATATATTGCCAAGATATATATATATATATATATATGTATGTATATGTATATATGAGTATGTGTGTGTGTTAAATATCAGCAGTATTATACTATCTAAAATAAAAAGGACTTTTCAACTCGCTAGTCCTTTTGACTGAATTATTGCTAATCATTGTTTTAAAACCACACTAAGTTGTTGCTTACATAAATTTAAAACCAAAATCTTCAGCTTCTTAATGTATAACATAATTCAAGTCCAACGTGTTTATGCTATTGAAATTTGACAAAAAAAAATGCAAATGAATAAAATTTACAACATTTTTAAATAAACAAAACTGTATTTATCATTATTTTGAACTTGCCTTAAGCAAATAAAAATTCCTAAATATTATTGAAGTCATTACTAATTCTAGTAGGGTGCAGATTGCTACATACCAAAATGCGGGCTTTGGCCACGTGCCGGCAGAAGAATCAAAATGAATAAAATATCGATTCAGATCGAAGATATCACAACGAGATATAAAAACATATTCAAAAAGATTTTTTTTTTAAATATTAAAAATTTCAATGCCAAGCAATTAGACAGTAAAAATTGTTGTCACAATAATCACAGATTAAATAAAATATGAAATTTATTACATCATCATCAAGATTGAAGCCCGTTTAAATATAGGAAAATCAAATAAACAGAGTGCAGAAATATATCTCAACAAATCATAAAAAAGCGAATAAAAACCGAACATAAATTATTAGGTGAATGTGCATAATAAAATCCAATCTTTTGTGTATTCATTGCGAAGCTATTTCGGATATCACGCGCGCTACGAGAAGTTTATAGTAGCACATTTGTTTTGACCATTTGAAATTTACACATCCACAAAGTGCTGGCAAAGTTCGTAAAATTGAATTTACTATAAGCAACAAGCGAAGATACATATACTTGAAAACCGCAATCTTGAAAAAGGTGAGAAAATTTTATGACAGTGTTGTGAGCTTTACAATAAAATATATTAAACCAAGCTTAGCAGACTTCCTAGCTTCTGATTTGGTATGTTGTAGAGGACTGGATGATGGTCTAATAAAACTGCAACAGCTGGCCGGCATAACCAGCAATTTAAAAATTGTACAAGAATTACTGCATGAGAATTTCGACATTAAAAGCTGCCCATACTCGAATGCTTCACACAACGGTTTTCTGAATCAATTTAAAAGCTTAGCAAAGTTTCATAACAAAAATGTTATTAATGATTTAACAATACCTCTAGTTGTGATATTTTGTTCTTTTGAAAATGGTCTTTTTTTAAATTATAGGTACTGTACATTATTTGATTCATCTCACCTTGACTAAACACATCAGCCTGATTCTAATATTTAACAATGTGTATTGCAATTTTTTGTATATGTATTTATTTGTCAGCACCTTTATTACTATGATTGTGATTTTTAAACTCCTATTTTATATTCTCATATAAGCATATACAATAAATAAAAATAGAATTTATGCAAATTAACGACCACAGTGTCATAGCAAAAACTACGCGCAAACAAACAAGATTTTGTGCACGGTAAAAGCAATGAATTTTCCAACAGTTTCCCGCATCTGCACAGCTGCATCGGTACCAGAGGCAACTTGTGCACAATTATTTTCGCCATATCTACAAACTGCACTAAACTCAAAATGGTGAAGCGGCTCATGCACTTTTTTCTAATTGTAAGTTAGATAATATATAATAATATATAATATATTGCAATAAAAGTAATGAAGTAAAAGTAATTTTTACTGTCGTGAAAATGAATAATTGACTAGGCGACAATCAAGGAAACGTGCAGACCTATAAACAATTCAGTAAAGCGAATATTGTATTTATTACTACTTTTGAAAAATTACAGAAATTAGTCACCCAGAATGGCAAATCTTAGAAAATTTATAATCCAGCAGATAAAAGTATATGATGTTTTTTTAATTTTAAAAATAAATCTAAGCCTTGATTGATAGATATCGAATCAGCTAAGACGAAATGAAATTATTTTAAACCAGAGTGTTTTAATTTGGCAAGTTATTTTACATACGTAACCAAGCAACACCTACCTAATGATTATATTGTGTTGGAAATTACTAAAATATTATTTATTGATTAAGAACATTTTAAACTAATGATATGCAATGCAGCATATTAAAACTACATATTGCAATTTCTGTTGCTTAATTTAAACTAAAGCATTTTGAAAAAGTATGTTATGTATATGGTATTGATAAAGTATAACTGAACAAAGATATTATAGAAACAAAAAGTCAAGTAACACACAGTGAATTGTTTTAACAATATGAATGATTTATTTTAAATTCAAATTAAAAAATTAAATTCATGAAAACATCAGCAGAAAAGTTTAAATAAATATTTATGTAATCGTGGATTACATACTCAAACTTTTACCCAATATTAGTACAAAAAATATTATTCTCTACCTACTTAACTCAATTAAAATATAATGCATAAGAATGGGTAGTACTGCCTTAAGAAAGGTGTGTGTGAGCTGAGGTAAACTCCAACTCGATTCAGTAAAGAGTAGTGTGAGCAGTTTTCCAGTGTCATTTCGCAATGCTCGAAATGGGCTATTTTCAATTGGAAACATATGTTTGATCTATATATTCAAGTAAAAATGGACATCGCTGATGCACGATATCAGGTTGCCAAAGCAACCTCGTCCACCCGAGGCTGCGCGTTAACCCGTTACGCCAACGAACACCAAATTTAAATATATACAAAAATATAATGAGATACATAAATTGGAGGGAGGCATCGACTCGAAATCCGCATGCGGTATTATTTCATAACGTGAAAACCAACATCAGTGTTGTCATAATTAAGCTTACAGAACTGGAGTCAGGCATGGGATTGCAAACCAACTGAATTAATAAAAAAAACATTTTGTTTCAAAAACACTTTTGGAAATATAATAACATCAAGCTCCTTAGTTATAGTGGAAATAGCGCACAGAGAAGATGCCACACAAGGTGAAATAAAATTCCATGACCTGTAACGAAATTTCCGTGGAAATGTGTGAGCCATATACAGCTGCGGATTAGGATTTCAAGCGTCCACTCATTCTTATTGCATGAAACTCAACTCATAAAGATAGTTTCAATTGAATACGTGTCATAAGCTGATTTGAGCAAAACAAATTAAAATCAAGTTCTATCTATATCAAATGTGTAAAAACTAGCTGATATAAAAAAATATCAGCTAGGGTTCATATCGTGAGGTTTTCACAAAAAAAAAAAATTATCACATGTAGTATATTAGAATTAAAAGCTGAAGATCTTCTATTCATAAGAAAGTTATATGAAATAACTAATGCTTTTGAACAATGGCATATGAATCACTATGGAGATCAAAAGTATGTAAGTAATATAATTATTAACTCCACGCAGAGTAAGTTATAGTAATCGCAAAAAAATCGAAAATGATTTTTTTTTATATCGTTACACTTTAAAGCATATTTTAGAAGAAATTCGGATAAAATCCTTCAATGACTATTTCGAAAGTACGGATTCCCTTTTATGAGAAAACGCGCTGATTATGGCAAAGACAGGTCCAGCCGTTTCGGAGATACGGGTCAAAAAGTGCAACAAATGGTAATACAGTTGAGATTGAGCGTCTTATTTAAATGATTCAAAACAACTGTTATACTTCGTCTACAAACCTTAATTGTTTGTAGTTTTTATTGATTTTTGTCATCCCTTATTGATTATTGTAACTTAATTGTTGTAAGTTTTGATTGATTATTGATTATATTTGTTTCTCGAATGCTTAAAAAACTACGGGAGTTAGTTCCAGCAATTTGCTCTAAGGCGCAATGTCATGCACCACTAGTTTATCTAGTCTAGTATCATTACTAATATAGCAAGGCAAAGAAAAGACTGAAAAGAATGAGAAGAAGAAGAATGCAGATGGTTGACGACTTACGCGAGAAGAAGAAATACAGAGAACTGAAAGCTAAAGCACAGGACCAGGAAGCATGGAACCAGAAGTTTGGAAAGGAAGATGCATAAAAACGAATATGAAGTGATTAATGGTCATTAATTAATAGTAATAAAATTGTGAAGGAAATAATAAATAAAGGAAGGGAAGAAAATCATTGATTTTGTGTTGCTCTCGGGCAGACTACTGTTTATTATTATTAATATTATTAATTTAGCTTTTTTTAATAAAATAATTTTACCCAAAATTATAGATTTTGACGTATTTGTTTCAGGTACAATAAAAGATTTAATATGAAATAATTTGAATTTAGGACAAAACTTGTAACTTTTGAAAAAATATACGTTTATTTGATATGATATTTTTAAAATGTCATAAAAACACAGTTAAAATGTTTAACATACATCTCTATAAAATTAGAAACTAATAGAAAAAAAAAATAACAATCAGTAACAAGCCACGGGCGCTCATCTCGAGTGTGTACATTCGAGTACCTGTTATTTGTCAACTTCATAGCTTACACCGAAATGGAAAAGGTCAGCGTTCGCGTTATGGGTTATGACACAAAATAGCTATGTATTCATAAAAAGTTCTATTTAAAAAAAACTGAAAATGAAAAAGTCAAGCAACGGTGTGCAACTGTGGTTTAAAATATTTTCTATTTGACGAATATATATGACATAGTAGAACATAAATTTTAAATGAAAATTTCAATTCATATAAGTTAAACGTAGCTGCATCAATAAAATTTATATTAATAGAAAAATATGAATTTTGGTATTTTGTATTGCAATGAGACCAACAAATGTTATATGTCGCATTTTCTTTGCAAATAATAGAATAGCAAACTTTAAAAAGTTGTCTCATATAAAAATAATTTGATATTATACGAGCACTTATCTTTACTATGTGACTCTGCATGGACTATCTACACATACTCTCGACGAAAAGAGAATAAAATTTCTACAAATAGATATTCTACAGTAGGACGTCTGACTGTAAAAAAGAGTGCCTTGTACATAATATGAATAAACTTTATGCTTATATTATATATACATATATATATATATATATATATATATATATATATATATATTTATTATTTAGTATATTTATATAGCGCTGAACTGGGCGCTTGGCTTCGTAATCAGGACTTCCGGGTCTAAGGCGGTGTTTCACACTACCTGATATCCAGCAGCAGTAATATCAGTATCCACTTGAAAATATAACCCGAATATATTTTTAATTAAAAATTAAAATGAATAAGCCTTTTAGTGATATTGCCGAGCATTATTAGGAGGAACAACCGTTATGTTGTGTTTTGATAACGTACAAAATTAAATAAAAAATAAATCGAAGTTAGTAAAAACATTGTCTTATAGCATCTTATAAAAACCCAGCAAAAAAAGAATATTAATCCAAATCGAGATTACAACGAGAATATATGTTTATTTATCAGTAATACTAGGATATTTACAAACTCAATGAATATTGATAAACAAACATAATCACTTTAAAAACTCTAATTATGTTTTAATTTTCGATGGTTATAATAATAAATTATGCAATGTTTCGTGTTTTATACCCATAATATATACTCAATAAAACCACGTTTCGTATAGAATATCTCGTTCAGTTTTACATTGAAAATTGCTTTACTTTAGATTCCACTTTGCTTTCAGAATATTAAACTAAAAATAACACGTCACAGACGACGTTGCAGTTCAATATATGAGTATGTCAAATGTTGGTATATAACATTCTTAGACAAAATTGAGGTTAAAGGTTATATTATACACTTTTTTATATTCACGTTTAATATTTCCGCTTATCGATATCGGGTCAAATATTTTAGTTTACATAGTTATGGTAATTCAAGCAGGACAAAACCGTTTACCAATTTACCAAAAATAATTATATTGAATAAAATATTTGCATTAATATTAAATAGTATTTAAAATAAAAAATATAAAACATGACATATAAAAAATTCATAAACATATATTCATAGTCAATCAAAATAAATATTATGCTTTCAAACTATGTCTTTATGGTTTTGAGGAGTTTATGTCCAATGAGATACCTCCATTTTTTTTAACTTTTTATTTTGAATGGTATGACATTTTTTTCAGTCTACGTGTCGGCTATTAATATTAATTATATTTAATATATTATATTTAATATATTAAAAATAAAAAAAATACTATAATGTGCTGATCAATATGTGCAATTAATAAAAAGTCGGGTTTAAATTAAATTATTTTAAGTATATGTATATACATATTTAACAAAACATCCAAACGATACCCATTAAAATAATTCTTTTCCAGATATATATTTTATGAGCATGAAAAAGAACAGTGATTGCTAATAATGCTCGCGGTGCCCTCTTATACACAATAAATAATAGAAAATCGAAAAGCTACATAAAAGCTTCGATCGCGATAGCAAAATCTATTACAAAAGCTTTCTTATATCCTGTGCACGGTCGCATATATACGACAGACCTGTGATCCAAAATCATGAAAGTATATTGGATCATAAAAGTATATTATCCAACGACATATGTTGCTGGCAGTTATTTTTATCCACAACATAGTAGTCGATCGCATTTGTTAAAAAAATAATAATTATAAAAAATATATATCCGAAAGTTATATCTTACATAATTTATAATGTACACATATGCACATAAACAAATGCGTATGAACTATATTCTAAAAAAAATCGTGTGAGGTGAACGAAATATTATGAAATTATAAATTAGTTACATAATGAAGTTCTCTCCTTTATTTAGAGAAAATGTACCATAAAATAATTTTCAGCTCGATCTCTCTGAAACTGGATTTCCATTCGTTTAAAATGAGTCTGTGGTGAAATAACATTTGTGATAAATAAAGCTATAAACCTTAAAAATATGTAAAAACCTGAATATTACAGACTATGCATATTTGTCCTACATGTAGTAGTGGAGTCCAAGTACGGTTGTCCCATTTTTTTTTTTGATCAGCAATAATTTTGTTAATTTACCAGTTAGCTAGGAGAAAACTAATTCAAACATTACGTGGAAATACTGAAATATTGTCCTTAAATATTGCTTTGTCATAAGATCAAATCATACAAGAAAAGAACGAGTGTCACAACCGTACCCACAAAATTTGTGACGACCGTATTTAACGCACACTTTTGAAAACAAATCATCATTATGACTGATTATGAGCTAAACTATCTAATAAGCAAAATCTAATTTCTGGTTGATAACTATTAATGTTCAACTTACACAAAAAAGAATAAACAAAGTAATCTAGATCTATACTATTAACAATTTATGATTAAAAGGATTCGAACATGAAAACTTACTTTTGACTCTTTAAATTAAATTTAAATAGCTTTAAAAGCTACGCGGTGCACAGGTCATGTTATGTAAGGCACTGTCTGAAAGCTATAATGAGAACTTGTTGGAACAACCATATTTCATCTTTCTCCATTTGAACCATATTTCAAAGTCAGTATAGTTTAGCAGTTATGACGACTGTCACTACCGTACCCAATCTCCTCTGCCTTATTAAAAATATTATCAAAATATGAATAAAAACATGAATATGTGTGATATAGATGAATGCATATCATCAGGCAAGCATATGGTTAAGAATTTCTCTTATATCCAACTGTTTTTTATTTTGCATCTTATGGCTTTCATATTTATTCTCAAATATGCAAAAGCATTTATGTATAGAAAACGTGCCGGAGCATAAGACGTGTATATTAAAAGGTAGTAATTCCAATATGACACAGATCTTTCTTTTTAAAGTTATAAGAGGCTGGCATCCAAAAACCAGATGCGTAGGCTTGGACAATGTCAGTGCTTCAAGAGTAAATAATATGTACGAGTATTTACGACATCCTTGATTTTGTTCATGTGCTAAACGCTTGAACATATGGCTATTTATTTTACAGTGACGATTGTGCAATAAGTACGATTACAAAGAAATATTGTTTTTAACTCTCCGTAAGCCGTCAACGTAGCTCATATTGCTGCCACGGATAGTATGTAGAGATTCTTTTATTTAGTTAAATAGAAAATATTCGGATGACAGAACATGAGATTTATATAACAAATGATAGGATTGAGTACATACATGGTATAAAAGCATGTGCAAAACTGTAATTATTTGTAGCATAGTTTGTCAACGCAAATAAATTTCAATTATAATACTTTTTGTAGAAAAATTAGGAATCAGACTTACACTTGTTCCGGTGTTTTGTAATACTTCTATACTACGGGGCATTTTCAGAAAATAATCCAACATTTGCAGTATTTGATATATTTTTGTTATTAGAATTTCTGTATTACCCATGATATATTTTTAAATCCATGCTGCAACACCGGAAAGTGCTATTTTCAGTTGTTGGATATTTTGGATCTATTTTTTCCGAAATCGACATGATAACTGATATTGATATAAGGCTGTCCGAAGTGGAACCTTGAGTTTCGATACCAAAGCCATGCTTTATAACATTTAAATACCTATACATTGTAATTTTGGAGAGTGAAAGTATTTATTCACAGGCTAAATATATAGAACCGTTAAAACGAATATTTTAAAAAGAAAATTATAAAGAATATTAACAATATGCTTGGAATCTTATATTTATGTTACATTATATTTTACAAATATTTAATTTAGATATAACAATTGACTTAAAACTTATCGAAGGCCATACAATGATTACAATTAGTTGTAATAATATAAAAGCATTGTCACTTCACTAGAAACCAGGTTCTACTAATAATAAGCATTACGAGAGTGTTAATTTTTAGAATTACAAATATACAAAGCAAAGCAAATAGAACAATAAAATACTTGATTTAACCGTAAACAATATTATCTCAAGAAACACACTCGACACAGATAGTTCAAAAACTACAATGAGTCATTCATTAGAAATAATCGAGGTTTGAAATTATTTTTATAGAACCTCTCGCACTTTAAATAATAGTCAGACATATTATGGCAATTTTTGTTGAACAAGTATGTAATAATAAAAATGATAATTATTATCTCATTACAGACGAAAATTCGCTAACTTTAACAACTTCAATATATAATAGTTTTAATAAAGCTATATTTAGTTTGATTAACGGAAAGCATTCACTTTGTAGAAGCTCTTCTTTCCTCTAACATTTATACTGATTACATGATTTCAAACTAGACACATTCTATCACATCATTCGTACACTTGCCACATCCATCAAACAACAAAACTGAAAACATAGTAATATAGAGCAGAAGAAAATGGTCCGATACATAAAATGTAATACAAATTTCCAAACGCAAATAATGCCTGCAACCCCAATCGCAAAAATTATGTAACGCAAACACATAGTGTTAAACTATTTTAATTTAATATAACAAATACTCATGCTCGCCGCATTTTACTTGAAAAATGGTTTCAATTTTATGAGTATATGCATATACCCAATTCAAATAAATATACTTTTGAAATAAATTCGCTCGTCTACTACTTCTAAACTATAAAAGTTTCTGCATTACTCCTCTACACACTCACAAAAATGTGTATAGATCTGGTAAAACTTTATTTTTGTAACGACATAAAAAGTTCTTTGATATAGACCACACACCACATGATACGTATAGTTTGGGCGAAAAAAATAATACTCAATAGAGTTTAGTAAATGTTCATCATGTTTAAAAAAATAATTATATTGCTTTTTTAAAACTTAATTTAATTTTCTGTTTACCATTTTTTATTGTTTGCACCTTTGCTCTGTTGGTCCTTTTTACCCCACTCACGTGTTTAAATAACTTAAAATTAATAATACTCCTTAGAAAACAATTAAATAACGTATACTTAAAAATTATATTAAGGTATCGTAAACTAAACAACAGCGGTCACAACCTGAAAAACAACGAAAGAAAATCTTTGTTATGAATTTTCAAATATTGCCCATTTATCTCTCGATAGCAACGTGGTAAGAATTAAGGTGACGACTGGTTATACATCATTTTCCCTCTACTTTCAAAATTAAGTTAATTTGTTTAACACATTACATTTAATCTATTGTTGTAAAAATTTATTTTATTTAAGTATGGCCGTCAACGGTAATCAGTAGGGCATACATACGCTTGGCATATATTCCGCAAAGAATCGATTAAGCGCGTTCAGCACAATTCCAACTGAAATTTTTAATTCAGCCGTTTTTTGTTGG
>NW_020538040.1:57707409-57765360 GCF_003426905.1 Ctenocephalides felis | reverse complement strand
TGCCAATTGCGCCTGCAAATGACGCAAGGCGGCTTGAGCTGCTCGATGAGAAGCTTCGAGTGCACCATGCCTCATTCAGCAGCTTGACGTTCACGTTCAGAGGCAACCAACTGTGCTCGGAGATCTGACCTTTCTTCACCGCATTGCCATTAGTTCCTGAAATTTATCGATTGTACACTTGATGTCTATCTCATAAATATTCACAATACATATATAATACTTTTTAAAGGAATATAAAAAAATTCTACCAAGATATGTTCATTTCAAAATATGGGTGTAAATACTGATGGAAACGTCGTTTTATTCGATTAAATTTATTTTTACATGAGTTGGCTAAAATAGCTAAAAATTGAGTAACATTTTCGTATCATGTTATTATCTACTCAAGTATTTTCATTCAAAATTTGCAATTCCTTGGTACAAATCTGTGATGAGGTTAAGTGGAGTTATATCCTAACAGATCCAGCTATGGATGCGATAAGCCCAACTCCATAATAGATAAATCAGTCAGAAAACGCCGATATCTCTGTAAAAAACTTTAATAAAGTACAATGCTACGCGCTACATACCTGCATTAGTACAGCTGTTTCCAAATCCATTCTTCTTATCTGCTGCCCTTTAAGCCGCGGCTCAACAATATCTACCGCATGCAGACATTCGAGTACACAACAGTACCCTGCACATTAGCCCGTTCTGCTTTGAGTCGGGACATCATAGCCCGCAGCTCATTTTCGTCTTCTGCTGACCATGGCTCGGAAGTAACAGCACTGAATGTAAATGATAAATAAAAATATAATGTGACGTTCAATAAAGTTATACATATTCTATACTGATGAATTAACTTCATTGGATGCTGATATATGAATATAAAATTTAAAAAAATTCTTGAAAATACGGGCTAATTAAAAGAAACAGGGTCATACTCATAATGCTGGTAGACTTATGTTACAGAAACAATCTCGATATCACACATGGTAAAACCCGAAAAGTACAGAGTACGGACAATACCAAATCGTCAAAAATAATTTCAGAAAGGAATGTAGGTGTAAATTACAATATAAATATGAAGAATTATCACCTATTAGCGTAAAGTGTTTTAGCATCTTGCCACGGTCCCGTGCTGACCATCTGTGATCCCCCTTCTGCTTGCAAACGTGCCAATAGGTGCTTTGCAACAGTCTCTCTGCGGTTTTCCTGCTTTCTTTCGCTATCCTTAATTCCTGTGGTATGAAAATTCTTAATCCATAAATAATTAGATTCCTGAGCAATTTATACTAGATTTTAAATCATTTTTGCGAGGATTTAAAATAATGTTTATTAAATATATCATATATTCGAATCACATATCGATTTTTTTCCATTTTCGCCATAAGGCAAAAACAGTGTTTCCCCAAGTCTCACATGGCTGAAATTTCATAGTTAAGGGTCGTAATTTAAAAATAAACTTGACATTTATTTTAAGAATAGAACATTTTTTTACCAAAGAAAAATGATGTAAGTATACATTAAATGTTGCAAATATTGAATATAAAAATTTGAAAACCCCAGTCCACATAATGTCTTTGTTACAATTCATTGATATACTAGTTGTTATTAGTCACGCAGATGTACCTCGTCATTTTCTGCCTTCATTATAGCAGCTTGGCTTTCTAATAAAGCTAGTAGAACGTCGTAAGCTTCCACTGTTCGATCGCTGTAATTTAGTGCCACCTGTAAAGCCGTTGCATTCGATTCGTAACGCCCCGCACAATAAAGCCATTCTGTAAAAAATCGTATGCAAGTTATTAACAAAAAAAGTCGATCCTATTTAGCCGAAGCCGAAGCCGTTAATAAATTCTCTTCTGTAAATAAAATATTTACTGCATATTCTTATTGTTATGTACCTTATAGAGGGTTCTTAGTCTCAACTCAATAATGCAGGTGTTTACTTCAACAAACCACTTTAATTCTAATCTCGCTCGATAAGTTCGTTCAAAGTTATGTATTACTATTGTTCTTTTCCGTTAAAAATAACTGAACATGAGATATCACATGAAAGCCATACTATACACAATTGGTGCCACCCTAGTATTTAAACGGTTTATACGTCGTGCCTCGAGGCAATTGCTTCAACTTTCCGTACCGCAATTTGAAAATTTTAAATACTTTGAAAAAATTGATTTTTGAAAAAAAAACTGAACATTTTTTAAAAAAATGATTTTTTTATATCTTGAAATTTTTGAAAAACATAATTTTTGCCTAAGATATGCCAAAATGTTCAGAAAGTTTTGAAACGTAAAGATGTATAGAAATTTTCATCTTCGAATTTTTCGCGATTACTATAACTTACCTATAGTCCAGTCATTTGGTCAAAAAAAGGCTGTTGCCGGTACAGTACTCCGGGAATTCTGAAAATTAGTAATCTTATAGATTTCGAGGTGCTCTTTTACGAAAATCAACTTTGCCACTTTGCACTTTGAACTTGACCACATTCTCTCTAATAAATATATATTTTCAATGTTAGATTAAGAGAATAAGATCTAGAAATAAAATAATTCAAATATTTTTCTGTTTTTTGCTGATTTTTTAACACTTCAATAGCAAAGTAGCTATAAACAAATTAAACTAGAGAAAGCTTTCTATAATTTATTCAATATCTTTTATTTTGTTAAACCAATTATTTTATTTCTAGATCTTATTCGCTTAATTTAACATTGAAAATATTTATTTATTAGAAAGAATGTGGTCAAGTTCAAAGTGCTGTCATATATGGAGAGATTTGATACTGCTCAAACTATCAATTTTACAAAAAAAAAAACGGTTTTCTAAGAATTGTAGGAAATTTTATCTAGTTTAATTCGTACATAGATACTTTTATCGTAGAATGAGCCAGAAAGGAGTTATTTTAAAAAAGCTGTTTTTTGACGCCATTTTTCCAATATGGCGGCAACTTGCCGTTCAAATTTGAGGTGGCAAAGTTGATTTTCGTAAAGAGCACCTCGAAATCTATAAAGATTACCTATTTTCAGAATTCCGGAGTACTGTACCGGCAAAACGACCAGATGACTGGACTACTACGGAAAGTTAAAATGGTGCAACTTATAAATAAAATGGAAATATTTTCAATAATATCTCGAACAATTGATGAGATAGAGTTTTAAAAACACCCTTGATATTATACATAAATTCGTTTAAATGCTAGAGTGGTGCCGATTCTGTATACAAATGTGTCTATAAACAAAATTAAACTAAAGAAAGCTTTCTATAATTTATTCAATATCTTTTATTTTGTTAAACCAATTATTTTATTTCTAGATCTTATTCGCTTAATTTAACATTGAAAATATTTATTTATTAGAAAGAATGTGGTCAAGTTCAAAGTGCTGTCATATATGGAGAGATTTGATACTGCTCAAACTATCAATTTTACAAAAAAAAAAAAACGGTTTTCTAAAGAATTGTAGGAAATTTTATCTAGTTTAATTCGTACATAGATACTTTTATCGTAGAATGAGCCCAGAAAGGAGTTATTTTAAAAAAGCTGTTTTTTGACGCCATTTTTCCAATATGGCGGCAACTTGCCGTTCAAATTTGAGGTGGCAAAGTTGATTTTCGTAAAGAGCACCTCGAAATCTATAAAGATTACCTATTTTCAGAATTCCGGAGTACTGTACCGGCAAAACGACCAGATGACTGGACTACTACGGAAAGTTAAAAATGGTGCAACTTATAAATAAAATGGAAATATTTTCAATAATATCTCGAACAATTGATGAGATAGAGTTTTAAAAACACCCTTGATATTATACATAAATTCGTTAAATGCTAGAGTGGTGCCGATTCTGTATACAAATGTGTCTACTATTGCCAGTACACGCAACGAACTCTTATAGCGTCGGTGGTGTAATGGTCAGCATAGTTGCCTTCCAAGCAGTTGATCCGGGTTCGATTCCCGGCCGACGCAAATTTTTTTTTATATGAATAATAAATTTTATAACTTTAAATTGATTTTCGACTTAACAATTTTGTTAGTTAACATTTTAATTAGAATTCAATAAAAAATATTCAAATATGAGATCAGTAGGTATATTTTTAAATTATATTCATGACGCAGTCTTGACTAGTCTTTTGATTATGTATGTGAGTATGTATGTTTGAATTGGAATACGTATACATTAGTGATGTGCCAAGTCGAATCAAGTGATTCGAATCATTCGAATCAAGCCTTTAACGACTTGATTCGAATCAGATTTTACTTGATTCGAATCAACTCGCATCAAGCCGCGAAATATTTACTGTGATAAAATATGAACACAAATTTTCATAAATATAAAATTTTTCATAAATATAAATATAAAAAAATGTTTTAATTTAATTCAATATTATAATAATATAAAAAATAAATATCATAAATTAAAAAATAAATAATGAATTAAATCATGCGAGCCACCCGACTTTAATATGCTTAAATGTATCAGCCAACTCCAATCGTCTTTGTGTGACTTTAACCGCATTCATCGACTAACTATATCATCCGACTTCATATGACTCAAACCGAATCAAGCGGCGATATGAGTTATTCCGACTTCATGACTCAAACCGAATCAAGCGGCGATATGAGTTGTTCCGACTTCATATGAGCCAACTCGAATCAAGCGGCGATATGAGTTGTTCCGACTTCATATGAGCCAACTCGAATCAAGCGGCGATATGAGTTGTTCCGACTTCATATGAGCCAACTCGAATCAAGCGGCGTTATGAGTTGTTCCGACTTCATGAGCCAAACCGAATCAAGCGGCGTTTCGAGTTATTCCGACTTCAATTCTGATTCGAATCATCCCGACTTCAAGCCGTTCGAGCGATATGAGTTAGTTAACCGTATGGGCGATACAATGCGTCGTCGTTCTTGCGTGTTTATTTATTTTACGGAGCGCTGAGAGCGATTTTATTCGTGAAATATCAATACCCAATTTTGTTAATAATTAAGTGTTTTAGATTTTAAATGTTATCAGAATAAACCACTCGAAATTATGAAACGAGTTTCGGAAATCTTTCAATATAATTCTCTTTCGAAACAATTACTAAACACCAGAAAGTCAGTAAATAATATGTTAACTTCTGATTATATAAGTAATGGCAAATTCACATTAATGAAATTAACTTTCAGCTCTCAGTTTAGATGCGATCCTTTACTGATTACATAGTAAAATAAACAATCGACCCATGATTCCAAATATTATTTTATATGCTTTAGTGATGCACAATTGTTTGGTAATCTATTATTGTAAATTAATTTGAAGATATGTTTTAGCCGTCCTCAAAATTATATCATTTTTAATAATTTTCAGAATATACTTTTTGATAGTGATTATGTTTACAATTTCTACTTTGTCGGTTATATTGGTTAAACTGACAATTTTGATTATAAATTTGGATCACTTTTACTAAATAAATACATCCATGAATTTTTTTGTCCATATATATACTTGATTCGAGTTGATTCGAATCATGATTCGAATCAGGTTTTTTTCTGATTCGAATCATTCGAATCGGGAATTTTTCGAGTCGGCACATCACTAGTATACATATATGTATATATGTACGTCCATGCAAGTTGTATGATATAACTAACAAATGCATTTCTATATGTATGTAATCGTATGTATATACGTAATCGTATGTATGCATCTTTTCGTTTATGAAGCAAGCATTAACGGCGGTTTTAATGAACACAAAAGAAAAGTAGAGGTTTAACTCGGTATAATTATTATTGAATCCGGCAAACATCTAAGCATGGCATGCGTAAATGCATTTTCTTCGCTATATAAAACATTTATATAAACATGTTTATATATTTATTTATATACTATCATTAATTATGTATATGTATTGAGTTGGAAATAGAAACAGTTAAAATATAACATACCTATCGCAATGCGCTTTGCTTTCTTGCAGGGTCAATGTCAGTACTGTATTATTTGCTTTGAGATGTTCCAGTTGTGCAATAGTTCGTTCCAACTCTAATTCTAATCGCAAAACTTCTGAAGGGGTACTGGATATTGATCCATTCAAAGTGTCAGTTAATAAATAGGATTCGTGAAGACCCGACTGATTTCGTAAGTCAGAAACCAAATGCTCTGCAACTTCTGTTGTACAAACCTGTTCAAATTGAATATGTTTCAAAACACTGTTAAAAGCATATAAAATGCATCTAATAGAATGTTAAGAAAGCAAACAGTTCTCAGTATATTTATCGCTGAAAACCACTTAATTACTTACAGTTAAGCCGTTTGAAATGATATTCAATTGTAAAGAAAGTGTTTAGTCAATTACTTACACCAGTATTTAAGATATCAGTGCCTGTAATATGTTTTTCATCAGTCGTACGACGAAGGCGAACACGCTCGGCCATTTTTGACACTGGCGCTACATTTCCAGACCTTCCTAAAGAACCTGTTTAAAATGACAAATGTATTGAATGAAACTAGAACTCGTAAGGTCCGTGCATATTATATTTTAGTATGTTCATCAAGACCAGGTACACTATGCTATACATTTTTTAGCAATCAATTACGAAGACCTTTTCGTTATAAAGTAAATAGGACGATTCCCAAACAATATCTTTCAAACCGTTTTTGAATTTTTAAAATCGATTCAAGATTGTGGGCTAAAACGTGAAAAAAAATTTTTACACTTTTCTGTTAATTACAAAAAGAACGACCTTGCCGGTCGTCGCACCTTATTAATGAACGCAAGTCCTTAGGATTACATCGAATGGCTTTCAAATTTTTGACATCGGTTCAGCGGTTTTTGAGAAAACGTCCATGAAATATTAAAAATCGGCACATAATCACATCATACATACATAAACAAGCATACACACACATCCTTTTTCCAAATTTGGTATCATTCGATTCAAAATGACTCGAAACGTTGAGAAAACAAAACAAAAAAAAAAAATCGGATTTTCTCGAGAAAACATAAACTTCTCTTTCGGGAAGTTAATAAAACTTTGATATTCTTTAGACAAAAGTAATAATACTTACTATGTACATGAACTGGCGAAGAGCTTCTATTTATCTGCAACACTAAACTGTTACTTTTTGCATGAGTCGGCCTTTGCTGCTGAACATTATTGACAGATCGTTTATCCATATTAGATCCATTAATTTCATAATCATTTACAGTATCTGCGGCACAATCCTTCTCCATTTTATTGACGTCTTCGACATTAGTAGTTTTGCTGTTGTCATGTATCAAAGCAAATTCATTTTTATCCGATACAGATTGGTTATCTATGCAACTAATATCATTCAGTGTTCCAGTAAGTCTTCCTAAAGGTAACGTTTCATCTAAGTCATGCTCGCTCGTGTAAGTATTTGATCGTTTAATAGAGTTGTCGGTGCTTTTTTCATTGTCACATGCGGAGTCTTCGACGTATTCTTGACAACTCGATTCATAATTCCGTTTAGTCGCTAATTTCGCTTGCAAATGTGCAACCTCCTGGCGCAAACTCAAGATTTCTTCTTGAAGAGCAGCAACTTGAGTCGCACTAGGCTGTGTTTGTGATTTGGTCATCAACGGAGACAAAAACTGTTGATGACTAAGAATTGATGCGGTGAATTCAGGACGGTTTTGAACAGAAGGACTTTCAGTGGCAGACCGCTGAAAATTGATATGAAAATTATATAAAATCATCTATATAGTCTCTGAATTGAACAAATGTATTATATTATAACAAGAACATATAAGATACATATAAGATCATAAGGTGATCATTTAGTTCACTATAGTATGTGATAATCTAAGAAAATATTCCTCTTTAGGTGAATTTTTAATTAGATTTATATGAAAGAAAAATATTATATTAAAGATTCAATAGTACTACTACTATTTTTACCATAAAAAATGATTCCTAATAATTAAAATAAGTTTTTACCAATTCACAGAGACACATTTGTAAAAACAAAGTTACAACTTACTGTAGCTTTTACTTCTTCGATATCACTCTCGTCTTTATTCGTGTCAGTTTCATTGGCATCGCAGACTGAACTTGATTCAATTTCTGCAAGTTATGAAAAATAAATTACCTATATAAATAAAAATATAATAGATGAATTATTTAAAATAGTTTAATGCTCCATAGTTAATTTAATTGTATGATTTTATTAAATTTTTTATTTTATATTTTAATAGTTGGTATTTTTAAAAACTATAACAAAGTTATAATATAACAAATGAAATTAACGTATTTATATATTCATCGTGTAAGCAGCATTCAAATATATATAAATAGTTAAAAAATATACAATTGTTAAATCTTTTTTTCTTATTTTTGTTTAATTGTTAAAAAACAAAATCATTGTTTGTTTAACAAATCGCACACGCGGTTTAGTACACTGCATGATAGGCAGATCCTTTTGCAATTATTTTAATTGCATTTTTTATTACAATCAAATACAGTAAATACAAAATGCCTCATAGTTTCAAAAACTTTAGATTCATATTAACGCAACATTAACCATTCCGTAGTTTCGGCAGAAATAACGCTAAAAACGGTTTGAGAGTTTAATAATAACAAGTTATATCGTAAATTTTAATTTTCGTTCTGATGAATAAAGATTTCAGAATACAAGATTCCTAATATAAAACAATACAAGATTCATATTAAGCAAACATTTCTTGTAATAATTTTTAACTTATTGCGGAAATTAAGTAGTTTTTCTTAACCAATAAAAAGATTTTTTTTAAAAAATCACAGAAGATCCGTTATTTAATAATAGATCGTATTTTTTATGGATTTACACTCTATCATCCTGCTTGTTAATTACAATCTGAAAAATTTTACTTAATCACACAATTCATTATTTTTATAAGGCGACGTCCATTAATCACGTGAGCCTTAATAGGTGAGAGTTGAGAAAATATCACGTGAAGGGTCTCATGTGAAAATTTGTGCATTTATGTTTTACCTAAATTAAAAAAAAATCTAAAATTTTTCAGACAATATTGAAATATTTACGATTTTTTCTAGGTACTAAAAATGCACGTAATGTTTGGTGAGGGAGGGGGTTCATTTTAAATATCACCACGTATCACCAAGGTGGAGGAGGTCCCAAAAATCTCTAGAAATCGATCACGTGATTAATGGACGTCCCCTAAGTCTTAAAACGGACAAGATTTAATTGTGATTGTGACATACATAGAAAGTTTAGGGAATTAGGAAATACAAATATTATCGCGTATATTAACTTCGGCTTTAGTGGTATTAGAGAGAATAGTTTACCGGATATGTCGGCTTCGGCTTCCTCTTCCATGATGGCCGCCTGTTGTCTTTGGTGCAGCTTCCGACTCAGTTCCGCTATCACGCAGTGCAGTTCAGTAAGCCTGCCTTCGTGCGCTGTACCTAGGGCCTCTAGACGAACCTTTGGAATAAATTATGAATCACAATCGTAACTCCAATAAACCCATTAAAAATAAATACACACTCGAATGAAAAACCATCTTTTACAACTCCGTCAATTAAAGTTCTACCGGTTCAGAAACCATTTATTAAGTAATTATAAAAAATTATAAAAAAATTAAATTGAATTACAATTTCTCATTAGTATTTATATCAATTAGTATCGGTATTTATATCAATTAGCTTTAGCAATTAATTATTAGCTGCAGTAATAGAATGACTGAAAGCCAAATTAGACCTTTGTGATCCGCCCTACCCTATTTTTTTTTAAATCCCAAACAGTGTTTCACTAATAGTTTCTAATTAAGTAAATATTTCATAAAATCATTCATTGGCACTTTCAACAGTTTTTAATCTTACGTAAATAATTTATTTCCTTTCAAGATTAAAATACCTGAGCTCTAGACCTTTCCTCTTGTTCTATTTTGAGTTTTGTCTGCAGGCGATCGCGTTCCCTGCTGCAGATCTGAAGCTGCGCCGAAAGATCAAGTACTTCGGCCTTCAACGCAGACATCGCTGCCAAGTGCAACTGAAATTTTGAAATAAACTTGATAAATGTATAGCTCTAACAGCCTCTAACATAATTATGAATGGATGAAAATTTAAATATTATATAATCGGCGCTTGTAAAACTAAAACATATTATATAATTCAAAAAAATATTACACCAACGTAATCATGTAAATTTACCTTTAGTTGAATAATAGTACGAAGGTTTTAGGAATATGTTCATGTTTAAAAAAATTCTTTAATCTATAATTTTCACGAATTTCAAAATTATTCCTTTCATATATATAGCATTTTCTCTTCCAAATATTACTGTAACGAGATTTAGGGACCGATTTTGCCACATAACAGAAAAATGTTACGAAAAAGCCATGTTACGCTCCGACTTCCATACATTATGCTAATGGAATCATACTGAATATTGTCATAAAGCCACGTATTTGCTGTCCATCCAGGCGTTTTACACATAAACTGCAACGTCAATCGTATGTTACGGAGCTGTATCATAAACACACTCTTATCTAACATCGTTTTTTTACATTTGTGCGGCTTTTAGGTTATGTTTTCTATCTGACAACCTGAGAAATTCACCTGACTGCACAGCAACAACCGCATGGCTTTTGTCAATATTAGTATGGAAAGTTCTTCATAACATGACCTTGTCATAACATTTTTCTGTTATGCGGCAGAATAGGTCCCTTAACGTTATTTCGCTTTCTGTACAAAATAACTACTTAAAATATCTAGTAAATAAATAATATTATATAATTAAAGCAAAAAAGAAGTAACAAATTATTTTATTAAATTTGCCATCTGTAAATAAAAGCAATGAATATTGTCTCTACTCAACATTGATCGCAAATTGAAAAAAGGAATAACATTGCCCATATTTAGAAAAATAAGTAAGTTAATGTAATTTTGGGGTATATTTCCTGAAAACTAGTTACCAAGAATCATATGGAACAACGGTGTATGGATACGAAAGCATGCTGCTCTGTTTTGAAAGAATTCTTCTGCAAGAAAGTTTGCAGCGATAAGTGTCATTGTAAAGAGGTCGAACAGACGCCATTGTAATATATAAGAAAACTTTATCATAAATAAGAAAATTCACGTTGGTTAAAAAGTTATTATAAAAAAATTAAATTAATATTTAAAAAACGCGTTAACCCTTTGGGGACGGAACGGTTCGAAGTGCACCGTACCGTGAAGCCGAGCATCTTGAACGAAATTCATTTAAAATTGCCAACGCATATTTTTGGCACTCTAAATCAAATTCTAGCACTCCAACTCCAATCCTGGACATATATTTAATATTTATATACACAAAGTTTCCTCATGATAAATAAAATGTTTATTTGTTCATTAACTATTCAGTTTAGTTTATTAACATTGTTAATACTTCGGCTATCGATAAGTATAAAGGTGAGAAAAACGCATATATGCAGTGTCCACACCCCCAGGGACAGTTTGACAGGCATACAAATAGGTTAAAAAACGAAGGAGATATAAGCACCAAAATAACTTTTATTATCAGAAAGAACTTTATTGTCAGAAATATGTAACACATCACAACATATTCATTTAAATATAGCTTATGAATATTATATATAACAATACACAACAAAACATATTTTTTAAACAAAGTTAATAAAACTCTCGGCCAATTTTCTTATGTTGAATTTTTCTCTTCCTCTCTCTTTGGCGTTTTGTCTTAAGTTACATTTTTATCTGTTTCATCTTCACCCGAAAAAACAAAAAATACTTGTCACAACCGCACTCACAAAATTTGTCACAACCGTAACCAACGCACACTTTTGGAGACATCATTATGATCGAGATAAATTATCTAAGCTAAGAATTGCTGCTAATTGCTACTAATTTTCAACTTATAACAAAATAACAACAAAGTGATCTATATGTATACAATTAACAGTTATCATTAAAAGAATTTATGTAGATACGGTAATTCTGTATATCCGATAATTTCATATGCAAATGTCAAATGATCATTTTTGACCTCCAAATGACCATGTTTTGCACTTTTTCCTTAAAATTCCTAGAAACTAATTAACTCTTCACACAATTTGATTAACTTAACAGCATTTTTTCTATTTTCCTTTGTATCTCAGAAATGGACTTGTTCTTCCTAATCAATCTCTACACCATCAATACCAATCAAATGATTTTTGAATTATTAAAATAAGTTCGAATGCAAACCTTCTACACATGCATTCATCCATATTTTCTAGGGTATTTTGAAGACTTTGAAAAGTAAAGATATAAAAACAACATATTACCGACTTTTATGAGATTACTATAACGTACACTGCTCTACAAAAAGTTAAAAAAAAGCTTTTAATGATTCTTCTGTACAACACTAGAAAATGTTTTCACTATAGTAATGCATATATTTCATTCCTATGAGAAAAAGAGTCATAAAATTATTCAAAAGAACGTTATAAAGCAGAAAAGTTTAAACCTGAAATAAAAACTGCTGACAAGTATTGTGAAGAACATTAAATGATTAAATTTTAAAACTGATTTGTAAGTTTGAAAAATATAACTATTTCAAAATAATTTAATTTCAATTGTGAAATTATATCTAGCAAAAAGTTTTATTACGGTTGTAGTATAGTAAATATAATTGAGGAATCAATAATAATGGCATATATAATTTATAAACCTACATTTAGTACTGCAAAAGTAGAAATGTTATTGTGTGTAAAATTAACAACATTAAATTAATATAGCACTGGTATTAGCATTAAGCTAATATAGCTGTTTGAAACATAATTTCTCAAATCAAAATACAAAACAAAAACTTGAACACACTCGAATAAAAAATTTACTTTGATATGTAAAAATAATTCAATAATTTAATCAGTGAACTACTAATTGAACCAACATTATTTCCGGCGCAAAGGTTTATTAAAATTCTGTAGAGAATCGTGTAGTAACATTTAATATATTCTATAATCATAATTTGAAGCAACGTAATCACTTTATATTTACATAACTATGTACTGTTCTCTGAGCTAATTCGTAGTGAAAAGTAATTTTTCAAAACCTCAATTTGCATCTCTCGGCTATGAAACAAATAATATTAAATTAAAAACTTCAGTATAAAATTAATGCCAGTAGAAATAAAATAACGCTTGTGCGTAAAATATACATTCAGAAATGTAAAATTTTGTGCAATTATTCTTTGAGATAAAAGCAGCAAACATCCTTTTGTAAAGCCTGCTCAATCACTCACACAGCAACTACGAGTAATTTTTCTAATTTTTTATGCTTTATTTCTTCAACGAAATTGATTTTCTGAACTTTCGTGATAGCAAAATAGATTTCCGACTTGATCAATCATGTGTATTACGCGAAAGGTCGGTAACCAGTTTACTAAATATAATTCACATACTAAGTTCATGTCTAACTAATTAAGTCATAGGAGAAGTGTGTGTATGTGAACACAAACATTGTTTTATCTCAAACATATTTTTTCGACAACGCCTTTTGGAAAAAATCAATAATAATTAGCGTTGATTAGTTTTATACGACGTATCGTTTATCTGTGACTAACATAAAAAACATGGAAGTATGTAAAACCCGCCCGAAACATTACAACTGTTTATAGGTTGGTGAAGCATTTGTTTGTAATTAACATACTAATGGATTACAAAAATGTATAAACAGATTTCTAGATAAACATGTTTATCTAAAAATAAGTAAGTAAATAAAAAAACATACAAAATAATTGATAATTTTTTTTCGCGGTTTTAATGTTCACCTTCGAGAGTGCTTATGTAATTATTATCCAATATAGTCCGCAGTTGTATATACATGTAACTGGCAATGAACAAATAAGCACCACTATCCAACCGGCGTCTTGGGAAAGTTAGTTAAGAACATTGGAATTTTGTACAAAGTCTGTGAGGCTATCATGAGTCGAACCCTCAGCCGTGATTGATTAGGCATGGTCAGTAGTAGTAGTTCTATTTTGGTCTGATTCGATCAACAGATTGGGATCTAGTAGTAAGCTTCGTCTAATTAGAACGAATGCGATGTTTTAAATGAATAAAATAACATTAAAATGTACACCCGCATAAACCATATAAACAAGCATGGGTTGTTATTTACCATCATTTATCCAATATTGTCAAATTACACAATCCTGTGCAAACTATTCCCATACGTTTAATCGTATCGAAACTTTTCAACTCACGTACCGAAAGTGCTAAAAGTGTTTGATTGAAATCCTGTTGCATATTATTTAGTTCAAAAAACATGCTATATGCATTGTTTGAGATCTAGATATAATAATTGACACTTGACGATAATTGATGTGAATCTACGATGAGCTCGAGTAACAAAATATAGAAATTTGTATGAACGCACTACATTCTGTTTCTGCACTAGTTTTATTTCATAAAGAACTAAATTATAAACGTTTCAAGTGATGGTCTCATACTACCAATACTCCTTTCACTTATGCCACCACATCCTTACACATTGTTTTAAATATATGAAAATAATTATTATAAATTCTATAAATTTCATTGTCGTATTTTATAAATCTAATATAATTGCTTATATTTGGAGATGACCTTTATATATGTTCACCTAGAATCACGAAAACATTATACACAAAAACCGTCGACACACGCATATGCTTTTTGAATTACTCTAATCGGATACGCCATTCTCTGAGAAACTGCTATTCTGTGCACTTCTTACTCTGCATCTCCAAAGCAGCTGGACCTGTCTTCGCAAAAATGTCATCACTTATTCACTCAATCAATACGTATCGAATGTTTTTTTGAATCATTCTAATTAGTAGTTCTCTCAAAAGCTGGTTGTTTTAATTGGAAGTGGCTTTCTCAATCAGCTCATCACCCCGTCAATATGAATCGAATGTTTTTTGAATCATCGAAATCGGTTGATCTGTACTCCCGATATCGCGGACGAAAGATTTTATCTAAACATACGCACGCACACACATGCTTACGTCCATTTTTTATAAGATATGCCAAAATGTTTAAAAACCTTTGAAACGTGAAGATATGCAAAAATTTAAATTTTCGATTTTTTGCGATAACTGTAACTTATCCTATGGGAAGATAATAATAATAATAAATTTGGTTTTATTCTGAATGCTATTTTGTATTAGGATGTAAGACCTATAGCTATTTTCTGATATTTTTTTTTTTGTTATCTTACACTTGCTTACTGTGCGATGCGATAGTTTGTTTAGGATTAGATCAGAAAAAAGTCAAGTAGGCTGCCTAACATAAAATTACTCAAAAGAAGTGATATTAATAATTTAATATGCAAATAAAAAAATAATTATAAATACCAAAGTACACAAATAAAAGAAATAAGAGTAATAGCAATTAACATATTGAAATTTCATAATAGAATAAAATACAAAATTTTTTTTAAAAAAACTGACGTTTTAAAATAGAATAGCTTACTATTAATATTCTAATGATGCAATGTTAGTCATAAATACATAAAAATAGTTAAATGATTCCAAACTAATATCTGAAAGCAATATTTGATTGGATCAAATTGCTTGTTGAATGATGTTTCGATTCACGTGATTCAAAAATAACTTCGATCGATCCAAAAGCTTTTAGTAAAATTGTTGAACTCTGCTGAAATCATAAATCATCAGTCATGTTATACAAATGCATAAAATCAGCAAGTGCATTGAATGCGGTAGTATTTCAACACTGCTTCATTCAAATTGCTACCACATATCATATCTAAATATAACTACACACTCGAGACGAGATGTTTAGAAATTCAAGTATGCAGGTGGTAGGTGGTAGGCTATCAGAAATTAGTATTATTGATCAATATGAGCCGTTCAGTCCATAAATTGATAAAGCACCATAAAAAGTTGAGAAATGCAATAAAATAAAGAATACATTGATGTCTAATTCATTTATCAATCAACAGCAGCAATCATCAAGTCTCACCATTTTCTCATGTCATACTTCTACATGTCTTGGTTGTCCTTTTCTAATAGGATGATATATTTTATATATTAACAGCAATAGCGGGATGGACTCTTTACTCGAAAACATATAATTGTTTTATATATGTAAGTAAAAATCGATATCACTTCTGCTTGATATCAGGCTATCCGAAAGGGGAATTAAATATGCCATTTATCGATCATGGGTAGACTAATAATAAATGGGTCTTAGGTTTAGAGTCTAAAGATTCAGAATGACTTGAAACATAAAATTAGCAAATAGAATTCTGGCGATAATCTTGACCTTCTTGACTAGTGAATAAAATCAATATGTGAACTAATTGTAAGAATTTATCCTTGATATTTTCTCATTTATTATTAATTTATCTATAATCGTTAAATTTCATATTCAATTCCGCGCTTCAAACAGCCTGACATAAAGCAGAAGTGATATCGAATTTTACTTACATATCGCTTTTTACATATATATTGATTTTTACTTGAATCTAGACGCTAATATTCGAAAAAGTAGATGCGATTATACGTGTGCATATAAGCAAATAATTTTTGATTATATTTGATAAGGATTCGTGTTGATTAGTTTTGCGTGACGATTGGTTTAGTCGTTTCTTTAGAAATAGAATAAAAGTGCAGATTTTGAAAACCGTTCAAAAGTTGAGAAACGTGCTGATTAGTTTTTCGCGAAGATCGGCCGGGAAGTTTCTCCGTAATAAATTATTTAATTTTTTTTAAAAAGTTGATGAAACTTTGTATGATAATGACTTAAATATATATAAATTCATCAAAGTTTGAAATAATGCGTCGTGTTAAAATGAAAATTCTTATTTCTGTAAACATCAATTTCATCAATGAAAAATCATTTCCAAAACAAATAATACAGTTTTGCAATTAAGAATAGAAAAGCAGAAACAACATATATAAATATGTTCAATCTGCCAACACAGCCCGCAGTCAAATTCAGTTTCATAGTTTGAATTATTATTAAATTATGATGGACAAAATCATTAATATAAATAACCAATGAAAAGATTAGATTGTCATTTCAGTATATCATCTGACTCATTCGAGTAGCATCTGTTTCCAATAACAACAAAAATGAATTTCTAAATATACACAAATCTAACTGATATTGGATAAGTGCTAGTGACAAATGGCATGAAAATTCAAGTTTCCGTCGAACAAGTGTATAGTAATAATAAAAGTACTATATTTGACTATATTTTGGAAGGCTATGCACAAAGTTACACATATAAATCCAGGCATTATGGCATTTTGCCGTAGAGCCAGAACTATCGTAGTTCCATGAACTTCCAAATATCGAGAATAATTGAGTTGATCAATACGAATTGATTTCCAGTGAGTAATTAATGAATTTCCAAAACTGGCAAAAAAATTGTTTTCAACTGTTAATTGCGAAGAGTACGGTTGATTTTCCATTCAAGACTAATCAACGCTAAGGAGAATCGCAAACTAATAAATACTTTTAAATTGTCAGAATCAAACAAAAACAAAAATGCTAGCACAAAACTAATGAACAAGATTCTCAGTTAATATAGATAAAATGAATTTATAATTTCTCAAAAAATTAAATTTCCTACTGACATATACAAAGAATCGGATTAGCTGATCTTCATTCAATACAAAAAAATAAAAAAAAAATCAATGCTAATCAATGCCTTTTGGAACCATATTTTGACTTAGATTTTTGGTTTGGTTAAAAGATCTATTTTTAATATTTTGAAAATATGTAAAATAACAATTTACTTAACTAAATTGACTTAAATTTTAATTACAAAAAATATTTTTGTATTTACAACTGTTAATTACTAAGAAATGTCTTCATTAACCTTCGCCAGAAACTAATCAACAAATTTTCTAACTTATATCTTTGAGAAAAAAAATCATTCCATAAAATGTTATAAAAATGCAAAGAAATTAATAAAATTATTTTTGACTGCCAAATGGCATTTTTTTCTTTCCAAAAATTTAATCAGTTCTTCATTTTGTCAATATAAGTGAAATGTTTTTGGTAGATTCTCTCCGCTCTCTCAAAAACTGAATTGCCATTTTGGCACTTTTTGTCCCGATTTAATTGAATCCACATACAAATCAATTTCTTCTAATGCATGCCAAAATGTTAAGAAGGTTTTAAAACATTTTCATATCAGATTACCCATAAGATATATAAACATTTTCATATTAGATTACCCTACGGGAAGTTAAAAATTAAATTATCATTGCTGAGAAAAATACTAATATGAAAATCGATCAAACGTACTACTTCTGCTTATTATTAAGAAATAAAAGCAATTCCCTGCACGCAAAAATATTATTAATTTTAAATAAATATCAACAATAACACACCAATTGCATAGCTAACTTAGTAGAGTGTTCGATCCACACGACAGGGATCTTTAGATCGAATCCTGTCATTGACTTAGAATTTGTGTAAAATTAAATAAAAATAGTATTTGTTAAGTTGAAATTGAATAAAAATTAAGAAAAATAGGAATAACAGAATTCGAATAGCATAGAATTGTATTAGGAGTAAGAAGAAAAAGTATTAGAACTTGCTGAGATTAAAAAAAGAATGAAAAAAAATGCAATGAAGATAGATGTTGAATAGAATTAGAAATTTGAAAAGAGCAAAAAATTGAAGAAAATAAGAGGCAGAAAAATGAAGAAGAAGAAAAATTAAGAATAATATAGAATGGAGTATGTGTTAACGCTTCATTCCCAACCCTGGTATAATTATTTTATTATCTTTATGCAGGATAGCGATAATAAACCCTCATTCCTTATTATATAATTTAAAACGATAAAATAATCCCTTTCATTGTTACGCATCCTGTCCCAAAATCGGTCATCATATCAGTAATCCATTTTTCCAAGAATTTTAATCAACTGTCCCTAGCTATATCATCCTGCAATTAACATATTTCCAAGAAACGTGTACCTAGTTTTAATTCTACGAATCCTGCAATCCGACCAATAGCTGATTGGTTGACAAATGTAACAGCTATTGATTGGATCCAAAATTGTGAGGGAATGTCATTAATTCTACAAAATGGACCAATCAGAAAAATGTCTAAAATTGTAAACTCCTTTTAATTTAGTATCGACTTAAATTTCACATAGTTATCATCAGTCGTAAATTAACACTCAAAACTATAACATCTAATTCAAACTTCAACTATCTAATCATCTATAAGTCTTAATATTCTTTCAAATATACGTTAATTAAACATTTATTTATCATTTTTTATTTTTATTATTCAAACGGTCTGATATAGCCAATAACTAAATATATCTGGTCCTTCGACAAAGTGCAAGTGTTCTATAGAGTTCGGCAGCATCCAGATAGATCACGAATTTCTTAAACACTTTGAATCTATCTTACAAACATACTTTTTTGGCCATTCAAACCGAATGGTCAATTTTACTAAACAGTATGTATATAATTTGAATATTCAATGATATAAAATTGGTATAGAATGTAAATGAATAAAAATGTTGTAGGTGGCTAAATGCTCAGAGTAAGCGAGGCCAAATAAAATTAAAAAAAAAAACACACTAATATAATATTTTCTTACATGTTCTTGCGGTCTAGGCGGGACAGTTACCGGCTGTAGACTAGAGTACCTGCACGGCAGTGTGACGTTGCCTTGGCCGTTACTGGCCCCATTGCCCGTGCTGGCGTTCCTTTGCGGGCAACAAAGCCACGAACGGGAACGTGGAATTCCGCGCCCTGTGGCCACACCACTTTCGTCCAAAAGTTCGCAAGGATCATCGTACGTCCGATCAGGGTCGCAGGCAGCAGATCGCTTTATATCGCGATCGCCGCCCATCAGAGTTTCATTGTCGTTCATGTCTTGCAAATGCATCATACTAACGGACCATGTTCGACTTTGCGAATTTTGGATTTTTGAATAAGTTAATGAACCCTTACCGAGAATTTTTGAACATGATAATCATTTGTTCGAACAGTATTTATTTAGACTTAATAAGAAATATATATTCAAGCAAATAGTCGCGACAATGCTTGTCCTATGTGATCACCAATTTCTGATTCTTCAATCTATGATAAAATTATGAGTAGATAATTTCTTTCCAAGTATTGTTTATATCAAATATATTCTACTTTGTATTGATCGATCGTTAAGTTGTAGTGTAAAAAATACTTAAGCGTAAAGTTTGCATTCTATTATTCAATAAGTATTTTTTTGCGTTTTTATATATAAGGTTCCATTTCATTGTTCGTTCTCATCACATTGTTTTTTTTCTTCTTTTAATACAATATCTTTACCTTTTTTTCATACAGAACTTGGTTAGTTGTCTTTGCGTATGTGTATGTGTATTAAGCATATTACATGATGTCATTATTATTATAATATGTAATAAGATTTCATTTTATACCGGATCGAAATGGTAATTCACATATTTGCATGAATTATTGAACAAAATTTTATATTTTTGGTAATTATTATATGAGAATTTCCAGTATTGGCATTAATATCCATCCCAATATTTGCGTTGATTTTATATATATTTAAATAAATATTATATAAAACTCTTGATTTGTATCAAGTTAGTAACGAAATTAATAGTATGGTGGTAAATGACACATATAATATAAAATTTATAACACAACACTTTTCTCAAGCCCATTTTTAATTCTCGATTGGCGTTATCACTCGCAACCATTTTTCACATTGATAGTGATGAAGTTTGTGCAAACCATTTTTAGTCAAGTTACATATTACACAAATGATTAAACGTATTTTAAAATAAACGCCACTTGCACACAACTATTGCTTAACTTGGATTCTGTAGAAATGCAATTGCTTGCAGTGTTCCAAATATTTCTTGAGATATTCTATTGTGCAACAGAAGATTATACAGTCAATTAGGCACAATGAGTTATTCCTTTACTTAATATTCCATTGTTATCGTCTCGAGCAGAATATTTCGCACCATTTCACATTCACAACACAACTGCTAGTAACAGAACAAATTAAAATTAGCAAATTAATTAAAATCTATTTAGTCGTTCACAATTATTATATGTGTATATGTGTCGAGATATTTTTCACGCATAAATACATACACTGGTATGTACAATCATGTTTGTCAACTTATAATGTGTGCGACAAGAATTTATGTTTCTATTGAAACTATGCAAATATATAACAAGTAAAGAAAAGTAAGAGTATATGTACATAAATCCACGCACACATTCAAACTTACGTATATATATATATATATATATATATATATATATATATATATATATAAGGTTGTCAAATACCAAGAGCAAAAAAGCGGAAGGGAGATATTTGACAACCTAATATATATATATATTCTGAAAAATGTATAGATATATATTCTTTATATTTTAAGGTATATCATAATGTAGTGGATAAATTTTTTGCCATTTAAGTTAGATGATCTAACTACATTTAATCTAACAACGTGATGCATATTTTCACTTGAAACCATAAATTAATTTTTGATTTTTCGCATTTTATTAACTTTGTTTTTTCAATAAAAATATGTTGAACCTTTAGAAATGTTCAATTTTTATATATTTTAATAAAAACGAAAAATTATGTTAAATAATCAAAACCCAAGCTTTATATATTCATATAGTCTGATATTAAATATTTATAGATAGTATATATAGTGAAGTCAACAAAATTTGAAAGAATTTAAAAAAAAATCCACTTTTTTAATTAAAATGTTTTCTTACAAATATTTAGTGCAGGTCTGCAGTGCTTCATCGTTTCTTACAGGTCTTCAATATGAGCCACGTGAATGAAATGAAAAATTAAATTAACAATGAAAATATAAAAATCTGATAACTTCATGTACAATGTGAAATACTAATTCAGATACAGAACTCCTAGAAATACGCAATTATAATGAAACTATTTGAAAAATTTACACAATCGCGTTGCAAACAAGAATTAAGGAGCCAATTCTCGGATAAAAAAATTATGTTATGTTACAAGTCTCTTTTTGTTGAGTAATCTCAGACTGACAAAAAGCTATGTTTCTACTGTTCGATTAAACGTTTTACCTCAAAATAAACAAATATCAAAATTTATCTTTAGTTCGACTTCACGCGTGTGGTACAATATCATAAGTGACAACAAACAGTTGCACTAATTATAACCTTGTCATCTGATATTTATTATGTAAAACGCTCATTTATTTAAAAAGCAAAACACAGCTTTTCGACAGTTCTTAGTGACAAAAAAGATAATTAAATTTGAGCTAACACATAAGAAAAATTATATCGATATGTCAATTCTCAATAGAAAATAAATCAGATTCAATACAGACTTGTTGAATAGTTAATTCCTTGGAGTTTCAAAAAAGTAATTTTAATATCTAATTTACAAAACTGTAAGATAATGTATGCGTTAAACCGTTCGAAAGCTGAGCTTATTAATTAAATGGGTATGCAAATGTACAAAGCCTCATCATCATTGAACGAATGATATTTGTGTTACTCTCGTCTGCTCGAACCGTTGTTTATTAACGCTCACGAGAGACAAAATAAAGAGCTGACGATAACTCTATTCAAAATACTAAACACGCTAAATAAAATTAAACTAGTGGTGTATGGCAATTTGCCTCAAGGCAAATTTCAGAAACCTTCCGTACCAAAAATTAACATTTATAAAGGGCTTTAAACATTTTTGAAAACTTTGTCCAAATTTGATTTTTGAAAATTTTGAAATTTATTTAAGAAATTGAATATTTTTTTTTATATTTTGAAAATGTTGAACGTTTTTTTAAACCAATTGCACTGCGTTAATTGCGCAGAGACGAAATATCGAAGCGAGTATGTATAACGGATAAACATTGGTACGGAACCAACATTATTAACATTTGTAATGAAAAATTGTATTATTAACATTTCTATAAAATATCTGTCAATAAGATGTATGTTTATATGCATATGTGTAATGATCATTTTTGACTGCTAAATGGCATTATTTTTAATTTTTTTATTGGATTTCCGAAACCGCTGGACCTGCATTCCCAAAAATTTAATCATTTCAACAAATTCGGACGCTCCGTTCTCTCAGAAACTGAATTTCCGTTTTTGTTTTTTTCCCCGTATCTTCAAAACGGCTGTAAAATCTAAAAACAATTTTGCACCATTCCAGAATAAGCATGAAAAGCACGCAAAAATATCTTATATTTAAAGTCATTGATTGAGCATTTTGAAATTGAGAAAGTACTGCAAAGAATATACTAGCAGAGGCGATGTTTACTGATAATATTAATATTATATATAACATTTGTTGCAACGATTTAACAGAATATAGATTTAAGCAAAATTGCTGAAATATTTATCATATATATCATCACGTTATTAAATTCTTATATTAAACAACTTACTTCAACTTTAAAACTAAAAGATACGTGATTTTTTTAGTAAAAAGTGAACCGACACTACCTCTATTATAATCTTAAGAATACTCGAGATAGAAAGAGTAATGCGAAATACGTGATTCCATTCGGAGAAGATTCCCCTTGACCATAAATACAGATTTTTCATTCCTTGGAGAAGATCTTGTTGAAAGAGAATAATTAATGAAATTACTCGGTTTTAGACAAGTTATAAAGAAAATAAAAACTGCGAACTGGATTAATCAAAGCCAGAATTGCTTATGGACAAGATTCGATCAATAAAAAAGAAATTAATTTTGTATTAGAAAAATAAATCATAATTGCGTTAAATTTTGTTAATAATCTGACAATGACTAAACATTTTGACAAACACATATAGAACTATGTGTGTAATAATAATAATAATATGATTTTCTAAACATTCAACTGCCATGTAAGTAAGTGGTATTGTAGAGCGAGAACGCTTCGGAACGTCGGTTCTGGTACTTCTTTTTTGGACAGGAACGCGTTCCGGAACTAAAGATGATTTCTGATAACAAAAATTACTAATTTTTTTATTAAAAGTTTGAACGGAACCCGAACCAGAATCAAAATCGGAACAAACTGGCTTGTGTGAACTGTCGAGCGTTTTTTTCCGGCGGACTGAAACTTGAACCAAATCGAGAGAAATACGTAAACCGAACCGAGCGAGACAAATACGAGCAGCGCTTTTTTAAATTTTAGCATTCCGGTAAAAAACTTAGCACTACACTACTGATGTAAATCAATGTGAATATTACTTCAATATATACTTTTGAGTTCTATCATGCTACGTGGTTATTAGTTTTAATTAATTGCGCACAGCATGACAGTTAGTAGAAATATAACATTTAATAGATTTTCAAAGTTGTTGACAATATAATAAAGCAAACGTTAACAAGAATCATATAAATTGCTATTCTAATTCCGATCATTTAAACGGTGAAAGTAGCAGTTCCTGCTATTAAGGAGATTATGTTATATACTAAACACTCGTATGTAAGCGCAATAAAATATCCGGTTAGGTATATTTACAAACATCAGAAAACTTTACAAATATAATTAATAATAATAATGAAAGTAATCACAATATGATACTCGATAGCACGTATTATTTGTGCACATTAAACGTGTTGTAACTCGCGTCTTTATAAGGTATTAACATGAAAAAAAAATACAATGCCATATGTAAAACCAATACAGAGTAGAAAATAATATTGAAAGAACATGTATATACTACGTAATAAAAGCTTAGTAGCAAGCGAATAAGTAACAAACAACTAAAAAATATCCCGTTATTAAAGATCATAGTCTATACGCATCCTCTTGTAGTGAGAATAATTAGAATTAATCACATACGATCTCACTTAAGTTATTGCCAAAGCCCAAGGGGTCAAAAGCACCCGTTGAAAGGCCCTGGGTTAATACAAACGTATAACATCGCTGTCGAAATTGGAACATTCTGGCAAAATCGAATGCATGTCATGAACTGAATGTGGGTCATCTGATATTGCAACATCGAGCTGCGGTGCGCGCCCCAATGTGGTTTGAGGTAGGCCACACAGGGAAACTCATAGGTATTTTGTATTCATACCCTTGTTCGAAACTCTACAAAATATACACAAATCCAAGACTCTACCATTCAATATATATATATATATATATATATATATATATACATTGAGTGTCGGAGAACGTCAAGCCCGAAACGGGGTGATAGCATTGTTCATAGCTACCATGAAAAAATTAGAAAAGAAATTTATCTCACATAGTTTGAAAATTACAAGCTTTCAAATGCAACCTAGAACTTTGGTTAAAATGTGACCATTTCTTGGTTATTGTGGCTAATTTTCATTGATTTTGATCATTTAAGCTTTAATCCGTAATCGCAAATAACTACCACAGTGAATAACCAAACTGAATCAAGTTTTTTAGAATTAAGACCATTTGTTGAACTATCAAATTAAAATTTTAGAAATTGGTTCCTCCTTCAAAAAAATACACTACGTAAGGTATTTTTTTTTAAATTTTTCTCATGACCAATATGATCAATAAATACTATCACCTCTTTTCGGCTTGTCGTTGAGTTCTGGAACACCCTATATATATATATATATATATATATATATATATATATTATTTTTCATTAGATATTTTTATCTTTATATGTATTCTTTAATATGTTTATAAGTTTTATAAACCCTTGTACTTTCTTAACCAGTATACATCCCACTCCTGGAGTAGCCTTTAAACACTTTTATATTAGTTTACGTCACTGTTTTCAGACATTTTTCCCGACAGTTTTATAGTTAAAATTTTAAACAATCGCCAATGTACTTAAATACCTTGATAAACAGATATAGACAATAATTATTTTGAAATTCATTTATTCAAGTATACGTTATAAAACATCTGCTTAATTCAACCCAAAATCACTCATCATATACATAACAAATAAAGCATTAAAACTTGTCTAAATCAGCCAGTTCGCACGAATGTAAGTCTGCATTGAGAACCACTATATGTATATTGATCAGAGTTTCTAACATTTCAAATCTATTAATTGTTAATACTTATATTATTTATGCATGTTATATTTAATACTTTTGATATAACCTTAGTACGAGATAGAAATTCTTGGGACTGAAAGAATATAATTTAATATATAATATTGACAGTTATGACATAGTAGTTATTTATTTATAATGAAGCGTTATTTTTGGGAAAGCTTTTGATGTAACGCTTGCGAGGATATAAAGAGCTTTCATCACTAAGTTCGTAATTGTTTAAAGCAAACGCAATTTGTCTAGTCAAACGTACCAACTGCTCAATGTAAATAATCTGAAGGTCTGATAAACAGAATCATTGAACTGTTTCCTGCTGTATATGTAAAAATTGTGTGCGTATGTAAATGGCAAATAAAAAAATCCAATATTCGATACAGTACATAAAATAAGTGTTATATACTTTTTGAGCGCATTTTGAACTTTGAAAATAAAAACTAAATCTATTGAATAAAACAATTAATTATGATTCAGTTCCAAAACCTACCAAATGTAATAGAAAGCCACCTACGAGCATCGATTCATATACTTTCATTTTTAGTCATTCACAACACTATTTTGCTTAGTTGTAGTTATTAAGTATTCGTTTAGGAGCACCAACTTTAAAAATTACAATTTGCAATTTCTTGTAGAAATGATGTAGTGGCAGAAAATGATAAAAATTACAGAATAACTGGTAAATTGAAATATGATTTTCAATGTTCAGTATGCAAAAAACAAAGGATTGAATTCCGGACAACTGGAAAACTAATAAAATCTGAGCGCTTATGTCTGTCTAATGCCGAGATCTCGCTGTCGTGACTTGTGATATTAAATGTGATTATTTTGAACTGTTAAATTTTAATTTTAAAATTTTAACTGTTTCCGATAATCGCTCATTTATGACAGTGAGGATTACTTTCATAATTTTGGTTAATAATTAATGTTTTGCAATAACCATTATAAAATAGACAAAATATGATTCAAATTATTATAATATTATAACAAATGTGCCTAAACATGCATTTCGCATAACACATATTAACCATTCTAGTTCTTTAAAGCATCCTATGCTTAATTTGAGCATACAATACAGTTCGATATATAAATTAGAAAGATTTTAATGTTAATAAAAATAATAAATCAATAAATAATTAAATATATTAGATAATAAAACACAAGTCTAATATCATATGATTATAAACTTCACAATATTTCAATGGAAATTATTTAGTTTAGAATTATTAGGGTTGAGTTGACACAGTTAATAAATTTTATAGGGTTCAAATAACAAAATTTAAATTGTAGATCCGGTTGCTACTTTTATAAAGTATCTATCTCAATATGTTAGAATATGTGTTTGGTTTAAGTAATTCAATTAATAACAGAATTAGAAGTATCATCAATCAATATATTTTTGCTCTTTATGATAAATATTACACGTCGCGATTGCAAAATGATTTATTGGTTTATCATTTAAAATGCAATTCATTTATTTTACATCCATCTGGAATTATCTTTACATTAAACATGTAATTTATTATGATATTCAATTTTAACAATGCTAAAATAGTATTCAATATTCGTGCGGTTTTACATATTAGTTGGCGATTATCTACGATAGTAAAGTACATAGTTCTAAGGTTTTAACTCAATAAAATATTCGGTATGGTTGGCTGATATACACGAGGCATTAAATTTAATCTAAAGCTCGCTCGTTAAATAATCATATACGATAATAATAATTTTAAAACTGGAACATGTTATCAATATTACCTGAATAATACTTAATACCAGTTTATATTATTGATGATTATATTGAAAAGACTTTTGTAAGAATAATGACAATATTTCTCTTCTAGATCATTATAATAGTTTCAAAAAATTGTGAAGAACTCTTACATGCGCTGCGACTAAAATTACTTATTATAGAAATGTTTCTATTAACTTAATCACACACAATGTATGTATTTACATTTTTTCTGAGGTGTGCCAAAATGTTCAGAAACCTCTGAAAAGTGAAGATATGCAAAAACTTTCATTTTCGATTTTCGGCCCATTACTATAACTTACCCTACGGGAAGTTAATGATTAATAAACATCAAGAATAAAAAATGAAATGAGATAATTCTTATATTTGAAAATGTTACTGCAAACATAATAAGTGATTATTAATTACATAACTGATGATACTAAATTAAATAACATTAAAACGATAATATCTTATACAATGAATTATACTTTATTATTTTTGATTGCAAATATAGTTGAGTGAAGAGCTTTTAGACATTTAGATTTAACATGAGCAGATTGATAGATGCATTCAAAGACCCTCTCTTATAAAAATCTAACTTTCCAGCGATGTACTTTACATTCCATGTCTTTGACCTCAAAGACGGCGTCAGTTAGATTTACTTAAAATACAATGTAATTTTGTGACTAACAGATTTATATGACAATATTAACGCGGGACCCACGGTGCAAGGAAAGTATTACACAATAGGCGTCGGCTAATAAATACTGGATGCACATCCACCAACAATGCTTAAGATAGTGTAATTCTTTTTTAAAGAAAAACTTACGGGCTACCTTTTACAATAAGACGTAGAAAAAGGAATATATTTTCATTATTTTAAATAAAGCGAAAACAGTGCAGAGAAAAATGCGAGTAGGTAATCAGAAAATACCACAAGAAAAACTGTTCATTTGAACGTATCAATGAAAATTTTTTTCTGAGGTATGCCAAAATGTTTAGAAACCTCTGAAAAGTGAAGATATGCAAAAACTTTCATTTTCGATTTTCGGCCCATTACTATAACTTACCCTACGGGAAGTTAATAATTAATAAACATCAAGAATAAAAAATGAAATGAGACAATTCTTATATTTGAAAATGTTACTGCAAACATAATAAGTGATTATTTTTTACATAACTGATGATACTAAATTAAATAACATTAAAACGATAATATCTTATACAATGAATTTATACTTTATTATTTTTGATTGCAAATATAGTTGAGTGAAGAGCTTTTAGACATTTAGATTTAACATGAGCAGATTGATAGATGCATTCAAAGACCCTCTCTTATAAAAATCTAACTTTCCAGCGATGTACTTTACATTCCATGTCTTTGACCTCAAAGACGGCGTCAGTTAGATTTACTTAAAATACAATGTAATTTTGTGACTAACAGATTTATATGACAATATTAACGCGGGACCCACGGTGCAAGGAAAGTATTACACAATAGGCGTCGGCTAATAAATACTGGATGCACATCCACCAACAATGCTTAAGATAGTGTAATTCTTTTTTAAAGAAAAACTTACGGGCTACCTTTTACAATAAGACGTAGAAAAAGGAATATATTTTCATTATTTTAAATAAAGCGAAAACAGTGCAGAGAAAAATGCGAGTAGGTAATCAGAAAATACCACAAGAAAAACTGTTCATTTGAACGTATCAATGAAAAGAAATTATATATAATATATATATATATATATATATATATATATATTATATATATACATACATCAGATATATACAATGGGTAGTGCTGTCCTAGGGCAGATTCCTAAGCTGAGTTAAACTCAAATTCGATTAAGGAAAGAATAGTGTGATAGATTTCCCATTACCATTTCACACCGCAGTGCCCAAAATGGGCTATTTTCAAGGCTATGTATATATATATGCATTTAAAATAATATTTTAAAACAGAGGCAGTAATTTTTGTAAATCCAAAAATTAACGCATAATAGAGACGCATGCACCTCTTGCCATAAAGAGAGTGGAAAGTACTAGCTCATTTTTTTTATAATTCTGTATATTCTACAGAAAAAATGTATATTCACAAATTATACAATCTGCAGTATGAATAAAAAAACTCAATTTATTTTCGATATTATTTATGGTTTCGAGTTACGACAAATATTGAGATTAAAAAGCGGGACTTCCATACATTGGCAAAAATAACTCGGCCAAATGATTATGTAAAAAGTATGAGGTAAAAATTTGTATACTGGGTTACTATTATTGACAAATCAATTAAATATAAGTTTAAAACCAATTTTGTATTGCAATAAGATATATAAGGCAAGGCTGAAGAAAAAAAAGATTGAAGTTTACACACTGTGAATAAGAAAGTGAGTTTTCGTTCTCTTATATTTATATACGACAAGTGTTGCTAACGCCGACATTGCCTGTAACTATTATAGACTTAAAAATTAACTTTATCTCGGAAATACGAGTCAGAATCCTAATAACATGACATGTATTTAAATGAAACCCGCAGTTTTTTAAAAATAAATATTTTATGTATATTAATTATATTGAATGTATTTTCAAAATTATAGCATTCTAAGATAGATGCTCAAACATCGTGATATTCATGGTACATCGAATGTATTTCTTGAAAAAAAAATCGAGTGTTTTTAACAAAAAAATATTATGATATGGATATATAAATTATTACAGGTAAATAATTTTGCTTCTCAATTTTATATAAAACCTTTTTTAGTTAAGTCTTATTACTATCTATCCGGTACATAATCCTTCCTTTATAACAAATTTTTTTCTAATTAATCTGTATTGACCATTGTTAATTAATGTTAATCAGTATTTTAAAAAACATTGTATTTGACAGAATAAACCTGATGATGGAACGTACCTAGTTCCGAAACGTCGTATTAAATCTTCAAAAAACAAATTGTTTTTTTATTGGATTTACTGTTCGGAAAAGAAACAATCAATATATTGAAAAAATCCAGGACTTATCTATTGAATATATATATATATATATATATATATATATATATATATATATATATATATATAAGAGAATTGTTTTTTATCAATTTGGAACCATTTGAGCCCTTGGAAGCAAGCAAATTCGAAAATGTCCATATTAAGGACCACCCTTATATATATATATATATATATATATATATATATATATATGTGTGTGTGTGTAATGATTAAGCTCACGGACTCGTATGGGGTCATGGGGTAGTGAGTTCGAACCCCCGCTCCGGATAACCTGATATCGTGCAGTAGCGATGTCCATTTTTACTTGAAACATTTTCCCAATTGAAAATATTACGGGCACTGCGGTGTGAAATGACAATGGAATCTCTCACACGTTTCATCTCTGAATTGAATTCTGGTTCAAGCCAGCTCACCGATCTGGCCTAGAGCAGTACTACCCATATATTCCAAGTTAAAACTTAATTAGAGTTCCATATTATCTTAGAATGAATGAGTAGACCAGAATATTATAGAAAAAGTGTAACAGAGATTATGGTCCATGATTACTCTGCATTTCTGAAATACATCGATTTTCTATTTGTCTGATTTGTGTTAATTAATTGTAAATGTTTCTAACTCTTATATATATTGATAAATTTGTTTCAATATTATACAAGATTTCAACAAATGCTTGTAAACAATTTTATATTAGTATTGAAACAGATTTTGTCAAAATATAAAATATTTAGAATTGTAAAAATATCTGTTGCTCATGATCTTCCGCTGGCTTTTCTGTAATATTCTTAGTTTTCAAGTCCAAAATTTCGTAAGTAGAAATGAATATCACTTACAATTAAAATAAAATAAAACTAAACCGAAATGAAAAAGAGAACAATCGCAGACAATATCAAAACGTAAACTTTATACATTTTATAGTGAAAAAAAATTAAAATTTATTTTTTACAAACGTTTCCGTGATTTAACATAATTGCATTAGAATGCACTGACTTGTTATTTCTTATGTTATGTAAATTTTAAAATTTGGAATGCTTCCTCTTATATATGAATTACGTAATTTATTGAAGCTATATCACAAAAGCATCCAATATTAGTATAAGATATTTCCAGATAATATCAGAGAAAAATATACAGTAGGCACACCACTTCAAAATAATGGTTTGTTAAGTGATTGTTCGGAAACAGACATGCCTATAAAATGATTATGCTTTGTAATATTATATATATATATATATATATATATATATATATATATATATATATATATATATTAGGATGGTCCTTAAAACGGTCATTTTCGAATTTCCTTGCTCCCAGGGGCTCAAATGGTTCCAAATTGATAAAAAACAATTCTCTGAAAGTTTTAGCTCTTAATATTAACGTTTAGATAGAGCGCAATTCCATCAAAGTTTGTATGGAAAGTGCATGGAAAATATTTTGAAAATTAAAAAAAAATGCTTTAGGTATAACTTAGCGACAAATGAATGAGCTTTATTCATTCATTTGTTTGCTAAATTACATCTAAAAACATTTTTAAAATTTTTGAAAAATTTTCTATGCTATTTCCATACAAAACTTTGATTGATTTGCGCTCTATCTAAACATTAATTTTAAGAGCTAAAACTTTTAGAGAATTATTTTTTATCAATTTGGAACCATTTGAGCCCCTGGGAGCAAGGAAATTCGAAAATGATCATTTTAAGGACCACCCTAATATATATATATATATATATATATATATATATATATATATCTTTTAACTTTTTTGTAATATGTAGCATTAAGGCACAATGACATACACCCCTAGTTTCATTCGCAATATAAAACATCGAAAACCCAGTCGGTTCGTTAATTACCACGTAATCTTTCGAAAACTTATAACTACGGTTATTTAAGCTTGCAATTTATTAGTATCGGTTGTAGTTGTCGTTATATTTTCAAATATAAGTTAATATTTTTAGCTTAACTTTCTCTGCAGCAATGCATGATATTTTATTTCAATCTATATTTATGAGTAAAAAGAAGTATCACTACAGTTTGATATCAAGTTGTCTAGAGATTTCAATTCGTTACCTTGCATTTGCTCTTTCCTGTTATATGATGAAAATGTAATTGAATTAGTTCCGCATTATATTTCATTTATATATATTTAAATGATGTGCCATATTGATGTATATTGCAAGCGTAATACTCATATATCCTATACTTCTTTGTTTTGTAGTTGTTCTTTGAAATGATTACTGTGTCATGGCTATCACCTTATAAGCAAATCGAACTATAAAATATTCAAGCCTTCACTTAAAATGAAGGAAAACACATGATTATAGAACATTTTATAAAACATGTAAAAATGTTAATTAGAATCGATATTATATTAAAATTGCCAAATAAAATTTTAAAATATGTTTATATAAAGGAAAGTAATATTAAAGTTAAATACCAACTATGCTCAAAAGATTATTCAAAATCAAAATATTTATAAACTGTCTGAAACAATAACGTCACAATGAATGATTTAATAGTTAAGAAATTCGTAAACAAATAAATAGTGAAACAAACATATTATTTGAAAGTCTGAAGTCAATCAGTTTTTTAAATATTTTTTTATCTAAATTTGAGCCAACAGCGACCTTATTAACAATAATTGATATAGTAGTTTTATAGCATTGCTACTGAAAATAATTTCGAATTTTAATTAAATTGATATCTATATATAGGAAACACAATACAAGGCACATATGCTGCAATTGCAATTGCTTTCAAATAAAATGATGGGAGCAAATTAATGAAATAATCCGAGTTTGAAAGATCAGCTTTCGAAAATCTTTCATTTTATTAAACCAACGTTAATTCTTTCAATAACTACACAATAAAATAAATAATAACTAAGGCGGGTCGATTTATATGTGTAAATAAAGTCGCAAAGGCACATATATAAGATACTTTGCCGAAGAAACCATATCTCTAAAATGATTTCTGATGTCCCGTGCATGGACCCAAAGATTGGGTCAAATTTTGAAAAATCCTGTTTTGGCTCATTAAGAGCGTCCCACTAGTGTTCAAATGTATGACCGACCCCCACTAACTTTCGACGGTCGATCTACCCATACCCATGGTAAACCCCCCGGAACCTCTCTTTAAAGGTCCACCATACAAAACTTGCATTATTTTTGGTACTTTACATGACAAAAATCAGCGATTTGTTTTTATTATAACTTTATTTAATCATAACATATGTAAATCAAACTATGCAAAACTTATAAATTATTGCTTAAAGTCTTTTTTGGTTTCAAGTCTGGTAAAATTCGCATGGCTCTCTAATGTCGGCGCCATAACAGCCTCTAGCCAGCATAGAAACGCAGAGACAAAATGCATTAGAAAAATTGAAACAAAACAAATTTAATCATTTTTTTTGTGAAAAAGTTTTTTGTGTATCCGAAAAAATGGTTTACAAAAAACCGTTAACGTTACTTTAACGTGTTTGACGTTATGTTGGATAATTATGTTCAATTTCTTTTAATATTATTAACAGTAATCAGAATTTAGTCCTATGAGTTTGTTGTGTTGACCCAACGGTTGACATATCTCTTTTTGATGATTTTATTATTGAAGTAATTCTAATACTGATGACATCTTTTATTAAAAGCAGCAATGCTGGGATAATGCTATTTTGATTGTAAACATATTAGAAGCTATATTCTCAAGTGAAAAACGGTGTCATTACTTCTTGATATCAGACTGTCCGATGAGGGTAACGAATTGGTAATTTCTTATTGAAAGCTCATAACTCTAATTACTAGTCCACGGTAAAGGCTAGTTGGTATTAAAATAAATGATATTTTCCAGTAATTGGTGTAAGTTTATTATTAATTTTCGAAATTTATAAACGAAGTATAAATACATCGAGAAGAATTGAGTCAAGTGCAGAGAAGAACTTATAAGTAAGTAAATATAGAGAAGAACTTATAGTTCTGAATTACTTGATAAGTTATGTCCAGTGTCGTGACTGCGCAATTTAATTTTCATTAGCTTAACTTGATATTAAGTGTAAAAGCAAGGACAACGGCAGCATCTGCACATGCGTTGACCTATTTTGCAAATGTACCACAATCATCGTTAAAACAACATTATCTAGTATTTATGAACAGTTAATAATAAGTTGAATAAGCTTTGAATTTTACTTTAAAATTAATATATTTGCAATTTCAATTTAATTTCAAATTTTCAACCATCATTTCAAAATATCGACAACAGAATACATAATGTATTAAATATCATCACATCATACCTTATGAATTAAAATATTGGTAAAGAGTGATAAATAAAACCCAATTTACAAATTTCTAATAACGAAACTCATTTAAAGCAAAAGCCGACAAGAGATGTTTTTATTTTACAAAACAGTTTTTCCACAAGCGTTCTCTTTGAAATACCGTTACCACCATGTGCCAACAATCACGTTAAATAAATTCTATGTCGAAAATGAAAGAACTACAGTACTATCCGATAATCGTATTATTGTTTTTTCTCCGATGTGTTCTGATATCGATTGCTTTATTTATTTTGGAATCGCCGCTCTCTTCTATAAATAAACTCGAAAAGCTCAGCGTTCAATTCGTGAAGAATGAAATAATGCCAACATAAATAGAACTCGTTTTTTATATTGAATAAAGCAAAAAGAACAAAATTGTGGAGAGGTTTCGCTGAAAGATTCATCCAATTAAAGCACTATGATGCTGCACAGAAAATCATTAAATTTTATAGGCCATATTTTTAAAAAGTAAAAATAAAATATATTGCCAAGATATATATATATATATATATATATATATATGTATGTATATGTATATATGAGTATGTGTGTGTGTTAAATATCAGCAGTATTATACTATCTAAAATAAAAAGGACTTTTCAACTCGCTAGTCCTTTTGACTGAATTATTGCTAATCATTGTTTTAAAACCACACTAAGTTGTTGCTTACATAAATTTTAAACCAAAATCTTCAGCTTCTTAATGTATAACATAATTCAAGTCCAACGTGTTTATGCTATTGAAATTTGACAAAAAAAAATGCAAATGAATAAAATTTACAACATTTTTAAATAAACAAAACTGTATTTATCATTATTTTGAACTTGCCTTAAGCAAATAAAAATTCCTAAATATTATTGAAGTCATTACTAATTCTAGTAGGGTGCAGATTGCTACATACCAAAATGCGGGCTTTGGCCACGTGCCGGCAGAAGAATCAAAATGAATAAAATATCGATTCAGATCGAAGATATCACAACGAGATATAAAAACATATTCAAAAAGATTTTTTTTTTAAATATTAAAAATTTCAATGCCAAGCAATTAGACAGTAAAAATTGTTGTCACAATAATCACAGATTAAATAAAATATGAAATGTATTACATCATCATCAAGATTGAAGCCCGTTTAAATATAGGAAAATCAAATAAACAGAGTGCAGAAATATATCTCAACAAATCATAAAAAAGCGAATAAAAACCGAACATAAATTATTAGGTGAATGTGCATAATAAAATCCAATCTTTTGTGTATTCATTGCGAAGCTATTTCGGATATCACGCGCGCTACGAGAAGTTTATAGTAGCACATTTGTTTTGACCATTTGAAATTTACACATCCACAAAGTGCTGGCAAAGTTCGTAAAATTGAATTTACTATAAGCAACAAGCGAAGATACATATACTTGAAAACCGCAATCTTGAAAAAGGTGAGAAAATTTTATGACAGTGTTGTGAGCTTTACAATAAAATATATTAAACCAAGCTTAGCAGACTTCCTAGCTTCTGATTTGGTATGTTGTAGAGGACTGGATGATGGTCTAATAAAACTGCAACAGCTGGCCGGCATAACCAGCAATTTAAAAATTGTACAAGAATTACTGCATGAGAATTTCGACATTAAAAGCTGCCCATACTCGAATGCTTCACACAACGGTTTTCTGAATCAATTTAAAAGCTTAGCAAAGTTTCATAACAAAAATGTTATTAATGATTTAACAATACCTCTAGTTGTGATATTTTGTTCTTTTGAAAATGGTCTTTTTTTAAATTATAGGTACTGTACATTATTTGATTCATCTCACCTTGACTAAACACATCAGCCTGATTCTAATATTTAACAATGTGTATTGCAATTTTTTGTATATGTATTTATTTGTCAGCACCTTTATTACTATGATTGTGATTTTTAAACTCCTATTTTATATTCTCATATAAGCATATACAATAAATAAAAATAGAATTTATGCAAATTAACGACCACAGTGTCATAGCAAAAACTACGCGCAAACAAACAAGATTTTGTGCACGGTAAAAGCAATGAATTTTCCAACAGTTTCCCGCATCTGCACAGCTGCATCGGTACCAGAGGCAACTTGTGCACAATTATTTTCGCCATATCTACAAACTGCACTAAACTCAAAATGGTGAAGCGGCTCATGCACTTTTTTCTAATTGTAAGTTAGATAATATATAATAATATATAATATATTGCAATAAAAGTAATGAAGTAAAAGTAATTTTTACTGTCGTGAAAATGAATAATTGACTAGGCGACAATCAAGGAAACGTGCAGACCTATAAACAATTCAATAAAGCGAATATTGTATTTATTACTACTTTTGAAAAATTACAGAAATTAGTCACCCAGAATGGCAAATCTTAGAAAATTTATAATCCAGCAGATAAAAGTATATGATGTTTTTTTAATTTTAAAAATAAATCTAAGCCTTGATTGATAGATATCGAATCAGCTAAGACGAAATGAAATTATTTTAAACCAGAGTGTTTTAATTTGGCAAGTTATTTTACATACGTAACCAAGCAACACCTACCTAATGATTATATTGTGTTGGAAATTACTAAAATATTATTTATTGATTAAGAACATTTTAAACTAATGATATGCAATGCAGCATATTAAAACTACATATTGCAATTTCTGTTGCTTAATTTAAACTAAAGCATTTTGAAAAAGTATGTTATGTATATGGTATTGATAAAGTATAACTGAACAAAGATATTATAGAAACAAAAAGTCAAGTAACACACAGTGAATTGTTTTAACAATATGAATGATTTATTTTAAATTCAAATTAAAAAATTAAATTCATGAAAACATCAGCAGAAAAGTTTAAATAAATATTTATGTAATCGTGGATTACATACTCAAACTTTTACCCAATATTAGTACAAAAAATATTATTCTCTACCTACTTAACTCAATTAAAATATAATGCATAAGAATGGGTAGTACTGCCTTAAGAAAGGTGTGTGTGAGCTGAGGTAAACTCCAACTCGATTCAGTAAAGAGTAGTGTGAGCAGTTTTCCAGTGTCATTTCGCAATGCTCGAAATGGGCTATTTTCAATTGGAAACATATGTTTGATCTATATATTCAAGTAAAAATGGACATCGCTGATGCACGATATCAGGTTGCCAAAGCAACCTCGTCCACCCGAGGCTGCGCGTTAACCCGTTACGCCAACGAACACCAAATTTAAATATATACAAAAATATAATGAGATACATAAATTGGAGGGAGGCATCGACTCGAAATCCGCATGCGGTATTATTTCATAACGTGAAAACCAACATCAGTGTTGTCATAATTAAGCTTACAGAACTGGAGTCAGGCATGGGATTGCAAACCAACTGAATTAATAAAAAAAACATTTTGTTTCAAAAACACTTTTGGAAATATAATAACATCAAGCTCCTTAGTTATAGTGGAAATAGCGCACAGAGAAGATGCCACACAAGGTGAAATAAAATTCCATGACCTGTAACGAAATTTCCGTGGAAATGTGTGAGCCATATACAGCTGCGGATTAGGATTTCAAGCGTCCACTCATTCTTATTGCATGAAACTCAACTCATAAAGATAGTTTCAATTGAATAGGTGTCATAAGCTGATTTGAGCAAAATAGATTAAAATCAAGTTATGTCTGTATCAAATATGTAAAAACTAGCTGATATAGAAAAATATCAGCTAGGGTTCATATCGTGAGGTTTTCACAAAAAATAAAAAATTATCACATGTAGTATATTAGAATTAAAAGCTGAAGATATTCTATTCATAAGAAAGTTATATGAAATAACTAATGCTTTTGAACAATGGCATATGAATCACTATGGAGATCAAAAGTATGTAAGTAATATAATTATTAACTCCACGCAGAGTAAGTTATAGTAATCGCAAAAAAATCGAAAATGATTTTTTTTTATATCGTTACACTTTAAAGCATATTTTAGAAGAAATTCGGATAAAATCCTTCAATGACTATTTCGAAAGTACGGATTCCCTTTTATGAGAAAACGCGCTGATTATGGCAAAGACAGGTCCAGCCGTTTCGGAGATACGGGTCAAAAAGTGCAACAAATGGTAATACAGTTGAGATTGAGCGTCTTATTTAAATGATTCAAAACAACTGTTATACTTCGTCTACAAACCTTAATTGTTTGTAGTTTTTATTGATTTTTGTCATCCCTTATTGATTATTGTAACTTAATTGTTGTAAGTTTTGATTGATTATTGATTATATTTGTTTCTCGAATGCTTAAAAAACTACGGGAGTTAGTTCCAGCAATTTGCTCTAAGGCGCAATGTCATGCACCACTAGTTTATCTAGTCTAGTATCATTACTAATATAGCAAGGCAAAGAAAAGACTGAAAAGAATGAGAAGAAGAAGAATGCAGATGGTTGACGACTTACGCGAGAAGAAGAAATACAGAGAACTGAAAGCTAAAGCACAGGACCAGGAAGCATGGAACCAGAAGTTTGGAAAGGAAGATGCATAAAAACGAATATGAAGTGATTAATGGTCATTAATTAATAGTAATAAAATTGTGAAGGAAATAATAAATAAAGGAAGGGAAGAAAATCATTGATTTTGTGTTGCTCTCGGGCAGACTACTGTTTATTATTATTAATATTATTAATTTAGCTTTTTTTTAATAAAATAATTTTACCCAAAATTATAGATTTTGACGTATTTGTTTCAGGTACAATAAAAGATTTAATATGAAATAATTTGAATTTAGGACAAAACTTGTAACTTTTGAAAAAATATACGTTTATTTGATATGATATTTTTAAAATGTCATAAAAACACAGTTAAAATGTTTAACATACATCTCTATAAAATTAGAAACTAATAGAAAATAAAAAATAACAATCAGTAACAAGCCACGGGCGCTCATCTCGAGTGTGTACATTCGAGTACCTGTTATTTGTCAACTTCATAGCTTACACCGAAATGGAAAAGGTCAGCGTTCGCGTTATGGGTTATGACACAAAATAGCTATGTATTCATAAAAAGTTCTATTTAAAAAAAACTGAAAATGAAAAAGTCAAGCAACGGTGTGCAACTGTGGTTTAAAATATTTTCTATTTGACGAATATATATGACATAGTAGAACATAAATTTTAAATGAAAATTTCAATTCATATAAGTTAAACGTAGCTGCATCAATAAAATTTATATTAATAGAAAAATATGAATTTTGGTATTTTGTATTGCAATGAGACCAACAAATGTTATATGTCGCATTTTCTTTGCAAATAATAGAATAGCAAACTTTAAAAAGTTGTCTCATATAAAAATAATTTGATATTATACGAGCACTTATCTTTACTATGTGACTCTGCATGGACTATCTACACATACTCTCGACGAAAAGAGAATAAAATTTCTACAAATAGATATTCTACAGTAGGACGTCTGACTGTAAAAAAGAGTGCCTTGTACATAATATGAATAAACTTTATGCTTATATTATATATACATATATATATATATATATATATATATATATATATATATTTATTATTTAGTATATTTATATAGCGCTGAACTGGGCGCTTGGCTTCGTAATCAGGACTTCCGGGTCTAAGGCGGTGTTTCACACTACCTGATATCCAGCAGCAGTAATATCAGTATCCACTTGAAAATATAACCCGAATATATTTTTAATTAAAAATTAAAATGAATAAGCCTTTTAGTGATATTGCCGAGCATTATTAGGAGGAACAACCGTTATGTTGTGTTTTGATAACGTACAAAATTAAATAAAAAATAAATCGAAGTTAGTAAAAACATTGTCTTATAGCATCTTATAAAAACCCAGCAAAAAAAGAATATTAATCCAAATCGAGATTACAACGAGAATATATGTTTATTTATCAGTAATACTAGGATATTTACAAACTCAATGAATATTGATAAACAAACATAATCACTTTAAAAACTCTAATTATGTTTTAATTTTCGATGGTTATAATAATAAATTATGCAATGTTTCGTGTTTTATACCCATAATATATACTCAATAAAACCACGTTTCGTATAGAATATCTCGTTCAGTTTTACATTGAAAATTGCTTTACTTTAGATTCCACTTTGCTTTCAGAATATTAAACTAAAAAATAACACGTCACAGACGACGTTGCAGTTCAATATATGAGTATGTCAAATGTTGGTATATAACATTCTTAGACAAAATTGAGGTTAAAGGTTATATTATACACTTTTTTATATTCACGTTTAATATTTCCGCTTATCGATATCGGGTCAAATATTTTAGTTTACATAGTTATGGTAATTCAAGCAGGACAAAACCGTTTACCAATTTACCAAAAATAATTATATTGAATAAAATATTTGCATTAATATTAAATAGTATTTAAAATAAAAAATATAAAACATGACATATAAAAAATTCATAAACATATATTCATAGTCAATCAAAATAAATATTATGCTTTCAAACTATGTGTTTATGGTTTTGAGGAGTTTATCTCCAATGAGATACCTCCATTTTTTTAACTTTTTATTTTGAATGGTATGACATTTTTTTTCAGTCTACGTGTCGGCTATTAATATTAATTATATTTAATATATTATATTTAATATATTAAAAATTAAAAAAAATACTATAATGTGCTGATCAATATGTGCAATTAATAAAAAGTCGGGTTTAAATTAAATTATTTTAAGTATATATACATATTTAACAAAACATCCAAATGATACCCATTAAAATAATTCTTTTCCAGATATATATTTTATGAGCATGAAAAAGAACAGTGATTGCTAATAATGCTCGCGGTGCCCTCTTATACACAATAAATAATAGAAAATCGAAAAGCTACATAAAAGCTTCGATCGCGATAGCAAAATCTATTACAAAAGCTTTCTTATATCCTGTGCACGGTCGCATATATACGACAGACCTGTGATCCAAAATCATGAAAGTATATTGGATCATAAAAGTATATTATCCAACGACATATGTTGCTGGCAGTTATTTTTATCCACAACATAGTAGTCGATCGCATTTGTTAAAAAAATAATAATTATAAAAAATATATATCCGAAAGTTATATCTTACATAATTTATAATGTACACATATGCACATAAACAAATGCGTATGAACTATATTCTAAAAAAAATCGTGTGAGGTGAACGAAATATTATGAAATTATAAATTAGTTACATAATGAAGTTCTCTCCTTTATTTAGAGAAAATGTACCATAAAATAATTTTCAGCTCGATCTCTCTGAAACTGGATTTCCATTCGTTTAAAAATGAGTCTGTGGTGAAATAACATTTGTGATAAATAAAGCTATAAACCTTAAAAATATATGTAAAAACCTGAATATTACAGACTATGCATATTTGTCCTACATGTAGTAGTGGAGTCCAAGTACGGTTGTCCCATTTTTTTTTTTGATCAGCAATAATTTTGTTAATTTACCAGTTAGCTAGGAGAAAACTAATTCAAACATTACGTGGAAATACTGAAATATTGTCCTTAAATATTGCTTTGTCATAAGATCAAATCATACAAGAAAAGAACGAGTGTCACAACCGTACCCACAAAATTTGTGACGACCGTATTTAACGCACACTTTTGAAAACAAATCATCATTATGACTGATTATGAGCTAAACTATCTAATAAGCAAAATCTAATTTCTGGTTGATAACTATTAATGTTCAACTTACACAAAAAAGAATAAACAAAGTAATCTAGATCTATACTATTAACAATTTATGATTAAAAGGATTCGAACATGAAAACTTACTTTTGACTCTTTAAATTAAATTTAAATAGCTTTAAAAGCTACGCGGTGCACAGGTCATGTTATGTAAGGCACTGTCTGAAAGCTATAATGAGAACTTGTTGGAACAACCATATTTCATCTTTCTCCATTTGAACCATATTTCAAAGTCAGTATAGTTTAGCAGTTATGACGACTGTCACTACCGTACCCAATCTCCTCTGCCTTATTAAAAATATTATCAAAATATGAATAAAAACATGAATATGTGTGATATAGATGAATGCATATCATCAGGCAAGCATATGGTTAAGAATTTCTCTTATATCCAACTGTTTTTTATTTTGCATCTTATGGCTTTCATATTTATTCTCAAATATGCAAAAGCATTTATGTATAGAAAACGTGCCGGAGCATAAGACGTGTATATTAAAAGGTAGTAATTCCAATATGACACAGATCTTTCTTTTTAAAGTTATAAGAGGCTGGCATCCAAAAACCAGATGCGTAGGCTTGGACAATGTCAGTGCTTCAAGAGTAAATAATATGTACGAGTATTTACGACATCCTTGATTTTGTTCATGTGCTAAACGCTTGAACATATGGCTATTTATTTTACAGTGACGATTGTGCAATAAGTACGATTACAAAGAAATATTGTTTTTAACTCTCCGTAAGCCGTCAACGTAGCTCATATTGCTGCCACGGATAGTATGTAGAGATTCTTTTATTTAGTTAAATAGAAAATATTCGGATGACAGAACATGAGATTTATATAACAAATGATAGGATTGAGTACATACATGGTATAAAAGCATGTGCAAAACTGTAATTATTTGTAGCATAGTTTGTCAACGCAAATAAATTTCAATTATAATACTTTTTGTAGAAAAATTAGGAATCAGACTTACACTTGTTCCGGTGTTTTTGTAATACTTCTATACTACGGGGCATTTTCAGAAAATAATCCAACATTTGCAGTATTTGATATATTTTTGTTATTAGAATTTCTGTATTACCCATGATATATTTTTAAATCCATGCTGCAACACCGGAAAGTGCTATTTTCAGTTGTTGGATATTTTGGATCTATTTTTTCCGAAATCGACATGATAACTGATATTGATATAAGGCTGTCCGAAGTGGAACCTTGAGTTTCGATACCAAAGCCATGCTTTATAACATTTAAATACCTATACATTGTAATTTTGGAGAGTGAAAGTATTTATTCACAGGCTAAATATATAGAACCGTTAAAACGAATATTTTAAAAAGAAAATTTATAAAGAATATTAACAATATGCTTGGAATCTTATATTTATGTTACATTATATTTTTACAAATATTTAATTTAGATATAACAATTGACTTAAAACTTATCGAAGGCCATACAATGATTACAATTAGTTGTAATAATATAAAAGCATTGTCACTTCACTAGAAACCAGGTTCTACTAATAATAAGCATTACGAGAGTGTTAATTTTTAGAATTACAAATATACAAAGCAAAGCAAATAGAACAATAAAATACTTGATTTAACCGTAAACAAAATATTATCTCAAGAACACACTCGACACAGATAGTTCAAAAACTACAATGAGTCATTCATTAGAAATAATCGAGGTTTGAAATTATTTTTATAGAACCTCTCGCACTTTAAATAATAGTCAGACATATTATGGCAATTTTTGTTGAACAAGTATGTAATAATAAAAATGATAATTATTATCTCATTACAGACGAAAATTCGCTAACTTTAACAACTTCAATATATAATAGTTTTAATAAAGCTATATTTAGTTTGATTAACGGAAAGCATTCACTTTGTAGAAGCTCTTCTTTCCTCTAACATTTATACTGATTACATGATTTCAAACTAGACACATTCTATCACATCATTCGTACACTTGCCACATCCATCAAACAACAAAACTGAAAACATAGTAATATAGAGCAGAAGAAAATGGTCCGATACATAAAATGTAATACAAATTTCCAAACGCAAAATAATGCCGCAACCCCAATCGCAAAAATTATGTAACGCAAACACATAGTGTTAAACTATTTTAATTTAATATAACAAATACTCATGCTCGCCGCATTTTACTTGAAAAATTGGTTTCAATTTTATGAGTATATGCATATACCCAATTCAAATAAATATACTTTTGAAATAAATTCGCTCGTCTACTACTTCTAAACTATAAAAGTTTCTGCATTACTCCTCTACACACTCACAAAAATGTGTATAGATCTGGTAAAACTTTATTTTTGTAACGACATAAAAAGTTCTTTGATATAGACCACACACCACATGATACGTATAGTTTGGGCGAAAAATAATACTTCAATAGAGTTTAGTAAATGTTCATCATGTTTAAAAAAAATAATTATATTGCTTTTTTAAAACTTAATTTAATTTTCTGTTTACCATTTTTTATTGTTTGCACCTTTGCTCTGTTGGTCCTTTTTACCCCACTCACGTGTTTAAATAACTTAAAATTAATAATACTCCTTAGAAAACAATTAAATAACGTATACTTAAAAATTATATTAAGGTATCGTAAACTAAACAACAGCGGTCACAACCTGAAAAACAACGAAAGAAAATCTTTGTTATGAATTTTCAAATATTGCCATTTATCTCTCGATAGCAACGTGGTAAGAATTAAGGTGACGACTGGTTATACATCATTTTCCCTCTACTTTCAAAAATTAAGTTAATTTGTTTAACACATTACATTTAATCTATTGTTGTAAAAATTTATTTTATTTAAGTATGGCCGTCAACGGTAATCAGTAGGGCATACATACGCTTGGCATATATTCCGCAAAGAATCGATTAAGCGCGTTCAGCACAATTCCAAACTGAAATTTTTATAATTCAGCCGTTTTTTGTTGGCCTTTAGCATAATAGTATTTTATTTTATTTCAGGCTACAAGATCTATCGCCATACAAAGTTTCATCAAAATTATCATCTTTACCAAATCTTTAGATCTTTACCAAAAACAAATCATCACGATTATCAACCAAACCTTTTCCTCACTAACAATAAGTAATATGTTTCGTAACTGTCGTTTTAACGACAATTTATATGTACGTTATGCGTAATAGTATAGATGATTTCATAGTGTCATCTTTTGTAAGGTTATTAATGATATTGTTTTAAAAATTAGAATAAATAAATACAAAATAAATATAAAGAAATAAAAAAAAGTTTAATTTACACTTTTTATGAATCAAAAATTATCATTAATAATTCATTAAATTGGTGTAAAAATATAATACACTAATGTCGGTAATGTAGGGATGTATAATAACATTCCTTCTATCAATTTGTAACTCGCGCCGCAAAGTACTGCACAGAAGTCTCAAATAAGAATGAAAAATCTCCTGAAAATATATTTTTATTCCTTACGTAGCGTGTATTCGCTAACAAATTTTGGAAACCTCGAATTCTCTGAATGAGAGGTTTAATAATCAAACAAACCATATAGATAATATAAAAAATATCCTTTATGAGTTTTCATGGGGGTAAATATAGAACAAATACGCTTTACTCTGTACGAGTGTTTTCAGCATATCACAGATAGAGCTTAAATTCAGTGTTTGTTCTGCAACAAACACAGTCTCTCTAAATGTTGTACACGTACTTTAAACGTTCAATTATCAATTTTAAACATTGAAATATATATTTTTTGAATGAAAAAAATGCTAATTTTTTTCTTATGATATATTTTTTAAAAGGATTATCTTTTCTATAAAATAAACCTTTTTTCTCGTTCTTTTTTCAAAAAAATCACAAATACGTTGTAAAAATATATCATAAGAAAAAAATAACATTCTTTCCATTCAAAAAAGATATATTTCAATGTATAAAATTGATAATTGAATTGAATTAATTGAAAAGTGTATTTGCTCTATATTTACCCCCATAAAAACACATAAAGAAAAATTTTTATATTATCTAATAGTTGGTTGGTTTGATTATTAAACCTCTCATTCAGAGAATTCGAGGTTTCCAAAATTTGTTAGCGAATACACGCTACGTAAGGAATAAAAATATATTTTCAGGAGATTTTTTATTCTTATTTGAAGTCTTGTATGAAGTACTTCGCGGCGCGAGTTACAAATTGAAAGAATGAATGTTATACATTCCTACAGTACCGACATTAGTGTATTATATTTTTACACCAGTTTAATTAATTATTCATAATAATTTTAGATTCAGAAAAAGTGTAAATTGAACATTTTTTTTATTTGTTTATATTTATTTTGTAAATATTTATTCTAATTTAAACAATATAATTATTAACCTTACAAAAGATATTGAAAAATTGAGGAAACATTTGAAACATTCCTTTATGATATGGACAGATATTTATTTCATAAAATAATAATTATTTTAAAATTAATAATATTTATTATTCATAATTATTAAATAATCAATAATTATAAAAGTAATAAAAAGGAAAATGTTTGCATCGTGTATCGTGCTCTTATTGTTAGTAGAAGTTCAAATTAAAAATTCGATTATATTATGCTACGCAAGTTTACTAATAATTTGTACGTGATTTAGAAAAAACATTTATTTTGAATCATTTTCTTAATAAATATATAAATTGTTCTAAATAACTTTTAAAATTGATGGCACAGATGGCACCACTGTTAATTGATACATCACTTTGTTCCAATCCAAACAATTTCACACTTTTATCAATGAAATCGACCGTTTTCAATAAGCATGAAAGTTTATTGGCTATATCACCATCAGACATCAAGTTTCTTTTGTATGGAAAATTATGGTGTAAAACAACATAATTAGCGTTAAAAATGCACTTTCCTCGCGTACTATTCTCTTTGAAATATGAAATATATGTAAAATATATTCCTCAAAAAAGAGAAACGAAAACACGAAATGGTACAAAACTTGTACAAAAGAATTTTACCAAGAATCGAGCAGTAAACCTTCGAAAAAACTATCACGCTCTTATTTAATCTTTATCTATTTCTTTCCGCTACTGACGATGAGCAAAAAGTATATTAGATTTGGCCCTGTTAGAAAAAACAGCAAGTACCAGTCAATTCTTATTTCTACCAATATATTGTTTGTAATGTATTTATTATTACAAAACCTACCCAGTATCGTCAGTATCGTAATGGCAACAAATTGACTGCTACGTTATTATGTTGAAAAATACTAAGAGCGAAAAGCTGTGTTTATGCAACAACAATTTACATAAAGTACCATTTGAAAAAGTATACTAATAGTAATACTTGGTAAATAGTTATAGCGCCTTCAAGCAAATTGCAGGCGCTTTCCAGTATATGATTAAATAGTACATGAATGAAATTAATAAACTAGTTGGTTTGGTATTTAGCCTTGAGGCAAATTACATGAACTTCCCGATATGTGTAAATAATCGACTTGATCAAAAAAATGTGTAAATAATATACTTCATCAATCCTACTTTAAAAAAAAACGATAATAATTTTAGCAAAGTTTGACGAATTTTCAAAATTAAACTACTTGTTGTAAGGCCGTAATATTACAGTAAGTTTTATAAGACCATGATGTATATCGCCAAAAAAGTTCCATGAAAAACGGCTTAAATTTTTTTTTAACATTTAATTACAAGAAAACGGCTCGGTAGATTTACACCTAAAATTAATCAGCATCATTCCCAAATGATATCTTTCGAACAGTTTTTGATTTTTCAAAATCGGTTCGGTAGGATGAGCTTAAATGTGGACGAAAATTTAACACTTTTTTTCAACAGTTAATTACAAGAAAACGGCTCGGTAGATTTTCACCTATAATCAATCAGCATCATTCCCATCTAATATCTTTCGAACAGTTTTTGAATTTTTTAAATCGGTTCGGTAGGATGAGCTTAAATGTGGACGAAAAGTTCAACACTTTTTTTCAAATTACAAAGAAACGGCTTGGCGGATCGTTGCACAAAACTGACAAACGATAGTCCTCACCGAAATACATCAAATGGCTTTTAAATTTCTAAAATCGGTTCAGGCGTTTTTGAGAAAACGTCGATCAAAAGTCTAATTTTGACAAATGCCAAAAAGACCATACTGATTTTTGCAAACTTTGACGAATTTTTAAAGCTGAACCAGTTGTCGTAGGGTCGTAATATTTTAGTATGACCTAGAAAACTATGGTATCTATCGTCAAAAAATAATCATAAAAATCGTCAATTTTTTTTTTTTTAAAACTTTATTACAAGAAAACGGCCCGGCCGATCTTTACCAAAAACTAATCAGCACGATTCCCAACCAATATCTATCGAACGGTTTTTGAATTTTCAGAATCGATTCAGAATTGCGGGCTAAAACGTGGACGAAAAATTTTTCACTTTTCTGCAATTTACAAAGAAACGGCCCGGCCGATCGCCGCACAAAACTCAGAGACGATAGTCCTCATCGAGATACATCAAATGGCTTTTAAATTTTTGAAATCGGTCCAACCGTTTTGGAGAAAACGTCGATTTACGGCAAAAAATCTGTTCACACACACACACACACACACATACACACACACACACACACACACACACATACTTTTTCCAAATTTGGTCTCATTCGATTCAGAATAGCTCGAAACGTCGAGAAAACATAAAATTAGCGATTCGGATTTTTTGATGAAAACATAAACTTCTCCTTCGGGAAGTTAACAATTGAATATTTGAAATTCGCAAAAATGCGCCGATTGAAAAAAAAAAACAGTAAAAAATGTTAAAATTTAAATCATATAACATGTTTCCATTTATTTACTTCTCGAGAGACTCAAGAAAAAATGTTTTTTAATTTTATTTCTCTTTTAAATTTTCAATAAATATTTTAAATTAAACTGAAGTTATTGATTGAAGTAAGTAGTCTTGTGAGCACTAAATATTTATCGTATAAATTTTATACTATCAATAGCATATAGTTCGAAAATGCAAACAGCTCTCATGTTGCCAAAAATATAGACGAATTCTGTTTTCGTATTTATTTTTTACATCTTATAATATAATGTAATACTAGACACAGTAATTCCGGTCACGTAAGATACTAGCGAGAAAAACATATTCGATGTGTGAACTGAATTACGTAACAAAATAAGAAGCATATATATATATATATATATATATATATATATATATGTGTATGTGTGTGTGTGTATATATAAGTATATATATATATATATATATATATATATATATATATATATATAAATTAACATTTAATATTCGTTATATATAAGTATACGAGTATATGTATAGATATATTCATGTGTATTAAATATAATGTATTTGTATTAAATATAATTTTTAACTATGTTCACGAAACTATATTGCTTTCAATTATTTGAAAAAAAAAACTATCAACGGCTCGTTAATAAAAGTTTCACAACTTGCTGCATGCATGAACTACATTTCTATTCACACTAATGAGCATTATATTAGTAATAAATAGCGAAAAAAATAATTATATTTTCTGAAGATTTGTTCTAATTTTCATATGAAGTAATTGAGATATTTTTCGCATAAGAAAATAGTTTAAATAACCTGAAAATTAGAAAATTTTCTTTAGCAACCCAAAGGTTCCTATTCTAGTTTTGACTTACATTTTCATTGGAAGACAACACAATGATTGTGTTCTTTTAGTTTTGATATATAGTTTTTTTATTAGAAGGCAACCCAACGTATGTCTTTTTCTAATTGTGATCTTGTTTAAAATTTTATGCAAACTAGAAGGGCTACTATCACTTGAATATTAATTTATATAAAAAGTAAAAATTATCTCCACTATTAACATCAGATTGGACAAAACGCGGGATTTGAGCTTGATTTGAGAACATTGTGTTGGTAAAACTCGCAAACTCACCAACTGATGTATATTACCGCAGTTTTCACCGAATAATATGAACAGATAGATTAAAACTTAGTTTTGTGATCTACAATATTGTCCTAATATTAACTGAAAAATGTTAGCATACATGTTTATTAAATACTTGAAGAGACACGTATTAATTTTAACAATTTTAAACGTGAAAACCGGCATGTGAAATTTGTAAAAAATTGTTAACTGTTTTGGAACTTCTTGAATATGTATATGAAAAATTCAACAAGTTACAATATTTGAATAAAATGAAATTCAAAATTTGTTTAAAAAAAGTTAGTTCTAGAATTAAATAGTAGGGTGTATGGCATCGTGTCTTAAGGTAAATTGCTGAAACTTCCCGTACTGTAACGAAATGTTCGAGAAATATTGAATGTTTTCAAATAGCTTATTATAAATATTGTAACATTGTCAAATATTTATAAGAATTATATAAACTGAATTGCAAAGTTGAAATTATTTGTTTAAAGTATATTAGAACTTTAGTCAGAATTAAAAATAAAATATGAATTATTTTCGATATACAAAAAAAAAAAATTGGAACAATTTCTTTTTCAAAATCAATTATTTTGTTAAAACAAGCAGAAAGTTCTTTGAATCATTTAAATCAGACGCTTAGTTCTCTCAAAAACTGCCATTTTTTGCACATTTAACTCTGTATCTCCGAAACCACTGGACCTGCCTCTGACAAAAAGTAATCATCCCTTAAATCAGCACATCTCCTTATCAATAGGAATCGAATGTTTTTTGAACCATTCAAATCGGTTGCGCCCGAAAACGCGGACGTAAAATTGTATCCATACACACATCAATTTTTTCTGAGGTATGCCAAAATGTTCAGAAACCTTCAAAACGTCAAGAAATGCAAAAATTTTCAACTTCGATTTTTGGACTATTACAATAACTTACCCTACGGGAAGTTAAAAAAAAACAAGTTTTCATCATTATGTTTTTTTTTTTAATTTTGAACTTTTCGAACAAACTCACATTTTAATTTAAAACCGTCAAACTTAATCATTTTTATGGTATTTTCCCAAACGTGTTTTCGCAATATTATTTGCTTACCTTAGAGAAAGTTAATTACTGACAACTCATTAAAAACTATAGATGACTTAATTATATCCCATATACTATATAGACCTACAAACTGATTGATGTATTTTGGATACGTTACAATATCCCAATTTGAGATATTTTCATCATGATTTAATAATCCATGCTACACATAGTTCAATTTTAAGAGAATTTATAATTTAAATATACCGATTTTCTTAAGAACCGTTTGCTCGACGGACGATCATCCATATATTAAACAGTACATATAAATGCAAATGAATCGTTTCAAAGCATTCCTTCGAATATTGATATTACGCATAGTGACAGTATTGTTTCATCAAAATATGAATTCCAGCACGTAAGGGACATATTACAAAGCTTTCTATAATTTCACAAGTTCCGTTAAATACTAAATTTTTATGGAACATCTGGCATGCATTTCTGTTGTTCGCGTTGAATTGTCGTAAGAAAACCAAACATGCGGCAAGTCATGAAGAACAAATAATGTGAACGTGATACGAATCTAAGAATTACTTCCCTAGTTTTTGCACGGAGCAATAAATGCAAGGAATAAGGGTAGAATAGTTCTTTGACTAATAATAAGCCTGGAATGTTAGTAACGTAATAAGTACATTTTCATTCATGCAACGAGATAATGCGAATATATTTTTCAAACAGCTGTTGCGCAGCGTCAATGAAAATATCTAAGTAGACACTTCCACAATGCTTATTAATTTTTGCCAGAAAACTTTTCAGAATAGGATTCGTGCATGTTACTGTAAATTTTGAAAATCTTAAAATTGTTTTAATAAACAAACAACCAAATAACACTTATATTTTCCAAGAGAAGTTGTAAAAGTCGTTAGTGTGTTGATCAAATCGATAAAGTTCATGTTTTATACATAAATAGCTCTGTGTTGCTGCTTGTTAATTCAAAAACGATCTTTCCTTTCGAGAAGTATGTGGTATGTAAGTGAAAGCAGCAGCTAACACAAATTAAATTGATTTTTTACCCACTGCAACGCATGCCACATATAATTGTTCCTGGGGCATATTAATAGTCATTGCAAGTAGTCACCAAACTAAAACTCATTTCGCTTAAATTGAGTTGGCTCATTTAGATCTATTAATACTGTGCATTTTGTTAATTTAATAATTTTTAAATAGGAAGCAAAATACTAACATTCATTTTCGAATTATGTTGTGGCATGACGCCTAGCAGATCGAGTGAGATTTCAAAAACTTAGAAAAAAATTGCACGTCCCTTTCAAAAATAGTGTTTCTTCAGATTATGATATTAAACTTCTACATTTTTTGGCTAAAATTGCTCGTTCTCCAAGACATAGTGCTTCTTGTGCTCATCGGAAAAATTCACCCCAAAATTTAAAAAAAGTCTTGCATTAGAGCAACCCTTGATAAAAATAAATTGCTTTTTAAAGTAAATAAATATATATATATATATATATATATATATATACATATATTTACATTCGTTCTACCTTTTTTAAGTTGTAATACTTATCAGACAATGCATGAATGCATTCTATATTTGTATTTGCAGAAATTGTGTAACGCATTTAAATCAAAGTGTAAGTGAAAACGAAATATTAATATTCGTTATGTTTGAACATCCGTGCAACTTAGCATTCCAATTAAGATCACGATGAAATTCCATTAGGCAAATGATTGTGTCCGAATCTATAGTTATTTAAATATATACAACAGCTATTGATATTTACGTCGACACAAATTTAAATATTCAATTTTTAGTTCTGAAATAGTGACATAGCTCATATAAAAATATATATATGTATATGGGTAACAAATGCACTAAAAATATATATGGGTAACAAAATAATAAATGAAATAAACTGTTATATTCAATATTAAAGTACACGCAATTAAACAACATATTCTAAAATTAACAATTTAAACTTGAAATCTGTCGTAATAGATTTTTTTTTTTAATATTTTTAAAAAGCGTTATTGTTGAAGAAGGTGGTCAAAGAAGAAAAAGATGATCTGTGGGTGCAAAGCAATCGTAACTTGTTATATGTATTATATACCTCTTCATCCAATATAACTTATTTCATTATTTTGAAAACACATAATTCGGAACCTATGTAATATGTAAACTAATGTATTTTCATAGTTTGAGTTTAACACAGTTTGAGTTGTAAACTTATATGCAACAGAAATAATTTTATATTAACCTATAGTTTTTATTTCTGTTATAGCTTAATCTATGTCTAAATATTTGCTGAAAATCATCCAAAATCAATTGTCATCTCCAATTCAACTATTCTAACTTGGTTTTACACTAATATGTTGATTTTAATACAGCTATAATTCCATTTATTTATTTTCATTGAAGAAAGAAATTTCAGTTTCCTACAGTTGAAATGCACAGCTATGATTGGAATATATCAATAAAAAAAAAACAAAATACGGCTACGCCATACTTTTTTACAATACATATTTACTATGCATATCCACATATATATTCAAAAATAACTGGTGATCGATAAGTTCAGCATAATGCACAATGACATAGAATCGAATAAATTATTGATTAATTGATTAAAGCAATGTAAAATAGCACCAAGTAAAGTGCAACACTTTCCAATTTTCTGCAAACTTTGACCTCACCCCAATATTGTATAAACTTTAAAATGTGCTAGAGTTAAGAATGTTGAACTATATTTTATACAGATACCCACGCAATCGATAAAAACCATGAGCAAGTATCGCTAATGGGCTACGTTGCAATCGTTGAAAAACTTCACGAAGTGCTAAGAGTAATTGCGGCCAGAGTCATAAGTCGGCCGACTCTATTCTATATCAAACTGCTTCTATTTTATTTTGAATCAGAAATAGTGCGAGCTGAAATATTTTGTTTATAACAGTGTTCAGTAAGTAAATAGGTCATAGAACTAAATCAAAATTGAAACAAATTGCAAAATTCTTATTACGTGGGTCTTTCAACAAGTACTTATCGTTAGCCTACAAATGAAAAACATGGCCACGGAAAAGTGTCATTTTTCAACATAATCTCTTGCAAGCTCGATACATTTGGCCCACCGATGCTCCAACATTTTATACGTTTTCTCGGCAGATGCAAAATAGGCCGAAAAGTTGCCGTGATGCTTAATAATTGTTGAATAACCTTCTTGCATTAAAGAGAATAAATCATAAAGGCTTTCATCATAATAGTTATTAAAGAAAATATTAGATATAAAAGAATTTATCTAATTTGTTTATAAGAAACAATGGCAAATGTATAAAGAAATCTATAGTGTTCAATAACTACTAATTCTATCCACAGTATAATTGCAATTCTCGTCAAACTCTTTCCTTGCGAAAGAAGAAAAGTTGAATTATATATGCACTTATTATATATCCACTATACATAAAGAAATAGTCAGCACCATATTCAATATAATTATTTTAGAAGCAAATTTATATTTCGTTTCTCTAATTTCGATCGCAATCCATATTTAACCAGTCCAACGAAATCATACTTATCCTTGGCATTCCGTTCAGAAATACTAACACAATATACACATGACAATAAAAACGATCTAGCTTCATTAAATTTCAATTGCATACTCGTATATTGGTGTGCAGAAAGTATTTCCGAATTTTTGGTGTAAGAATAAGAACATTTTCGTGTAACGATTCGAATATTCGGATCCATCCATACAGATGGTTTGACTAGAATCTAACCGCTAGATAGATGGTTTTCAACTTCCTCATATAAAACAAAGTTAAGCAAATAGTCAGCATTCGCTAGATTTGGTTCAATATTGTGGGAATGGAATTGCATTCTATATTCATTCAAGCTCTAAAAACTTTTACAAACCAATGCATACCAAACATGTATTAGGTATACGAGGTCTGTTCAAAAAGTACCCGGAATTTTCGTTTTTTCAAAAAAATATTTATTTATTCGTCTACATTAATGTGGTCCCCTTCAAAGTAGTCCCCCCCAGATATAATACACTTATGCCAGCGTTTTTTCCAATTTTCGAAGCACCCTTGATATTCACTTTTTGATATGTCCTTGAGCACTCTCAGCGATTTTCTTCAATCGAGGAAAACCGCCGTCCTTTCATGGGTCTCTTCAACTTTGGGAATAGGAAAAAGTCACACGGAGCCATATCTGGTGAATTTTTGCACTTTGCAACACTTTATTTCATTTTTTACGCAAAATTTAATACAAATTCTTTGACTTTTCAATTCTTCCATTGTAAAAATCGCCGAGCTCAGAAAAACACGTCGAACCTTAGCGACTACCACAGACAAAGCAAACAGTGAATATAGCTGAAAATTTCATCATACTTTAGGGGCATGTATACCAAAACAATAAAAAAAAAATTTTGACAATCAGACACTCCAGACCCGCGAAATTTAATTATTAGTAATTCCGGGTACTTTTTGAACACACCTCGTACACTTTTATTATATTGTTGGAATATTAAACCTTTCTGTTCTCTGGCCTTTTCTATTGCAGTGCATTGTTCACGTTGTCCAGAAGATGACAGTACACTAATTATTGTGTTATCTGGTAGGTGCAAAATAACTAACTTTTGCCAATAATCTTACTAAAAATATCCAAAATTTCTACCACAAAGTCTTTTGTATTTCATATTATTTGAGCAACGATTTTAACTTGACGATACAAATTTATTTTATGGTGCCTTAAGGATCACTTTCCGTTCTATGAATAAGTAATAAATAAATTACATTAAAAAATAAAAAAAATTGCCAAAAAAAAACAAAGTAAAAAAATAAAGATTTGTAAAAGTTTAAAAAACTCAAATTCATTACAAATTTTCATTTCTTTTAAAAATGGTAGCGTATTTAAAACAAAATCGGAATTAATTGATAAAAAGTATTTTTTATTTTTTCATATTTTATGTATTCTGAGTCATTCAAATCAATTGATTCACGCTATCAAAAATTGAATGACAACCGTTTTCCATTTTTTCATCTATCGCCCTAAAGCAGCTGAAACGGCCTTTAGAGAAAACCAATGAACATTTCACACCCTCAGCACAAATCGAATTTATTGAATCAATCATTCAATTAGTTTATGTGTTTTCACGAAAACGAAGAAAAAAGTGTGTCCAAAGTGTGTACCTTGCATACATATACATACTACACGAAAACTGTAATACTGATGACAAATTTCCGAAACCGCACATGTTAAAATCTCCAAAAACTTCAAACGCTTCTAAGGATTTATATGAATTATGAATTATGTTCTCAGGAGTAATTGATTATATTTAAATAAAGCTGATTAAATAGTATGGTGATAAACATCACTATAAAAGTTATTATTCAGCTGAAACCAGTTTATGATTACATGTATCAAGAAACAGTCTGCAATAATTCATATGTAGAAAGTAGAATACTATAAACTGCAATCGAGATAAGAATAACGCGCGCAAAAGTCTACGGCATTACATATTAATGGATTAATATTATGTAAAGGTTAATTTAAAACCATATTTCTTGTTTAAAATGCATTTCTCGACACATTATGCGCAAAAACAGTGTGTTATTTGGTCAAACAAAACAATAAATTTCAATCTTACACAAGAATTTTATTCCTATCCTATCCTACAAAAAATTAAAATATCGCAACTTTTCATAAATGAATAGTAACATTGTTAAGCGCTTGTAAGATCTTATGAAATTTTATATAGAATCAACATCAACTAATGTTCGCATTGTTCAAATTCAATTAATGTACTTTATTACCTATCTTTTCATTGAATAATAATACACTATTGCATGGGCATCTATAATGATGCATTTAGATAGAAATATATTTATTCGAGGAGCTTTAAAGCACTACAACTTTGAAAAGATTATTTATGGTTTATTGAAGTTATGTGTTCTGAAAGCTCTGTGTAAATGCACCGTATAATTACGTTTTGGACCCAATCTGAAAGCAAATCTTAGCCATAATCTAGGGTTTTGTTCAATTCAAACTATGAGACAGCTTTTAGTTCTAATTAAATCTTAGAAGGATTTGAAACTAAAAAATAATAACCTAAATTATGTATAACATTTTAAAGTTAGCTTCATAACCTATGTTTGACTTTCGGATATCGATTACTATAATTAAAATAATTATTATTATAAATAAATATATATAGGGTATAGAACGAGGCTTGAAAATACTCGG
>NW_020538040.1:57676751-57706409 GCF_003426905.1 Ctenocephalides felis | reverse complement strand
AAGTGAGCGCTTCGCTTCGTAATAAGGACTTCCGCGGTCTAAGGCAGTGTTTCACACTACCTGATATCCAGCAGCAGTAATATCAGTATCCACTTGAAAAATATAACCCGAATATATTTTTAATTAAAAATTAAAATGAATAAGCCTTTTAGTGATATTGCCGAGCATTATAGGAGGAACAACCGTTATGTTGTGTTTTGATAACGTACAAAATTAAATAAAAAATAAATCTAAGTTAGTAAAGACAATCATTCGATTGTCTTATAGCATTTTAAAAACCAAGTTCTGATTACTGTTCAATCACAAAACAAAGAATTAATCCAAATCGAAATTACAACATAGAACTAACATTTTGTTTGACAAATAAACAGGAAGAATATATGTTCATTTATCAGTAATATTAGGATATTTACGAACTCTATGAATATTGATGAACAAACATTAATCACTTTTAAAACTCTAATTATGTTTTAATTTTCGATGGTTATAATAATAAATTATGCAATGTTTCGTGTTTTATACTCATAATATATACTATATAAAACCAGTTTCGTATAGAATATCTCGTTCAGTTTTACATTGAAATTGCTTTACTTTAGATTCCACTTTGCTTTCAGAATATTAAACTAAAGAATAACACGTCACAGACGACGTTGCAGTTCAATATATAAGTATGTCAAATGTTGGTATATATAACATTCTTAGACAAAATTGAGGTTAAAGGTTATATATTATATACTTTTTATATTCACGTTTAATATTTCCGCTTATCGATATCGGGTCAAATATTTTAGTTTACATAGTTATGGTAATTCAAGCAGGACAAAACCGTTTACCAATTTATCAAAAATAATTATATTGAATAAAATATTTGCATTAATATTAAATAGTATTTAAAATGAAAAATATAAAACATGACATATAAAAAATTCATAAACATATATTCATAGTCAATCAAAATAAATATTATGCTTTCAAACTATGTGTTTATGGTTTTGAGAAGTTATCTCCAATGAGATACCTCCATTTTTTTAACTTTTTATTTTGAATGGTATGACATTTTTTTTCAGTCTACGTGTCGGCTATTAATATTAATTATATTTAATATATTATATTTAATATATTAAAAATTAAAAAAAAAAAATACTATAATGTGCTGATCAATATGTGCAATTAATAAAAAGTCGGGTTTAAATTAAATTATTTTAAGTATATATACATATTTAACAAAACATCCAAACGATACCCATTAAAATAATTCTTTTCCAGATATATTTTATGAGCATGAAAAAGAACAGTGATTGCTAATAATGCTTGCGGTGTCCTCTTATACACAATAATAAAAAAGAAAATCGAAAAGCTACATAAAAGCTTCGATCGCGATAGCAAAATCTATTACAAAAGCTTTCTTATATCCTGTGCACGGTCGCATATATACGACAGACCTGTGATCCAAAATCATGAAAGTATATTGGATCATAAAAAGTATATTATCCAACGACATATGTTGCTGGCAGTTATTTTATCCACAACATAGTAGTCGATCGCATTTGTTAAAAAAATAATAATTATAAAAAATATATATCCGAAAGTTATATCTTACATAATTTATAATGTACACATATGCACATAAACAAATGCGTATGAACTATATTCTAAAAAAAAAGTTGTTAGTGAACAGGATATTATGAAATTATAATTAGTTGCATAATGAAGTTTTCTCCTTCATTTAGAGAAAATGTAATATGTACCATAAAATAATTTTCAGCTCGATCCCTCTGAAATTGGTTTTCCATTCGTTTAATCATAAGTCGTGGTGAAATAATATTTGTGATAAATAAAGCTATAAACCTTAAAAATATATGTAAAAACCTAAATATACAGACTATGCATATTTGTCCTACATGTAGTAGTGGAGACTAAGTACGGTTGCCCCACTTTTTTTGATCAGCTGAGAGAAAACTAATTGAATAATAATTTGAACATTACGTAGAAATACTGAAATATTGTCCTTAAATCCGGCTTTGTCATAAATCAAATCATACAAGAAAAGAGCGAGAGTATCACAACAGATCTTTTAATGTAAGGCACAGTCTGAAAGCTATAATGGAAACTTGTTCGAACAACCATATTTCATCTTTCTCCATTTGGAATATTTTCAAAGTCAGTATAGTTTAGCTGTTATGACGACTTTCACTACCGTACCCTGGTACAACCGTACCCAATCTCCTGCCTTATTAAAAATATTATCAAAATATGAATAAAAACATGAATATGTGTGATATAGATGAATGCATATCATCAGGCAAGCATATGGTTAAGAATTTCTCTTATATCCAACTGTTTTTTTGCATCTTATGGGCTTTATATTATTCTCAAATATGCAAAAGCATTTATGTATAGAAAACGTGCCAGAGCATAAGAACGTATATAAATTAGTAAGGTAGTAATTCCAATATGACACAGATCTTTCTTTTTAAAGTTATAAGAGGCTGGCATCCAAAAAGCAGATGCGTGGGCTTGGACAATGTCAGTGCTTCAAGAGTAAATAATATGTACGAGTATTTACGACATCCTTGATTTTGTTCATGTGCTAAACGCTTGAACATATGGCTATTATTTACAGTGACGATTGTGCAATAAGTACGATTACAAAGAAATATTGTTTTTAACTCTCCGTAAGCCGTCAACGTAGCTCATATTGCTGCCACGGATTGTAAGTAGAGATTCTTTTATTTAGTTAAATAGAAAATATTCGGATGACAGACAGAACATGAGATTTATATAACAATTGATAGGATTGAGTACATACATGGAATAAAAGCATGTGCAAAACTGTAATTATTTGTAGCATAGTTTGTCAACGCAAATAAATTTCAATTATAATACTTTTTGTAGAAAAATCAGGAATCAGACTTACACTTGTTCCGGTGAGCTGTTTTTGCGATACTTCTATACTACGGAGCATTTTCAGAAAATAATCCAACATTTGCAGTATTTGATATATTTTATTATTAGAATTTCTGTATGATATGATATATTTTTAAATCCATGTAGCAAAACCGGAAAGTGCTATTTTCAGTGGTTGGATATTTTGGATCTATTTTTTCCGAAATCGACATGATAACTGATTGATATAAGGCTGTCCGAAGTGGAACTTTGAGTTTCAATACCAAAGCCATGCTTTATAACATTTAAATACCTATACATTGTAATTTTGGAGAGTAAAAGTATTTATTCACAGGCTAAATATATCGAACCGTTAAAACGAATATTTTAAAAAGAAAATTTATAAAGAATATTAACAATATGCTTGGAATTACTCGTTATCAACTTATATTTATGTTACATTATAATTTTACAAATATTTAATTTAGATATAACAATTGACTTAAAACTTATCGAAGGCCATACAATGATTACAATTAGTTGTAATAATATAAGAGCATTGTCACTTCACTGGAAACCAGGTTCTACCAATAATAAGCATTACGAGAGTGTTAATTTTTGGAATTACAAATATACAAAGCAAAGCAAATAGAACAATAAAATACTTGATTTAACCGTAAACAAAATATTATCTCAAGAACACACTCGACACAGATAGTTCAAAAACTACAATGAGTCATTCATTAGAAATAATCGAAGTTTGAAATTATTTTGAAAGAACCTCTCACTTTAAATAATAGTCAGACATATTATGGGCAAATTTTGTTGAACAAGTATGTAATAATAAAAATGATAATAATTATTATCTCATTACAGACGAAAATTCGCTAACTTTAACAACTTCAATAATAGTTTTAATAAAGCTATATTTAGTTTGATTAACGGAAAGCATTCACTTTGTAGAAGCTCTTCTTTTCTCTAACATTTGTACTGATTACATGATTCCAAACTAGACACATTCTATCGCATCATTCGTACACTTGCCACATCCATCAAACAACAAAACTGAAAACACAGTAATATAGAGCAGAAGAAAATGGTCCGATACATAAAATGTAATATAAATTTCCAGATGCAAAATAATGCCGCAACCCCAATCGCAAAAATTATGCAACGCAAACACATAGTGTTGAACTATTATAATTTAATATAACAAATACTCATGCTCGCCGCATTTTACTTGAAAAATTGGTTTCAATTTTATGAGTATATGCATATACCCAATTCAAATAAATATACTTTTGAAATAAATTCGCTCGTCTACTACTTCTAAACTATAAAAGTTTCTACATTACTCCTCTACACACTCACAAAAATGTGTATAGATCTGGTAAAACTTTATTTTTGTAACGACATAAAAAGTTCTTTGATATAGACCACACACCACATGATACGTATAGTTTGGGCGAAAAAATAATACTTCAATAAAGTTTAGTAAATGTTCATCATGTTTAAAAAAAATAATTATATTGCTTTTTTAAAACTTAATTTAATTTTCTGTTTACCATTTTTTATTGTTTGCACCTTAACTACTAGGGTTAAGGCTCTGTTGGCCCTTTTTACCCCACTCACGTGTAAGCTTTAATAAAGTTTATATAACAATACTCCTTAGAAGACAATTAAATAACGTATACTTAAAAAATATATTAAGGTATCGTAAACTAAACAACAGTGGTCACAACCTGAAAAACAACAAAAGAAAATCTTTGTTATGAATTTTCAAATATTGCCATTATCTCTCGACAGCAAGGTGATGATTGGTTATACATAATTTTCCCTCTACTTTCAAATATTGTTGTTTAAAAAATCGTAACTTTACTTTTTTTTGAGATATCTATGATGGTTCTTTTTACCCGCAGACCTTTAGGCCCCGCTCTACCTTATCTGTAATTGTATAAATTAAGTTAATTTGTTTAACACATTTCATTTAATCTATTGTTGTAAAAATTTGTTGTTGTAAAAATTTATTTTATTTAAGTATGGACGTCAACTGTAATCAGTAGGGCGTACATACGCTTGTCATATATTCTGCAAAGAATCGATTAAGCGCGTTCAGCACAATTCCAAACTGAAATTTTTATATTTCAGTCTTTTTTACAGGCCTTTGGCATAATAGTATTTTATTTCAGGCTACAAGATCTATCGCCATACAAAGTTTCATCAAAATTATCATCTTTACCAAATCTTTAGATCTTTACCAAAAACAAATCATCACATTTATCAACCAAACCTTTTCCTCACTAACAATAAGTAATATGTTTCGTAACTGTCGTTTTAGCGACAATTTATATGTACGTTATGCATAATAGTATAGAACCAATCAGCTACTAGCGATGATTTTATAGTGTCATCTTTTGTAAGGTTATTAATGACATTGTTTCAAAAATTAGAATAAATATATACAAAATATATATAAAGAAATAAATAAAAGTTTAATTTACACTTTTTCTGAATCGAAAATTATCATTAATAATTCATTAAATTGGTGTAAAAATATAATACACTAATGTCGGTAATGTAGGAATGTATAATAACATTCCTTCTTTCAATTTGTAACTCGCGCCGCAAAGTACTGCACAGAAGTCTCAAATAAGAATGAAAAATCTCCGGAAAATATATTTTTATTCCTTACGTAGCGTGTATTCGCTAACAAATTTTGGAAACCTCGAATTCTCTGAATGAGAGGTTTAATAATCAAACAAACCATATAGATAATATAAAAAATATCCTTTATGAGTTTTCATGGGGGTAAATATAGAACAAACACGCTTTACTCTGTCGAGTGTTTTCAGTATATCACAGATAGAGCTTAAATTCAGCGTTTGTTTTGCAACAAACACAGTCTCTCTAAATATAGTACACGTACTTTAAACGTTTAATTATCAATTTTAAACATTGAAATATATATTTTTTGAATGAAAAAAATGCTAATTTTTTCCTTATGATATATTTTTTACATCGTATTTGTGATTTTTTAGAAAAAAGAACGAGAAAAAGGCTTATCTTAAAGAAAAGAAGAAAAAGAACGAGAAAAAAGGATTATCTTTTCTATAAGATAAAACTTTTTTCTCGTTCTTTTTTCAAAAAAATCACAAGTACGTTGTAAAAATATATCATAAGAAAAAAATAACATTTTTTCCATTCAAAAAAGATATATTTCAATGTATAAAATTGATAATTGAATTGAGTATTTGCTCTATATTTACCCCCATGAAAACACATAAAGGGTAATTTTTATATTATCTAATAGTATGTTGGTTTGATTATTAAACCTCGCATTCAGAGAATTCAAGGTTTCCAAAATTTGTTAGCGAATACACGCTACGTAAGGAATAAAAATATATTTTCAGGAGATTTTTCATTCTTATTTGAAGACTTCTATGCAGTACTTCGCGGCGCGAGTTACAAATTGAGAGAATGAGTGTTATACATTCCTACAGTACCGACATTAGTGTATTATATTTTTACACCAGTTTAATTAATTATTCATAATAATTTTAGATTCAGAAAAAGTGTAAATTAAACATTTTTTCATTTGTTTATATTTATTTTGTAAATATTTATTCTAATTTAAACAATATAATTATTAACCTTACAAAAGATATTGAAAAATTGAGGAAACATATTGAAACATTCCTTTAAATGATATGGACAGATATTTATTTCATAAAATAATAATTATTTTAAAATTAATAATATTTATTATTCATAATTATTAAATAATCAATAATTATAAAAGTAATAAAAAGGAAAATGTTTGCATCGTGTATCGTCCTCTTATTGTTAGTAGAAGTTCAAATTAAAAATTCGATTATATTATGCTACGCAAGTTCACTAATAATTTGTACGTGATTTAGAAAACAATTATTTTGAATCATTTTCTTAATAAATATATAAATTGTTCTAAATAATTTTTAAAATTGATGGCACAGATGGCACCACTGTTAATGAATACATCACTTTGTTTCAATCCAAACAATTTCACACTTTTATCAATGAAATCGACCGTTTTCAATAAACATGAAAGTTTATTGGCTATATCACCATCAGGTATCAAGTTTTTTTATATGAAAAATTATGGTGTAAAACTATATTATAAATATAGTACTATAAATATATGTAAAATAAATTCCTCCAAAAAGAGAAACATACACGAAATGGCACAAAACTTGTACAAAAGAGTTTTACCAAGAATCGAGCAGTAAACCTTCGAAAAAACTATCACGCTCTTATTTAATCTTTATCTATTTCTTTTCGCTACTGACGATGAGCAAAAAATATATTAGATTCGGGCCTGTTAAAAAAACAGCAAGTACTAGTCAATTCTTATTTCTAGCAATATATTGTTTGTGATATATTTCTTATTATATTTATTATTCCAAAACCTACCCAGTATCGCCAGTATCGTAATAGCAACAATTTGAGTGCTACATTATTATCTTGAAAAATTATGAAAGCGAAAAGCTGTGTTCATGCAACAGCACTTTTACATAAAGTACCATTTGAAAAAATATACTAATAGTAATACTTGGTAAATAGTTATAGCGCCTTCAAGCAAATTGCAGGCGCTTTCCAGTATATAATTAAATACTATATGAATGAAATTAATAAACAATTGAATATTTGAAATTCGCAAAAATGCGCCGATTGAAAAAAAAAACAGTAAAAAATGTTAAAATTGAAATCATATAACATGTTTCCATTTATTTACTTTTCAAGAGACTCAAGAAAAAATGTTTTTTAATTTTATTTCTCTTTTAAATTTTCAATAAATATTTTAAATTAAACTGAAGTTATTGATTGAAGTAAGTAGTCTTGTGAGCACTAAATATTTATCGTATAAATTTTATACTATCAATAGCATATAGTTCGAAAATGCAAACAGCTCTCATGTTGCCAAAAATATAGACGAATTCTGTTTTCGTATTTATTTTTTACATCTTATAATATAATGTAATACTAGACACAGTAATTCCGGTCACGTAAGATACTAGCGAGAAAAACATATTCGATGTGTGAACTGAATTACGTAACAAAATAAGAAGCATATATATATATATATATATATATATATATATATATATATATATATATATATATGTGTATGTGTGTGTGTGTGTATATATAAGTATATATATATATATATATATAAATTAACATTTAATATTCGTTATATATAAGTATACGAGTATATGTATAGATATATTCATGTGTATTAAATATAATGTATTTGTATTAAATATAATTTTTAACTATGTTCACGAAACTATATTGCTTTCAATTATTTGAAAAAAAAACTATCAACGGCTCGTTAATAAAAGTTTCACAACTTGCTGCATGCATGAACTACATTTCTATTCACACTAATGAGCATTATATTAGTAATAAATAGCGAAAAAATAATTATATTTTCTGAAGATTTGTTCTAATTTTCATATGAAGTAATTGAGATATTTTTTGCATAAGAAAATAGTTTAAATAACCTGAAAATTAGAAAAATTTTCTTTAGCAACCGAAAAGGTTCCTATTCTAGTTTTGACTTACATTTTCATTGGAAGACAACACAATGATTGTGTTCTTTTAGTTTTGATATATAGTTTTTTATTAGAAGGCAACCCAACGTATGTCTTTTTCTAATTGTGATCTTGTTTAAAATTTTATGCAAACTAGAAGGGCTACTATCACTTGAATATTAATTTATATAAAAAGTAAAAATTATCTCCACTATTAACATCAGATTGGACAAAACGCGGGATTTGAGCTTGATTTGAGAACATTGTGTTGGTAAAACTCGCAAACTCACCAACTGATGTATATTACCGCAGTTTTCACCGAATAATATGAACAGATAGATTAAAACTTAGTTTTGTGATCTACAATATTGTCCTAATATTAACTGAAAAATGTTAGCATACATGTTTATTAAATACTTGAAGAGACACGTATTAATTTTAACAATTTTAAACGTGAAAACCGGCATGTGAAATTTGTAAAAAATTGTTAACTGTTTTGGAACTTCTTGAATATGTATATGAAAAATTCAACAAGTTACAATATTTGAATAAAATGAAATTCAAAATTTGTTTAAAAAAAGTTAGTTCTAGAATTAAATAGTAGGGTGTATGGCATCGTGTCTTAAGGTAAATTGCTGAAACTTCCCGTACTGTAACGAAATGTTCGAGAAATATTGAATGTTTTCAAATAGCTTATTATAAATATTGTAACATTGTCAAATATTTATAAGAATTATATAAACTGAATTGCAAAGTTGAAATTATTTGTTTAAAGTATATTAGAACTTTAGTCAGAATTAAAAATAAAATATGAATTATTTTCGATATACAAAAAAAAAAAAATTGGAACAATTTCTTTTTCAAAATCAATTATTTTGTTAAAACAAGCAGAAAGTTCTTTGAATCATTTAAATCAGACGCTTAGTTCTCTCAAAAACTGCCATTTTTTGCACATTTAACTCTGTATCTCCGAAACCACTGGACCTGCCTCTGACAAAAAGTAATCATCCCTTAAATCAGCACATCTCCTTATCAATAGGAATCGAATGTTTTTTGAACCATTCAAATCGGTTGCGCCCGAAAACGCGGACGTAAAATTGTATCCATACACACATCAATTTTTTCTGAGGTATGCCAAAATGTTCAGAAACCTTCAAAACGTCAAGAAATGCAAAAATTTTCAACTTCGATTTTTGGACTATTACAATAACTTACCCTACGGGAAGTTAAAAAAAAACAAGTTTTCATCATTATGTTTTTTTTTTTAATTTTGAACTTTTCGAACAAACTCACATTTTAATTTAAAACCGTCAAACTTAATCATTTTTATGGTATTTTCCCAAACGTGTTTTCGCAATATTATTTGCTTACCTTAGAGAAAGTTAATTACTGACAACTCATTAAAAACTATAGATGACTTAATTATATCCCATATACTATATAGACCTACAAACTGATTGATGTATTTTGGATACGTTACAATATCCCAATTTGAGATATTTTCATCATGATTTAATAATCCATGCTACACATAGTTCAATTTTAAGAGAATTTATAATTTAAATATACCGATTTTCTTAAGAACCGTTTGCTCGACGGACGATCATCCATATATTAAACAGTACATATAAATGCAAATGAATCGTTTCAAAGCATTCCTTCGAATATTGATATTACGCATAGTGACAGTATTGTTTCATCAAAATATGAATTCCAGCACGTAAGGGACATATTACAAAGCTTTCTATAATTTCACAAGTTCCGTTAAATACTAAATTTTTATGGAACATCTGGCATGCATTTCTGTTGTTCGCGTTGAATTGTCGTAAGAAAACCAAACATGCGGCAAGTCATGAAGAACAAATAATGTGAACGTGATACGAATCTAAGAATTACTTCCCTAGTTTTTGCACGGAGCAATAAATGCAAGGAATAAGGGTAGAATAGTTCTTTGACTAATAATAAGCCTGGAATGTTAGTAACGTAATAAGTACATTTTCATTCATGCAACGAGATAATGCGAATATATTTTTCAAACAGCTGTTGCGCAGCGTCAATGAAAATATCTAAGTAGACACTTCCACAATGCTTATTAATTTTTGCCAGAAAACTTTTCAGAATAGGATTTGTGCATGTTACTGTAAATTTTGAAAATCTTAAAATTGTTTTAATAAACAAACAACCAAATAACACTTATATTTTCCAAGAGAAGTTGTAAAAGTCGTTAGTGTGTTGATCAAATCGATAAAGTTCATGTTTTATACATAAATAGCTCTGTGTTGCTGCTTGTTAATTCAAAAACGATCTTTCCTTTCGAGAAGTATGTGGTATGTAAGTGAAAGCAGCAGCTAACACAAATTAAATTGATATTTTACCCACTGCAACGCATGCCACATATAATTGTTCCTGGGGCATATTAATAGTCATTGCAAGTAGTCACCAAACTAAAACTCATTTCGCTTAAATTGAGTTGGCTCATTTAGATCTATTAATACTGTGCATTTTGTTAATTTAATAATTTTTAAATAGGAAGCAAAATACTAACATTCATTTTCGAATTATGTTGTGGCATGACGCCTAGCAGATCGAGTGAGATTTCAAAAACTTAGAAAAAAATTGCACGTCCCTTTCAAAAATAGTGTTTCTTCAGATTATGATATTAAACTTCTACATTTTTTGGGCTAAAATTGCTCGTTCTCCAAGACATAGTGCTTCTTGTGCTCATCGGAAAAATTCACCCCAAAATTTAAAAAAAGTCTTGCATTAGAGCAACCCTTGATAAAAATAAATTGCTTTTTAAAGTAAATATATATATATATATATATATATATATATATATATATATATATACATATATTTACATTCGTTCTACCTTTTTTAAGTTGTAATACTTATCAGACAATGCATGAATGCATTCTATATTTGTATTTGCAGAAATTGTGTAACGCATTTAAATCAAAGTGTAAGTGAAAACGAAATATTTAATATTCGTTATGTTTGAACATCCGTGCAACTTAGCATTCCAATTAAGATCACGATGAAATTCCATTAGGCAAATGATTGTGTCCGAATCTATAGTTATTTAAATATATACAACAGCTATTGATATTTACGTCGACACAAATTTAAATATTCAATTTTTAGTTCTGAAATAGTGACATAGCTCATATAAAAATATATATGGGTAACAAATGCACTAAAAATATATATGGGTAACAAAATAATAAATGAAATAAACTGTTATATTCAATATAAAGTACACGCAATTAAACAACATATTCTAAAATTAACAATTTAAACTTGAAATCTGTCGTAATAGATATTTTTTTAAAGATATTTTTAAAAAAGCGTTATTGTTGAAGAAGGTGGTTAAAGAAGAAAAAGATGATCTGTGGGTGCAAAGCAATCGTAACTTGTTATATGTATTATATACCTCTTCATCCAATATAACTTATTTCATTATTTTGAAAACACATAATTCGGAACCTATGTAATATGTAAACTAATGAATTTACATAGTTTGAGTTTAACATAGTTTGAGTTGTAAACTTATATGCAACAGAAATAATTTTATATTAACCTATAGTTTTTATTTCTGTTATAGCTTAATCTATGTCTAAATATTTGCTGAAAATCATCCAAAATCAATTGCCATCTCCAATTCAACTATTCTAACTTGGTTTTACATTAATATGTTGATTTTAATACAGCTATAATTCCATTTATTTATTTTCATTAAAGAAAGAAATTTCAGTTTCCTACAGTTGAAAATAAAAAAAAACAAAATACGGCTACGCCATACTTTTTTACAATACATATTTACTATGCTTATCCACATATATATTCAAAAATGATGATCGATAAGTTCAGCATAATGCACAATGACATAGAATCGAATAAATTATTGATTAATTGATTAAAGCAATGTAAAATAGCACCAAGTAAAGTGCAACACTTTCCAATTTTCTGCAAACTTTGACCTCACCCCAATATTGTATAAACTTTAAAATGTGCTAGAGTTAAGAATGTTGAACTATATTTTATACAGATACCCACGCAATCGATAAAAACCATGAGCAAGTATCGCTAATGGGCTACGTTGCAATCGTTGAAAAACTTCACGAAGTGCTAAGAGTAATTGCGGCCAGAGTCATAAGTCGGCCGACTCTATTCTATATCAAACTGCTTCTATTTTATTTTGAATCAGAAATAGTGCGAGCTGAAATATTTTGTTATAACAGTGTTCAGTAAGTAAATAGGTCATAGAACTAAATCAAAATTGAAACAAATTGCAAAATTCTTATTACGTGGGTCTTTCAACAAGTACTTATCGTTAGCCTACAAATGAAAAACATGGCCACGGAAAAGTGTCATTTTTCAACATAATCTCTTGCAAGCTCGATACATTTGGCCCACCGATGCTCCAACATTTTATACGTTTTCTCGGCAGATGCAAAATAGGCCGAAAAGTTGCCGTGATGCTTAATAATTGTTGAATAACCTTCTTGCATTAAAGAGAATAAATCATAAAGGCTTTCATCATAATAGTTATTAAAGAAAATATTAGATATAAAAGAATTTATCTAATTTGTTTATAAGAAACAATGGCAAATGTATAAAGAAATCTATAGTGTTCAATAACTACTAATTCTATCCACAGTATAATTGCAATTCTCGTCAAACTCTTTCCTTGCGAAAGAAGAAAAAGTTGAATTATATATGCACTTATTATATATCCACTATACATAAAGAAATAGTCAGCACCATATTCAATATAATTATTTTAGAAGCAAATTTATATTTCGTTTCTCTAATTTCGATCGCAATCCATATTTAACCAGTCCAACGAAATCATACTTATCCTTGGCATTCCGTTCAGAAATACTAACACAATATACACATGACAATAAAAACGATCTAGCTTCATTAAATTTCAATTGCATACTCGTATATTGGGTGTGCAGAAAGTATTTCCGAATTTTTGGTGTAAGAATAAGAACATTTTCGTGTAACGATTCGAATATTCGGATCCATCCATACAGATGGTTTGACTAGAATCTAACCGCTAGATAGATGGTTTTCAACTTCCTCATATAAAACAAAGTTAAGCAAATAGTCAGCATTCGCTAGATTTGGTTCAATATTGTGGGAATGGAATTGCATTCTATATTCATTCAAGCTCTAAAAACTTTTACAAACCAATGCATACCAAACATGTATTAGGTATACGAGGTCTGTTCAAAAAGTACCCGGAATTTTCGTTTTTTCAAAAAAATATTTATTTATTCGTCTACATTAATGTGGTCCCCTTCAAAGTAGTCCCCCCCAGATATAATACACTTATGCCAGCGTTTTTTCCAATTTTCGAAGCACCCTTGATATTCACTTTTTGATATGTCCTTGAGCACTCTCAGCGATTTTCTTCAATCGAGGAAAACCGCCGTCCTTTCATGGGTCTCTTCAACTTTGGGAATAGGAAAAAGTCACACGGAGCCATATCTGGTGAATTTTTGCACTTTGCAACACTTTATTTCATTTTTTACGCAAAATTTAATACAAATTCTTTGACTTTTCAATTCTTCCATTGTAAAAATCGCCGAGCTCAGAAAAACACGTCGAACCTTAGCGACTACCACAGACAAAGCAAACAGTGAATATAGCTGAAAATTTCATCATACTTTAGGGGCATGTATACCAACACAATAAAAAAAAAATTTTGACAATCAGACACTCCAGACCCGCGAAATTTAATTATTAGTAATTCCGGGTACTTTTTGAACACACCTCGTACACTTTTATTATATTGTTGGAATATTAAACCTTTCTGTTCTCTGGCCTTTTCTATTGCAGTGCATTGTTCACGTTGTCCAGAAGATGACAGTACACTAATTATTGTGTTATCTGGTAGGTGCAAAATAACTAACTTTTGCCAATAATCTTACTAAAAATATCCAAAATTTCTACCACAAAGTCTTTTGTATTTCATATTATTTGAGCAACGATTTTAACTTGACGATACAAATTTATTTTATGGTGCCTTAAGGATCACTTTCCGTTCTATGAATAAGTAATAAATAAATTACATTAAAATAAATAAAAAAATTGCCAAAAAAAAACAAAGTAAAAAAATAAAGATTTGTAAAAGTTTAAAAAACTCAAATTCATTACAAATTTTCATTTCTTTTAAAAATGGTAGCGTATTTAAAAACAAAATCGGAATTAATTGATAAAAAGTATTTTTTATTTTTTCATATTTTATGTATTCTGAGTCATTCAAATCAATTGATTCACGCTATCAAAAATTGAATGACAACCGTTTTCCATTTTTTCATCTATCGCCCTAAAGCAGCTGAAACGGCCTTTAGAGAAAACCAATGAACATTTCACACCCTCAGCACAAATCGAATATTTATTGAATCAATCATTCAATTAGTTTATGTGTTTTCACGAAAACGAAGAAAAAGTGTGTCCAAAGTGTGTACCTTGCATACATATACATACTACACGAAAACTGTAATACTGATGACAAATTTCCGAAACCGCACATGTTAAAATCTCCAAAAACTTCAAACGCTTCTAAGGATTTATATGAATTATGAATTATGTTCTCAGGAGTAATTGATTATATTTAAATAAAGCTGATTAAATAGTATGGTGATAAACATCACTATAAAAGTTATTATTCAGCTGAAACCAGTTTATGATTACATGTATCAAGAAACAGTCTGCAATAATTCATATGTAGAAAGTAGAATACTATAAACTGCAATCGAGATAAGAATAACGCGCGCAAAAGTCTACGGCATTACATATTAATGGATTAATATTATGTAAAGGTTAATTTAAAACCATATTTCTTGTTTAAAATGCATTTCTCGACACATTATGCGCAAAAACAGTGTGTTATTTGGTCAAACAAAACAATAAATTTCAATCTTACACAAGAATTTTATTCCTATCCTATCCTACAAAAAATTAAAATATCGCAACTTTTCATAAATGAATAGTAACATTGTTAAGCGCTTGTAAGATCTTATGAAATTTTATATAGAATCATCAACTAAATGTTCGCATTGTTCAAATTCAATTAATGTACTTTATTACCTATCTTTTCATTGAATAATAATACACTATTGCATGGGCATCTATAATGATGCATTTAGATAGAAATAATTTTATTCGAGGAGCTTTAAAGCACTACACTTTGAAAAGATATTTATGGTTTATTGAAGTTATGTGTTCTGAAAGCTCTGTGTAAATGCACCGTATAATTACGTTTTGGACCCAATCTGAAAGCAATCTTAGCCATAATCTAGGGTTTTGTTCAATTCAAACTATGAGACAGCTTTTAGTTCTAATTAAATCTTAGAAGGATTTGAAACTAAAATATAACCTAAATTATGTATTAACATTTTAAAGTTAGCTTCATACCTATGTTTGACTTTCGGATATCGATTACTATAATTAAAATAATTATTATTATAAATAAATATATATAGGGTATAGAACGAGGCTTGAAAATACTCGGGTAGAAAGGTCTACTATCGATATCTCAAAAAGTAGTAAAGTTAAAAATTTTTGACAACAATATTTGAAAATAGAGGGGAAAAGAGAACCAGCCATCACCTTGATTCATACAACGTCGCTATCAGGAGATAAATGGCAATATTTGTTCATAACAAAAGTATTTTCTATCATATTTAATAGTTTTATAAGATGTATTGTTATTTTTAAGTTAGATTCAACAGTTCTTTATATAACCACTATAAAAGCTGACATGTAGGTAAATTGAAGAGGACCAACTGAACCTCCACCCTGGCAAAGCTGTAAACAATAAAAATTATTAAATAAAACAGTAAATTAAATCTGCAAAAGCAATTTTACAAGAGATAAGTTAAATAAATAGTTATTTCAACTATGCTGATGATTATTTCTTACAAAATATCAGATCAAGGTTATATACAGTGTTCTCTCTGTGAAAAATCTACCCATGTAATTTATATTTTGCATCGGTTGAATAATGTAGCTATCATTTCGTAAATCCCTTTCAAATTAAAAGTAAGACAGAAAGTAGATCTGTTTGCCCCATGGCCGTCCCATTTTACCCCGCCTATGAGGTAAAAAGGATCAGGTTGCAAACTTTGGAAAAATAGCAAAAAAAAAAACACAGTGAATAAGCTAGGAGTTTTATATAGTCAGATAGTTGTTTGTTAGATTTGTGTTATTTGTTATCATATATTTTGTTTAGTTTTCACAATGTAATTGCTCAAAGTCGAATTGGACCTTTGTGCTCGCCCTATATGTATATATAACATACATATATATCAGCATGCCTATAGCTCTCGAACACAAATTTTAACAGAACATTATGTTGAAACTTATAATTTTTAACATAACTATTTATTTATTTAATTTTGGCAAATATTAAAAATATTTAGAAGTTCCAAATAGCACACAAACTAAGGAAAAAAATTAACTAAGGATGGAATTACCTATTTAGGTATAAAAAAAGATTTTATGAGATTTATGTAAAAGAAGTAGAATAAGCATTATATTGATAATAGATTACTGAATTTTTTTCAATCATTTATTTCATTTCTACAAATCCCCAATAAATAAGGTAGTTCTCCGATTTGAGAATGTTTCCTTCAGAACTGAATTATTCTGACTGGCTAATTGAATTAGTAAAGTAAGTAATATATTACAGGACTCATATGGCGATAAATCTGATAGTGTAAATGATATAATTTCCAGCTCACTACGTAATTAATTACAGACTTCATGAGATTTCTATGAAGAATGAGGCAGATGCAGCCCGTTTTGCTAATAAATTTCCGGCGAGGATAAAATCCTTTCTTGACGAATTATGACACTAACGCATTTCAGAACTCTTACAGGATTAACCGTAATGAAATTATATAACTGAGCAATTTAATAGTTTGTGAACTATAAGCTCATCTATTAAAGATTTCAAAATTTAATTAAATATTGGGGCATATATTTACTTATGTTTTACACATTTGTACGTATTACGATAAATAAAATATTTCATAATGCATGAGATAATCCAAATTACAATACTGTGTCGCAACTTTGGTACTTCTCATTGTTAATTTAATCAAGAGAATATATTAATTAAATATCGTATTACATTTATCAAAAAATAGTAAGTGGCTGTTACATGCAAAGGTATAAAACGTACTGGAAAATATTATGACAAGATTAATAAAGCTTTACCTTTCAGAATCATCAAGCAATTAAGAAAAAAAAAGTGACAAAGTATGCTCATTTTTTTCTATTAAACTGTATAGAATTCATGCCAAAAAATATTTCAAAAAAATACAGACAAAATCCAAAAATGAAGGGTAGAGGAAATTGGGTCGGTTGTGTCAAAGTCGTGAGAGTCGTCATAACAGCTAAACTATACTGATTTTGATATAGGTTCCAAAGGGAGAAAGATAAAGTATGATTGTTCGAACAAGTTCCCTTTATTGCTTTCAGACAGTGCCTTACATTAACATGATCTGTGTACCGCATTGCTTTTAAAGCGTTAAAAGTAAGTTATTATATTCGAATTCTTTAATAATAACTGTTAATTGTATACAGATAGAAAGACTGTTATTTTGTTGTAAGTTGAACATTAGTAGTTATTTCCCAGCAATTAGCTTTTGCTTACATAATTTAGCTCAGTTATAATAATGATTTGGGTACGGTTGTGACATGTATTTCTTGTCCGTTTTCGGGTGAAGATTAAACAGATAAAACTGGTAAATTAAGAAAATCGTGGCTGATCAAAAGTAAGTGGCACAATCGTGCCCAGTCTCCCCTAATATATAAAATAGAGTTAATCTGATTAGTTTTGAATTTTGTTACGTTTTGGAGTTACGTACGTCTATCACATTCAATAAATTGTTTAAAGAATAACCGTAAATGAAGCAAATTAAAAAGCACTTAAATGTGTTCAACGTCGTTCATTGACCTTAGAGGGTTAATTGGAGCTTTAGAATTACAGTTGTACACGATTACTTCTTGCTACATAGAAATTTATAATTAAAATATCAGTGCGATACGTGAACTGGACTAGAATATAGCAGTTCTCTTGCAAAAATATTCATGCTTCTAGCAAGCGCAGGGCGCCATTAATATTCATGAGTTCGTTTGTCAATGTGACTACGAAATGGGCAAATGCGATACCATAATTTAGGCATTAATATTTAGACAAATTGCATCATACGAGGCAACAGATAGCATATTAATCTAACATTGTAATTACGCACCTAATAAACATAAAAAAATGTTTGCGCAAAAATGTCATAAAAGGTTACTAATTAGTCGACCATTCCTTTTGCATCTACTAGTTTTCATATTTATACAGGGCCATAAGGCTATACTTCAGTTTTATATCTATCAATAATATGAAAAAATTTTTAAATAGTTCAACATAAATCACAAAGAATTAAACCATAAATTAATTAGTGGTGCATGGTAAAGCTTAAGGTAAATTGCTGGAACTTCTAGCACCGAAAATATTTTTTTTTTTTTAAATATTTAAAATTTTTTGAAAACTGAAAAGGTTAGATTTTTGTGAATTTTAATGGCTTTTTTTAAAAATCTGAAATATTTTTTATATTTTGAAATTTTTCTGAACATTTTGAACTTTTTTTCAAAGCAATCGTGCGTAGAGGCGCGTAAGCGCCGCGGCGCTGTCTAACGGATGAACATTGGTACGGAACCCAAAGAAATGTAAACAAAATTTGTACTTATTATTAAAATCTCTAGTAATTTGATGTGCATATGTCTAATAATCATTTTTGACTGCCAAATGGCATTTTTTTACTTTTGTATTGGATATTCGAAATTCTGCTGGACCTGTCTTTCCGAAAATTTAACCAATTCTTCAGTATGTCATTACAAGAGATACGTTTTTTGAATCATTCAAATCCGATTTGAATTCGTTCTCTCAAAATTGCCAGTTTTTGCAATTTTTACTCCGTATCTTCGACACGGCTAGACCTGTCTCTGCCAAAAACTTCTCATTTGACTTGTTCTCATTTTTTGTTTTGATTATTTGTTTGTACTGAAAATGAGTCAAATCAAGACTCGAAACGTTTGCTACTACTATTAGGATACTTTTCTTTGTTAAATTCATTTAATTATTGGATGCCCAAAAACACTTTGTAATGCAAATTTGAAAATAATTAATTAACTATATTTTTTATTTCGACAAATGGTTTACCAATTATATATATATATATATATATATATATATATATATATATTCTTTTTCATGTGCAAATATAATTATCGTGGCGATAACTTATGATATCAAGAATCATCCCTCTTCCGTTTGCTTCATATATGAATATAAAATTAATAAGAATGTTGTATTAGTATATGTATTATTAGTATATTATTAGTATATGTATATGTATATTAGGGTGGTCCTTAAACTGGTCTTTTTTTTAATTTCCTTGCTCCCAGGGGCTCAAATGGTTCCAAATTGATAAAAAACAATTCTCTGAAAGTTTTAGCTCTTAATATTAACGTTTAGATAGAGCGCAGTTCAATCAAACTTCGTATGGAAAGAACATGGAAAATTTTTTGAAAATTTACAAAAAATGTTTTAGACATAACTTAGCAACAAATGAATGAGTTTTATTCATTCATTTGTTCGTTAAATTACATCTAAAAAACATTTTTAAAATTTTTAAAAAATTTTCCATGCTATTTCCATATAAAACTTTGATTGAATTGCGCTCTATCTAAACGTTAATATTAAGAGCTAAAACTTTCAGAAAATTGTTTTTTATCTATTTGGAACCATTTGAGCCCCTGGGAGCAAGGAAATTCGAAAATGACCTTTTAAAGGACCACCCTAATGTATATATATATATATATATATATATATTGTTTCTTTTCCGAACAGTAAATCCAATAATAAAAAACACAATTTGTTTTTTGAAGATGTTTAATACGACGTTTCGGAACTAGGTACGTTCCATCATCAGGTTTATTCTGTCAAATACAATGTTTTTTAAAAATATTGATTAACATTAATTAACGATGGTCAATACAGATTAATTAGAAAAAATTTTTTATAAAGGAATGGATTATGTACCGGGGTAAAGAGTAATAAGAATTAACTAAAAAAGGTTTTATATAAAATTGAGTAAATTGAATAAATACATGTGCATGTATATATATACATAATATTTCTCAACATTTACTAAAGCAATATTTCCTCTTTTTTCGTAAATTACCAAACAAGAGCCATAAAAAATCATTTTTGCCAGGAATTCCGTATATTGTCCTTTACATCTGGCAGACAGAAATCCATATCAGTGTGTTTAAGTCTTGTGTAGTCGTAACATCTACAAATATCTTCCAAAAAAATCGAGTGTTTTTAACAAAAAATATTAGTGATATGGATATATAAATTATTACAGGTAAATAATTTTTGCTTCTCAATTTTATATAAAACCTTTTTTAGTTAATTCTTATTACTCTTTACCCCGGTACATAATCCATTCCTTTATAAAAAATTTTTTCTAATTAATCTGTATTGACCATCGTTAATTAATGTTAATCAATATTTTTAAAAAACATTGTATTTGACAGAATAAACCTGATGATGGAACGTACCTAGTTCCGAAACGTCGTATTAAACATCTTCAAAAAACAAATTGTGTTTTTTATTATTGGATTTACTGTTCGGAAAAGAAACAATCAATATATTGAAAAAATCCAGGACTTATCTATTGAATATATATATATATATATATATATATATATATATATATATGTATATATATGTATGTATGTATATAAAAAATTTAAAATTATTTTTGAAACAACGTACCAAAAAGGTCAAGTAATATTAAATAAAATACTGACACATTTTTCAATCATTCAATCAATCATAAATTCTAAAAAATCTTCAAAAATATCTCGACACAACACATACAACGGTTACGTTAAATCAAATATTTACTTTACCGAAATCTGGTTTAGATAATTTATTTTAATTTTTTCGCACATAATCATATGTCAAAACCAAGTAACCTAATATATATAGGTTGTCTGTCAACACTAGCTGAAAAACCACTGTGAAAACTCGTACACTTTTCCACAAACATTATTGCGGCACCGTAGCACATGTCAACAATGCTTAACTGCGTATTTCTTCAACACGAATTTTGGGCTAGGTCCGTGCCATCTACGCACAATTCAACATATGATGTTATATACAAAATACAGTAATATTAGAGGTTATGTGTAGAAGCACATGCGCACTGCGCCCGCATAACCTGCGTCGGCGGCCGTTCGACAAAGACTGCGCCACTCTTGGCGCCGAAATTAACCGAATCCCAGCGAATCGGCTACGAAAAGCGGCGAGACGAAAATGCACGAAGCACAGACGTCAGATAGACGTTCGATAGATGCGAAAAACCTACTGGTAGATGCATTTTACCGAAAGATAAGCAGAAGCAGCGAGTGGGTCGCGGGATAAATGTCCGATAAAACGCATGGTGGGGTTGAGAAAATCATCTATGTTCTCGCGCTTTATTGTGATAAATGAACTTTCAGATATGAGCTTTCAAACGAAAGCTTCTGAAAGCGACATATTACTTATTTTAGGCAATGAAGTCATTTGCATTAACCAGTGCAAATGCAGTTCTCAATTTGAAATAAAACTAGTTGGTTTGGTATTTAGCCTTGAGGCAAGTTACATGAACTTCTCGATATGTGTGAATAATCGACTTAATCAAAAAAAAATGTGTAAATAATATACTTCATCACTCCTACTTTTAAAAAAACGATAACAATTTTAGCAAAGTTTGACGAATTCTTAAAATTAAACTACTTCTCGTAAGGCCGTAATATTACAGTAAGTTTCATAAGATCATGATGTATATCGCCAAAAAAGTTCCATGAAAATCGGCTTAAATTTTTTTCAACAGTTCATTACAAGAAAACGGCTCGGTAGATTTTCACCTAAAATTAATCAGTACCATTCCCAACTAATATCTTTCGAACAGTTTTTGATTTTTTAAAATCGGTTCGGTAGGATGAGCTAAAATGTGGACGAAAAGTTTAACACTTTTTTTCAAATTGCAAAGAAACGGCTTGGCAGATCGTCGCACAAAACTGACAAACGATAGTCCTCACCGAAATACATCAAATGACTTTTAAATTTCTAAAACCGGTTCAGGCGTTTTTGAGAAAACGTCGATCAAAAGTCTAATTTTGACAAATGCCAAAAAAACGATACCAATTTTTGCAAACTTTGACAAATTTTTAAAGCTGAACCAGTTGTTGTAGAGCCGTAATATTTTAGTATGATCTAGAAGACTATGGTATCTACCGTCAAAAAAAAATAATCATAAAAATCGTCGAAATTTTTTTTAAAAAACTTTATTACAAGAAAACGGCCCGGCCGATCTCTACCAAAAACTAATCAGCACGATTCCCAACCAATATCTTTCGAACGGTTTTTGAATTTTCAAAATCGATTCAGAATTGCGGGCTAAAACGTAGACGAAAAATTTTTCATTTTTCTGCGATTCATAAAGAAACGGCTTGGTCGATCGTCGCACAAAACTGACAAAAATAGTTCTCGTCGAGATACATCGAATGGCTTTTAAATTTTTGAAATCGGCCCAGCCGTTTTCGAGAAAACCTCGATTTACGACAAAAAATCTGTTCACATACACACATACACACACGCACACATACTTTTTCCAAATTTGGTCTCATTCGATTCAGAATGGCTTGAAACGTCGAGAAAACATAAAATTAGAGAATCGGATTATTTGATGAAAACATAAACTTCTCCTTCGGGAAGTTAAAAATACGCTTTTTTCAAATACATTTCTAGCTAATGGTGCATGACATCGTGCCTTATAAAAGCAAATTGCTCGAACTTCCCGTACCGTAATTTAAAACTTTTAAAGTTCAGAAATAAAATTAGATTCATTTTACAAATTTTTTTAGCTCATAGGAATCTTTATGTATTTCTGATTGCTAAATAAAACGAGTTAAAAAAAAAAAAAAATTACAAATTTTGAATTCGTTTGAACATTTTAGAAAATTTTGAAAACAATTGAAAATTTTGAAAAAATAGTCAGTTTTAAAAATTATGATTTTTTTTTTTTTTAAATACTGTTATTTTTTGAAAACTTAGAAATGTTAGAAAAACTTTCTGACAACTGAAATTTATTTATATGTTATATTTTTATTTATATATTTTTTTTAATCTTTTCTTCTGGATCTTTGGAAAAGCTGTACTTGCCTTTGCAAAAACCCAATCAATTCTTTATTACGTTAATACAAATGAAATGTTTTCGAAACATTCAATCTCGATGCTCCATTCTTTCAAAAACTTAATTTCCATTTTCTGCACTTTTTGCGTCCAATCTCCAAAACCGCTCGACCTGCCTCGGCCAGAAACTAATCAGAACGTCTCCGTATCGATAAAAATCGAATACTTTTTCAATATTTCAAATAGATTGATCTGTGCTACCGAAAACGTTGACGAAAAATTTTTTCCACACATGCCTGACATTCCCAGACAAAAGACCCTGTCTGAGATGCATAAACGTATTTTCTTCGCTATACAAAAAAACACTCACATACATAGATCAATTTTTTTAAATTAAAGTGCAGAAATTTTAGTCTACGAATTTGCCAAAAATTTTCCACCGATTTTAAAAATTCAAAAACTAGTCGAATGATGTTGCATATGAATCTTTCTGATTACTTTCTTCGTAATTAGTTGTTGAAAAAAGAGGGCTTTTTTTGACGATTTTAATTAAACTCTTGTGATGATTGAGGTCATGGGTTCAAGATTCTTTATAGATTGTAACAATGGATCGAGCAAAATTTTCAAACATCTATCGTGACAATTTCAAAAATTGCTAAATCTCAATTGGCGTGTGTTTTTCTTCTAATAAATATGTTTTATGTCTCAAACATTGAAAAACATATTTAACGCCGAAAATGCAACAAAATATTTGGAGATGATAGGCAAAGCTATTGAATCGTTTACATAAAACTACCATTGCCAATTACCTTAAACATATATTTTTGGATGTAATCACTTATTATACATCCTTAAAAATATATTTATATAAAAAATACTTTTTGAAATAATCAAATAGTGTAAATTAAAAAAAATGGTTTTAATTAGCTGCATCGAGGCTCCTTAAAGTTCGCTATCTGTGCTTAATGAGAAATAATTTTAATGATTCCAAACAGTTATTAAATTTATATATATATATATATATATATGTGTGTGTGTGTGTGTGTATATATATAATATAATTGTTATATAAAAAATGCTACTTATATAAATATTTCTCCGCCTGTGAAGTTGTGCTAATGTGTACAAATAAACAAGCATTTTTTGGAATCCTTGCTGCGTTGATGTTCGCCAAATTTTAACTGAATACAAAATGTTATTTTATCTATCTAAATATAGATTATAATCTATGTTAATTCCACATTATATCGGCACATGTTATATCAAATTACTATTAACTATTTAGTTTTAAAATAAAGTGTGTCTTCTTTGTAATAGTAGATGATCATTTGAATAAATATATACTTTTAACCCTAAAAATATATGTCAAGACTAATCTCTTCACAACAACGTTAATTAACATTTCATTTTCTGATTTGTCGCTAAGGTTGACGTCATTCATGAGCACATGATCTGTAAGTACGGTGGCATTAATGCACAAGTACCAAAATTAGAATTAATATAATCAATAATAATATATTAACTTATTATTTCAAATGACAAAACATAATCCGTTCATTAAAAAGACTTATTGAAAGATTAAACGGTTCCAGTAAAAATCAAAATTTAGCAAATGCATATTGCAGAGGTGATACTTCTGTATCTAAGGTGATTATCCTGTGCCGCATAAAAATAGTAAATAACTAAAACATGTATAATTTTTAAAATAATTTATACAATTGCTATTGTTTTAAACTATAAAAATAGAGTTAAAATTAATTCATCCTATAAATTTATTCTCTAAACAGCCATCACTCAGTGACAAAACTCAACTCATTTTTTAGCAAGATAAGAACTATAATAAATCGAATACTGTACATTATCTACGCCTAGAAATATCTGTCTTATTACATTACAAGTTTTACAAAAGTGATGTAGATATATTTATGTCATTCATTATAGTCATTTAAAAAAAGTAGGAAAATTATAACCACAATTTACAACAGTTTCGAATTTGAATTTTCTCGTTGATAATATGACTTGAGTTTGTTATTAAACTAACATTAAGGGTAAATCAACATTGACCGAGTCTACTATATTTTTGAAAGTATTTATATTATCAAATACTAAGATGCTTATTAATTACTTTTTCGATTTTTTTAAATAAAGGATTATATAGAATTTTATTGTAGATTGTGTCAATTATAACCAACAAATATGAATTTTTGGAGCAGTTTTGATATTTGTTATTGTATTTACTATTGTATCGTTGTCGAAATAATTATCAAATTTTATTTTATCATTTATAAACAAACTTTAAAATATTAAAATTTTAACTTCTACAACATTGTCTTTGCTTAATCTCCTTATAGACAAAAATACAATAATTAAAAATATATTAACGCACATTTAAAAAAAGTAATTATACATGAGCATACTGTTCATCTAAGAAACCTTGAAACGACTTCAACTAGCTTTCATTGAAATAATAGATGTTTTTAGGATAAAACAAAAGTAAAAAATTGATGCTGCTTATAAAAAAATATTTTTAATAAATATTGAAGCAGCATTCATTAAACATTGCGCAGCACATCTTTCTCCCAAAAGCTATATATAATGAAAATTGTCAGATATCTATGAGAACTTTTAAAGATCTTTCAAAATAATCCAGCAATTTGATTCTTCAACATTAAAAATCAATACAATAATGAAGCGTTTAAACATAATGAAGCAAATTATGACTGCTAGTTTTTAAAACAAGTTATTTAAAAATATTTTATTTGTAAAAACTATAAACAAATAATTACGATAACAATATTGTAATATCAATAATTTTGATCTAATACAATCATATTTTTAATTCAATTTTGTAAACACTTTTGTAATTTATATCGGTTAGTTTTCATATATAAACGTGTTTAATTAAGGTGACCATACGTCCCGGACTTTCTAAAAGCAATATTCGTCCCGGTTTTAGGTTTTTGTCCCGGATTTTTAAAAATGTTTTGATTGCCAATATATTTTTAAAAATACTTCAGCTAGAAAATTTGAACCCAAAAATATGCATTTAAGTTTTTAGCTCACCAACACTACCCCCCTTTGGGCACCCCCCCCCCCTCGTGCACACATTCTAATCCGTCCCGGATTTCATGCAAAAAAAAATATGGTCACCTTAGTTTAATGCTTTTTTTTCAACCATATAATAAAAAGGGCAGTATACAAATCTATCCAGTTAAAGCAGATTCTGAGATTGTTACGTATTTTAGTTCATGTAAACTACAATAAAAAAATAACATTTCAAAACGATATAGTGCGCAATTATTTTGCTGTTGCGCTTGATAAGCAGTTGATCTGGTTAACACGCCAATCAATTTAAAATATTTAAATTTGTTTAAGAACCCCTGATAAATTGTTGAAAACATGTTGTAGAAAAATATTCGGAACCAAAATATGAATAAATTGCAAAAAAACTCAATAAAAGACGGTCTTCTTAAAAAACAAAACATGAGCAACGCTTGTTGGGTGTTTACAGCAGGCAAGACAAAATTTCTTGGAATAAAACATTCATTTCTGCGCGGATCAAATATTTACTTAGCAGTGCTGAAATTTCATAATGTGTACTTTAATGAAAACTCTTACTATGAATATTCGTTACAAAGTTTTTATATGTGTGAGCCAGCATCGTGTCTTTTATCGAAACCTTGATTGAATATGTTACTATGAGTTAAGAAGATGTCATGGAAATAAAATAAAAATACACAAAATCTATATGGTGTCAAATATGATATGATGTCAAATTATTTATAGTAAACGATGATATGTTATAATTATCATAAAAGGAAACAGAATTAAATAACGGAATTAATAAATAATAAGTTTATATAGTAAAAATAACTATAAAAAGGCGTAAATCAAATGTAATACAAAACTTAATAATACAATGTTCTTTATTGATCAAAATTCAGTATTCAAATTGATCAAATCCTTGTAACTACAAATTTCTCGCAGCGATGCGCTCAACTTTCTAACCCGACGAAATAGTGCTCGACATTTTTCTTTAAAGATCGTTTTTCATAAAAGTGAGTGCCACCTTATTTGACAATAATATATATTTTCCGTGCGCTGTTTTTAAATAAAGGAACAACAAGAAGTGGTCCTAAAGTCGCATAGAGACTTTATCTGGTGAGTAAGGCGGATGGCAATTTTCGGATTCTTACCTCGCAATCTTTTATGAACCAGGATTTGCTGTATGTGCAAACATGGGCGCAAGTAAAGGTTTCTTTGTTTTCAAGGTAATCAATTAAAATCACTCCAAACCTATCGTAAAACCGGTCGCAATTTTTTTTCCTACGCGAAGAATCAGTTTTTACTTTAATGGAGCCGCTTCTTAAGGTGTAAGCAGATGTTTCAACTATGCTCTAGTTTCAGTCTTATAATTTTGAGTTCTAGTTTCAAATGCAAAAAAAATTCCAATAATCTATTGAACGCAAACTCGACACGCAACGCGCATACTGTGGACTTTTTTTTACATTTTCATCACCTCGGCACATTATTTTTTTTAATTATCTTTATTCTGCAATCTGTTTTTTACAAACAAGAAGCAGATACGGTTAACAAAAACAAACAAATAGACTAGAAATTAGTAGCTACATTCAGTGGCGTATTAATTTGGCTTCAGCAATGCTACCATCAGCAGCTTTTGGACGACTAGAAAGTCGTAAATCGTCCTCCAAACTCTCTGAACAAATTAAAATCTACTGCCTAAAATTTCACAGTCGTTAGTGATGGTGCAAAGTATCCGTACACACTGGTCAAATTATCTTGGCGTTGGTTGACTTTCAAAAACAAAATAAAAGCTCTAACACAATTTCAGCAAATCCCATTTTCAGAAGAAAAAACTCACATCGTTTGAGTTACATAGTGTCTCTAAAACAATGGTCAATTATAAAAATGGTAAGTAATATTTTAAACTTTGGTCGAAAGATGCACAATTACGACTATTGAAAAGTGCCATCTTTGATGAAAGACCAAAAAAATTCAAATCCTCTATTTTAGTGGTAGATGGTAAATTACCACAAATGGGTTAAAAATGATTTTTTTGCGAGTGAAAATTATATATTCTTAATTGCTATTTACTCTAATTGCTACGTAGTAGTCCATAAACTAAGTTAGCTTTAGTAAAATTCAAATTAAAAATTTAAGTTTTGTTTAAATTAAATTATTAGAGACCGATTCTTCCGCATAACAGAAAAATGTTATGGCAAGGCCATGTTATGAAGAACTTTCCATGCTAAAGTTGACAAAAGCCATGCGGTTGGTGTGCAGTCAGGCGAATTTCTCAGATTGTCTGATAGAAAACATAACCTAAAAGCCGCACAAATGTCGAAAAAAACGATGTTAGATAAGAGTGTGTTTCTGATACAGCTACATAACATACGAGTGACGTTGCAATTTATGTGTAAAAGGCCTGAATGCACAGTAAATACATGACGTTGTAACAGTATTCAGTATGATTCATTAGCATAATGTATGGAAGTCGGAGCGTAACATGGCCTTGCCATAACATTTTTCTGTTATGCAGCAGAATCGATCCCTTAGTTTACAAACTTATCATGTAAGGTAATTTCAATTTATACAAAAATATTTTGGGGTAATGATATTTGGGGCTATATAACAAGATACATAAATCGCATTGATTAATTTTTCACATTCATTCAAGTCACTTCTACAATGTTCCATAAGGCGGTATTAACAAACGAATTCACGAGCGCCATCCAGTGAAATCTTAAGTTAGATAAGTTATGAACCATTCGAAAACTTTTAAGAATACACAGCCAGATAAATGTATTCATCCAGATGAAGTCGGAGCGTAACATGGCCTTTCCATAAAGACATTTTTCTGTTATGCAGCAGAATCGATCACTTAGTTTACAAACTTATCATGTAAGGTAATTT
>NW_020538040.1:57649338-57675751 GCF_003426905.1 Ctenocephalides felis | reverse complement strand
AATAAATTCGCTCGTCTACTACTTCTAAACTATAAAAGTTTCTGCATTACTCCTTACACACTCACAAAAATGTGTATAGATCTGGTAAAACTTTATTTTTGTAACGACATAAAAAGTTCTTTGATATAGACCACACACCACATGATACGTATAGTTTGGGCGAAAAATAATACTTCAATAGAGTTTAGTAAATGTTCATCATGTTTAAAAAAAATAATTATATTGCTTTTTTAAAACTTAATTTAATTTTCTGTTTACCATTTTTATTGTTTGCACCTTTGCTCTGTTGGTCCTTTTTACCCCACTCACGTGTTTAAATAACTTAAAATTAATAATACTCCTTAGAAAACAATTAAATAACGTATACTTAAAAATTATATTAAGGTATCGTAAACTAAACAACAGCGGTCACAACCTGAAAAACAACGAAAGAAAATCTTGTTATGAATTTTCAAATATTGCCATTTATCTCTCGATAGCAACGTGGTAAGAATTAAGGTGACGACTGGTTATACATCATTTTCCCTCTACTTTCAAAAATTAAGTTAATTTGTTTAACACATTACATTTAATCTATTGTTGTAAAAATTTATTTTATTTAAGTATGGCCGTCAACGGTAATCAGTAGGGCATACATACGCTTGGCATATATTCCGCAAAGAATCGATTAAGCGCGTTCAGCACAATTCCAAACTGAAATTTTTATAATTCAGCCGTTTTTTGTTGGCCTTTAGCATAATAGTATTTTATTTTATTTCAGGCTACAAGATCTATCGCCATACAAAGTTTCATCAAAATTATCATCTTTACCAAATCTTTAGATCTTTACCAAAAACAAATCATCACGATTATCAACCAAACCTTTTCCTCACTAACAATAAGTAATATGTTCGTAACTGTCGTTTTAACGACAATTTATATGTACGTTATGCGTAATAGTATAGATGATTTCATAGTGTCATCTTTTGTAAGGTTATTAATGATATTGTTTTAAAAATTAGAATAAATAAATACAAAATAAATATAAAGAAATAAAAAAAAGTTTAATTTACACTTTTTATGAATCAAAAATTATCATTAATAATTCATTAAATTGGTGTAAAAATATAATACACTAATGTCGGTAATGTAGGGATGTATAATAACATTCCTTCTATCAATTTGTAACTCGCGCCGCAAAGTACTGCACAGAAGTCTCAAATAAGAATGAAAAATCTCCTGAAAATATATTTTTATTCCTTACGTAGCGTGTATTCGCTAACAAATTTTGGAAACCTCGAATTCTCTGAATGAGAGGTTTAATAATCAAACAAACCATATAGATAATATAAAAAATATCCTTTATGAGTTTTCATGGGGGTAAATATAGAACAAATACGCTTTACTCTGTACGAGTGTTTTCAGCATATCACAGATAGAGCTTAATTCAGTGTTTGTTCTGCAACAAACACAGTCTCTCTAAATGTTGTACACGTACTTTAAACGTTCAATTATCAATTTTAAACATTGAAATATATATTTTTTGAATGAAAAAAATGCTAATTTTTTTCTTATGATATATTTTTTAAAAGGATTATCTTTTCTATAAAATAAACCTTTTTTCTCGTTCTTTTTTCAAAAAATCACAAATACGTTGTAAAAATATATCATAAGAAAAAAATAACATTCTTTCCATTCAAAAAAGATATATTTCAATGTATAAAATTGATAATTGAATTGAATTAATTGAAAAGTGTATTTGCTCTATATTTACCCCCATAAAAACACATAAAGAAAAATTTTTATATTATCTAATAGTTGGTTGGTTTGATTATTAAACCTCTCATTCAGAGAATTCGAGGTTTCCAAAATTTGTTAGCGAATACACGCTACGTAAGGAATAAAAATATATTTTCAGGAGATTTTTTATTCTTATTTGAAGTCTTGTATGAAGTACTTCGCGGCGCGAGTTACAAATTGAAAGAATGAATGTTATACATTCCTACAGTACCGACATTAGTGTATTATATTTTTACACCAGTTTAATTAATTATTCATAATAATTTTAGATTCAGAAAAAGTGTAAATTGAACATTTTTTTTATTTGTTTATATTTATTTTGTAAATATTTATTCTAATTTAAACAATATAATTATTAACCTTACAAAAGATATTGAAAAATTGAGGAAACATTTGAAACATTCCTTTATGATATGGACAGATATTTATTTCATAAAATAATAATTATTTTAAAATTAATAATATTTATTATTCATAATTATTAAATAATCAATAATTATAAAAGTAATAAAAAGGAAAATGTTTGCATCGTGTATCGTGCTCTTATTGTTAGTAGAAGTTCAAATTAAAAATTCGATTATATTATGCTACGCAAGTTTACTAATAATTTGTACGTGATTTAGAAAAAACATTTATTTTGAATCATTTTCTTAATAAATATATAAATTGTTCTAAATAACTTTTAAAATTGATGGCACAGATGGCACCACTGTTAATTGATACATCACTTTGTTCCAATCCAAACAATTTCACACTTTTATCAATGAAATCGACCGTTTTCAATAAGCATGAAAGTTTATTGGCTATATCACCATCAGACATCAAGTTTCTTTTGTATGGAAAATTATGGTGTAAAACAACATAATTAGCGTTAAAAATGCACTTTCCTCGCGTACTATTCTCTTTGAAATATGAAATATATGTAAAATATATTCCTCAAAAAAGAGAAACGAAAACACGAAATGGTACAAAACTTGTACAAAAGAATTTTACCAAGAATCGAGCAGTAAACCTTCGAAAAAACTATCACGCTCTTATTTAATCTTTATCTATTTCTTTCCGCTACTGACGATGAGCAAAAAGTATATTAGATTTGGCCCTGTTAGAAAAAACAGCAAGTACCAGTCAATTCTTATTTCTACCAATATATTGTTTGTAATGTATTTATTATTACAAAACCTACCCAGTATCGTCAGTATCGTAATGGCAACAAATTGACTGCTACGTTATTATGTTGAAAAATACTAAGAGCGAAAAGCTGTGTTTATGCAACAACAATTTACATAAAGTACCATTTGAAAAAGTATACTAATAGTAATACTTGGTAAATAGTTATAGCGCCTTCAAGCAAATTGCAGGCGCTTTCCAGTATATGATTAAATAGTACATGAATGAAATTAATAAACTAGTTGGTTTGGTATTTAGCCTTGAGGCAAATTACATGAACTTCCCGATATGTGTAAATAATCGACTTGATCAAAAAAATGTGTAAATAATATACTTCATCAATCCTACTTTAAAAAAAAACGATAATAATTTTAGCAAAGTTTGACGAATTTTCAAAATTAAACTACTTGTTGTAAGACCGTAATATTACAGTAAGTTTTATAAGACCATGATGTATATCGCCAAAAAAAGTTCCATGAAAAACGGCTTAAATTTTTTTTTAACAGTTAATTACAAGAAAACGGCTCGGTAGATTTTCACCTAAAATTAATCAGCATCATTCCCAAATGATATCTTTCGAACAGTTTTTGATTTTTCAAAATCGGTTCGGTAGGATGAGCTTAAATGTGGACGAAAATTTAACACTTTTTTTCAACAGTTAATTACAAGAAAACGGCTCGGTAGATTTTCACCTATAATCAATCAGCATCATTCCCATCTAATATCTTTCGAACAGTTTTTGAATTTTTTAAATCGGTTCGGTAGGATGAGCTTAAATGTGGACGAAAAGTTCAACACTTTTTTTCAAATTACAAAGAAACGGCTTGGCGGATCGTTGCACAAAACTGACAAACGATAGTCCTCACCGAAATACATCAAATGGCTTTTAAATTTCTAAAATCGGTTCAGGCGTTTTTGAGAAAACGTCGATCAAAAGTCTAATTTTGACAAATGCCAAAAAGACCATACTGATTTTTGCAAACTTTGACGAATTTTTAAAGCTGAACCAGTTGTCGTAGGGTCGTAATATTTTAGTATGACCTAGAAAACTATGGTATCTATCGTCAAAAAAATAATCATAAAAATCGTCAATTTTTTTTTTTTTAAAACTTTATTACAAGAAAACGGCCCGGCCGATCTTTACCAAAAACTAATCAGCACGATTCCCAACCAATATCTATCGAACGGTTTTTGAATTTTCAGAATCGATTCAGAATTGCGGGCTAAAACGTGGACGAAAAATTTTTCACTTTTCTGCAATTTACAAAGAAACGGCCCGGCCGATCGCCGCACAAAACTCAGAGACGATAGTCCTCATCGAGATACATCAAATGGCTTTTAAATTTTTGAAATCGGTCCAACCGTTTTGGAGAAAACGTCGATTTACGGCAAAAAATCTGTTCACACACACACACACACACATACACACACACACACACACACACACACATACTTTTTCCAAATTTGGTCTCATTCGATTCAGAATAGCTCGAAACGTCGAGAAAACATAAAATTAGCGATTCGGATTTTTTGATGAAAACATAAACTTCTCCTTCGGGAAGTTAACAATTGAATATTTGAAATTCGCAAAAATGCGCCGATTGAAAAAAAAAACAGTAAAAAATGTTAAAATTTAAATCATATAACATGTTTCCATTTATTTACTTCTCGAGAGACTCAAGAAAAAATGTTTTTTAATTTTATTTCTCTTTTAAATTTTCAATAAATATTTTAAATTAAACTGAAGTTATTGATTGAAGTAAGTAGTCTTGTGAGCACTAAATATTTATCGTATAAATTTTATACTATCAATAGCATATAGTTCGAAAATGCAAACAGCTCTCATGTTGCCAAAAATATAGACGAATTCTGTTTTCGTATTTATTTTTTACATCTTATAATATAATGTAATACTAGACACAGTAATTCCGGTCACGTAAGATACTAGCGAGAAAAACATATTCGATGTGTGAACTGAATTACGTAACAAAATAAGAAGCATATATATATATATATATATATATATATATATATATGTGTATGTGTGTGTGTGTATATATAAGTATATATATATATATATATATATATATATATATATATATATATATATAAATTAACATTTAATATTCGTTATATATAAGTATACGAGTATATGTATAGATATATTCATGTGTATTAAATATAATGTATTTGTATTAAATATAATTTTTAACTATGTTCACGAAACTATATTGCTTTCAATTATTTGAAAAAAAAAACTATCAACGGCTCGTTAATAAAAGTTTCACAACTTGCTGCATGCATGAACTACATTTCTATTCACACTAATGAGCATTATATTAGTAATAAATAGCGAAAAAAATAATTATATTTTCTGAAGATTTGTTCTAATTTTCATATGAAGTAATTGAGATATTTTTCGCATAAGAAAATAGTTTAAATAACCTGAAAATTAGAAAAATTTTCTTTAGCAACCCAAAAGGTTCCTATTCTAGTTTTGACTTACATTTTCATTGGAAGACAACACAATGATTGTGTTCTTTTAGTTTTGATATATAGTTTTTTTATTAGAAGGCAACCCAACGTATGTCTTTTTCTAATTGTGATCTTGTTTAAAATTTTATGCAAACTAGAAGGGCTACTATCACTTGAATATTAATTTATATAAAAAGTAAAAATTATCTCCACTATTAACATCAGATTGGACAAAACGCGGGATTTGAGCTTGATTTGAGAACATTGTGTTGGTAAAACTCGCAAACTCACCAACTGATGTATATTACCGCAGTTTTCACCGAATAATATGAACAGATAGATTAAAACTTAGTTTTGTGATCTACAATATTGTCCTAATATTAACTGAAAAATGTTAGCATACATGTTTATTAAATACTTGAAGAGACACGTATTAATTTTAACAATTTTAAACGTGAAAACCGGCATGTGAAATTTGTAAAAAATTGTTAACTGTTTTGGAACTTCTTGAATATGTATATGAAAAATTCAACAAGTTACAATATTTGAATAAAATAAAATTCAAAATTTGTTTAAAAAAAGTTAGTTCTAGAATTAAATAGTAGGGTGTATGGCATCGTGTCTTAAGGTAAATTGCTGAAACTTCCCGTACTGTAACGAAATGTTCGAGAAATATTGAATGTTTTCAAATAGCTTATTATAAATATTGTAACATTGTCAAATATTTATAAGAATTATATAAACTGAATTGCAAAGTTGAAATTATTTGTTTAAAGTATATTAGAACTTTAGTCAGAATTAAAAATAAAATATGAATTATCGATATACAAAAAAAAAAAAATTGGAACAATTTCTTTTTCAAAATCAATTATTTTGTTAAAACAAGCAGAAAGTTCTTTGAATCATTTAAATCAGACGCTTAGTTCTCTCAAAAACTGCCATTTTTTGCACATTTAACTCTGTATCTCCGAAACCACTGGACCTGCCTCTGACAAAAAGTAATCATCCCTTAAATCAGCACATCTCCTTATCAATAGGAATCGAATGTTTTTTGAACCATTCAAATCGGTTGCGCCCGAAAACGCGGACGTAAAATTGTATCCATACACACATCAATTTTTTCTGAGGTATGCCAAAATGTTCAGAAACCTTCAAAACGTCAAGAAATGCAAAAATTTTCAACTTCGATTTTTGGACTATTACAATAACTTACCCTACGGGAAGTTAAAAAAAAACAAGTTTTCATCATTATGTTTTTTTTTTTAATTTTGAACTTTTCGAACAAACTCACATTTTAATTTAAAACCGTCAAACTTAATCATTTTTATGGTATTTTCCCAAACGTGTTTTCGCAATATTATTTGCTTACCTTAGAGAAAGTTAATTACTGACAACTCATTAAAAACTATAGATGACTTAATTATATCCCATATACTATATAGACCTACAAACTGATTGATGTATTTTGGATACGTTACAATATCCCAATTTGAGATATTTTCATCATGATTTAATAATCCATGCTACACATAGTTCAATTTTAAGAGAATTTATAATTTAAATATACCGATTTTCTTAAGAACCGTTTGCTCGACGGACGATCATCCATATATTAAACAGTACATATAAATGCAAATGAATCGTTTCAAAGCATTCCTTCGAATATTGATATTACGCATAGTGACAGTATTGTTTCATCAAAATATGAATTCCAGCACGTAAGGGACATATTACAAAGCTTTCTATAATTTCACAAGTTCCGTTAAATACTAAATTTTTATGGAACATCTGGCATGCATTTCTGTTGTTCGCGTTGAATTGTCGTAAGAAAACCAAACATGCGGCAAGTCATGAAGAACAAATAATGTGAACGTGATACGAATCTAAGAATTACTTCCCTAGTTTTTGCACGGAGCAATAAATGCAAGGAATAAGGGTAGAATAGTTCTTTGACTAATAATAAGCCTGGAATGTTAGTAACGTAATAAGTACATTTTCATTCATGCAACGAGATAATGCGAATATATTTTTCAAACAGCTGTTGCGCAGCGTCAATGAAAATATCTAAGTAGACACTTCCACAATGCTTATTAATTTTTGCCAGAAAACTTTTCAGAATAGGATTCGTGCATGTTACTGTAAATTTTGAAAATCTTAAAATTGTTTTAATAAACAAACAACCAAATAACACTTATATTTTCCAAGAGAAGTTGTAAAAGTCGTTAGTGTGTTGATCAAATCGATAAAGTTCATGTTTTATACATAAATAGCTCTGTGTTGCTGCTTGTTAATTCAAAAACGATCTTTCCTTTCGAGAAGTATGTGGTATGTAAGTGAAAGCAGCAGCTAACACAAATTAAATTGATATTTTACCCACTGCAACGCATGCCACATATAATTGTTCCTGGGGCATATTAATAGTCATTGCAAGTAGTCACCAAACTAAAACTCATTTCGCTTAAATTGAGTTGGCTCATTTAGATCTATTAATACTGTGCATTTTGTTAATTTAATAATTTTTAAATAGGAAGCAAAATACTAACATTCATTTTCGAATTATGTTGTGGCATGACGCCTAGCAGATCGAGTGAGATTTCAAAAACTTAGAAAAAAATTGCACGTCCCTTTCAAAAATAGTGTTTCTTCAGATTATGATATTAAACTTCTACATTTTTTGGCTAAAATTGCTCGTTCTCCAAGACATAGTGCTTCTTGTGCTCATCGGAAAAATTCACCCCAAAATTTAAAAAAAGTCTTGCATTAGAGCAACCCTTGATAAAAATAAATTGCTTTTTAAAGTAAATATATATATATATATATATATATATATATATATATACATATATTTACATTCGTTCTACCTTTTTTAAGTTGTAATACTTATCAGACAATGCATGAATGCATTCTATATTTGTATTTGCAGAAATTGTGTAACGCATTTAAATCAAAGTGTAAGTGAAAACGAAATATTTAATATTCGTTATGTTTGAACATCCGTGCAACTTAGCATTCCAATTAAGATCACGATGAAATTCCATTAGGCAAATGATTGTGTCCGAATCTATAGTTATTTAAATATATACAACAGCTATTGATATTTACGTCGACACAAATTTAAATATTCAATTTTTAGTTCTGAAATAGTGACATAGCTCATATAAAAATATATATATGTATATGGGTAACAAATGCACTAAAAATATATATGGGTAACAAAATAATAAATGAAATAAACTGTTATATTCAATATTAAAGTACACGCAATTAAACAACATATTCTAAAATTAACAATTTAAACTTGAAATCTGTCGTAATAGATTTTTTTTTTTAATATTTTTAAAAAAGCGTTATTGTTGAAGAAGGTGGTCAAAGAAGAAAAAGATGATCTGTGGGTGCAAAGCAATCGTAACTTGTTATATGTATTATATACCTCTTCATCCAATATAACTTATTTCATTATTTTGAAAACACATAATTCGGAACCTATGTAATATGTAAACTAATGTATTTTCATAGTTTGAGTTTAACACAGTTTGAGTTGTAAACTTATATGCAACAGAAATAATTTTATATTAACCTATAGTTTTTATTTCTGTTATAGCTTAATCTATGTCTAAATATTTGCTGAAAATCATCCAAAATCAATTGTCATCTCCAATTCAACTATTCTAACTTGGTTTTACACTAATATGTTGATTTTAATACAGCTATAATTCCATTTATTTATTTTCATTGAAGAAAGAAATTTCAGTTTCCTACAGTTGAAATGCACAGCTATGATTGGAATATATCAATAAAAAAAAAACAAAATACGGCTACGCCATACTTTTTTACAATACATATTTACTATGCATATCCACATATATATTCAAAAATAACTGGTGATCGATAAGTTCAGCATAATGCACAATGACATAGAATCGAATAAATTATTGATTAATTGATTAAAGCAATGTAAAATAGCACCAAGTAAAGTGCAACACTTTCCAATTTTCTGCAAACTTTGACCTCACCCCAATATTGTATAAACTTTAAAATGTGCTAGAGTTAAGAATGTTGAACTATATTTTATACAGATACCCACGCAATCGATAAAAACCATGAGCAAGTATCGCTAATGGGCTACGTTGCAATCGTTGAAAAACTTCACGAAGTGCTAAGAGTAATTGCGGCCAGAGTCATAAGTCGGCCGACTCTATTCTATATCAAACTGCTTCTATTTTATTTTGAATCAGAAATAGTGCGAGCTGAAATATTTTGTTATAACAGTGTTCAGTAAGTAAATAGGTCATAGAACTAAATCAAAATTGAAACAAATTGCAAAATTCTTATTACGTGGGTCTTTCAACAAGTACTTATCGTTAGCCTACAAATGAAAAACATGGCCACGGAAAAGTGTCATTTTTCAACATAATCTCTTGCAAGCTCGATACATTTGGCCCACCGATGCTCCAACATTTTATACGTTTTCTCGGCAGATGCAAAATAGGCCGAAAAGTTGCCGTGATGCTTAATAATTGTTGAATAACCTTCTTGCATTAAAGAGAATAAATCATAAAGGCTTTCATCATAATAGTTATTAAAGAAAATATTAGATATAAAAGAATTTATCTAATTTGTTTATAAGAAACAATGGCAAATGTATAAAGAAATCTATAGTGTTCAATAACTACTAATTCTATCCACAGTATAATTGCAATTCTCGTCAAACTCTTTCCTTGCGAAAGAAGAAAAAGTTGAATTATATATGCACTTATTATATATCCACTATACATAAAGAAATAGTCAGCACCATATTCAATATAATTATTTTAGAAGCAAATTTATATTTCGTTTCTCTAATTTCGATCGCAATCCATATTTAACCAGTCCAACGAAATCATACTTATCCTTGGCATTCCGTTCAGAAATACTAACACAATATACACATGACAATAAAAACGATCTAGCTTCATTAAATTTCAATTGCATACTCGTATATTGGGTGTGCAGAAAGTATTTCCGAATTTTTGGTGTAAGAATAAGAACATTTTCGTGTAACGATTCGAATATTCGGATCCATCCATACAGATGGTTTGACTAGAATCTAACCGCTAGATAGATGGTTTTCAACTTCCTCATATAAAACAAAGTTAAGCAAATAGTCAGCATTCGCTAGATTTGGTTCAATATTGTGGGAATGGAATTGCATTCTATATTCATTCAAGCTCTAAAAACTTTTACAAACCAATGCATACCAAACATGTATTAGGTATACGAGGTCTGTTCAAAAAGTACCCGGAATTTTCGTTTTTTCAAAAAAATATTTATTTATTCGTCTACATTAATGTGGTCCCCTTCAAAGTAGTCCCCCCCAGATATAATACACTTATGCCAGCGTTTTTTCCAATTTTCGAAGCACCCTTGATATTCACTTTTTGATATGTCCTTGAGCACTCTCAGCGATTTTCTTCAATCGAGGAAAACCGCCGTCCTTTCATGGGTCTCTTCAACTTTGGGAATAGGAAAAAGTCACACGGAGCCATATCTGGTGAATTTTTGCACTTTGCAACACTTTATTTCATTTTTTACGCAAAATTTAATACAAATTCTTTGACTTTTCAATTCTTCCATTGTAAAAATCGCCGAGCTCAGAAAAACACGTCGAACCTTAGCGACTACCACAGACAAAGCAAACAGTGAATATAGCTGAAAATTTCATCATACTTTAGGGGCATGTATACCAACACAATAAAAAAAAAATTTTGACAATCAGACACTCCAGACCCGCGAAATTTAATTATTAGTAATTCCGGGTACTTTTTGAACACACCTCGTACACTTTTATTATATTGTTGGAATATTAAACCTTTCTGTTCTCTGGCCTTTTCTATTGCAGTGCATTGTTCACGTTGTCCAGAAGATGACAGTACACTAATTATTGTGTTATCTGGTAGGTGCAAAATAACTAACTTTTGCCAATAATCTTACTAAAAATATCCAAAATTTCTACCACAAAGTCTTTTGTATTTCATATTATTTGAGCAACGATTTTAACTTGACGATACAAATTTATTTTATGGTGCCTTAAGGATCACTTTCCGTTCTATGAATAAGTAATAAATAAATTACATTAAAATAAATAAAAAAATTGCCAAAAAAAAACAAAGTAAAAAAATAAAGATTTGTAAAAGTTTAAAAAACTCAAATTCATTACAAATTTTCATTTCTTTTAAAAATGGTAGCGTATTTAAAAACAAAATCGGAATTAATTGATAAAAAGTATTTTTTTATTTTTTCATATTTTATGTATTCTGAGTCATTCAAATCAATTGATTCACGCTATCAAAAATTGAATGACAACCGTTTTCCATTTTTTCATCTATCGCCCTAAAGCAGCTGAAACGGCCTTTAGAGAAAACCAATGAACATTTCACACCCTCAGCACAAATCGAATATTTATTGAATCAATCATTCAATTAGTTTATGTGTTTTCACGAAAACGAAGAAAAAAGTGTGTCCAAAGTGTGTACCTTGCATACATATACATACTACACGAAAACTGTAATACTGATGACAAATTTCCGAAACCGCACATGTTAAAATCTCCAAAAACTTCAAACGCTTCTAAGGATTTATATGAATTATGAATTATGTTCTCAGGAGTAATTGATTATATTTAAATAAAGCTGATTAAATAGTATGGTGATAAACATCACTATAAAAGTTATTATTCAGCTGAAACCAGTTTATGATTACATGTATCAAGAAACAGTCTGCAATAATTCATATGTAGAAAGTAGAATACTATAAACTGCAATCGAGATAAGAATAACGCGCGCAAAAGTCTACGGCATTACATATTAATGGATTAATATTATGTAAAGGTTAATTTAAAACCATATTTCTTGTTTAAAATGCATTTCTCGACACATTATGCGCAAAAACAGTGTGTTATTTGGTCAAACAAAACAATAAATTTCAATCTTACACAAGAATTTTATTCCTATCCTATCCTACAAAAAATTAAAATATCGCAACTTTTCATAAATGAATAGTAACATTGTTAAGCGCTTGTAAGATCTTATGAAATTTTATATAGAATCATCAACTAAATGTTCGCATTGTTCAAATTCAATTAATGTACTTTATTACCTATCTTTTCATTGAATAATAATACACTATTGCATGGGCATCTATAATGATGCATTTAGATAGAAATAATTTTATTCGAGGAGCTTTAAAGCACTACACTTTGAAAAGATATTTATGGTTTATTGAAGTTATGTGTTCTGAAAGCTCTGTGTAAATGCACCGTATAATTACGTTTTGGACCCAATCTGAAAGCAATCTTAGCCATAATCTAGGGTTTTGTTCAATTCAAACTATGAGACAGCTTTTAGTTCTAATTAAATCTTAGAAGGATTTGAAACTAAAATATAACCTAAATTATGTATTAACATTTTAAAGTTAGCTTCATACCTATGTTTGACTTTCGGATATCGATTACTATAATTAAAATAATTATTATTATAAATAAATATATATAGGGTATAGAACGAGGCTTGAAAATACTCGGGTAGAAAGGTCTACTATCGATATCTCAAAAAGTAGTAAAGTTAAAAATTTTTGACAACAATATTTGAAAATAGAGGGGAAAAGAGAACCAGCCATCACCTTGATTCATACAACGTCGCTATCAGGAGATAAATGGCAATATTTGTTCATAACAAAAGTATTTTCTATCATATTTAATAGTTTTATAAGATGTATTGTTATTTTTAAGTTAGATTCAACAGTTCTTTATATAACCACTATAAAAGCTGACATGTAGGTAAATTGAAGAGGACCAACTGAACCTCCACCCTGGCAAAGCTGTAAACAATAAAAATTATTAAATAAAACAGTAAATTAAATCTGCAAAAGCAATTTTACAAGAGATAAGTTAAATAAATAGTTATTTCAACTATGCTGATGATTATTTCTTACAAAATATCAGATCAAGGTTATATACAGTGTTCTCTCTGTGAAAAATCTACCCATGTAATTTATATTTTGCATCGGTTGAATAATGTAGCTATCATTTCGTAAATCCCTTTCAAATTAAAAGTAAGACAGAAAGTAGATCTGTTTGCCCCATGGCCGTCCCATTTTACCCCGCCTATGAGGTAAAAAGGATCAGGTTGCAAACTTTGGAAAAATAGCAAAAAAAAAAACACAGTGAATAAGCTAGGAGTTTTATATAGTCAGATAGTTGTTTGTTAGATTTGTGTTATTTGTTATCATATATTTTGTTTAGTTTTCACAATGTAATTGCTCAAAGTCGAATTGGACCTTTGTGCTCGCCCTATATGTATATATAACATACATATATATCAGCATGCCTATAGCTCTCGAACACAAATTTTAACAGAACATTATGTTGAAACTTATAATTTTTAACATAACTATTTATTTATTTAATTTTGGCAAATATTAAAAATATTTAGAAGTTCCAAATAGCACACAAACTAAGGAAAAAAATTAACTAAGGATGGAATTACCTATTTAGGTATAAAAAAAGATTTTATGAGATTTATGTAAAAGAAGTAGAATAAGCATTATATTGATAATAGATTACTGAATTTTTTTCAATCATTTATTTCATTTCTACAAATCCCCAATAAATAAGGTAGTTCTCCGATTTGAGAATGTTTCCTTCAGAACTGAATTATTCTGACTGGCTAATTGAATTAGTAAAGTAAGTAATATATTACAGGACTCATATGGCGATAAATCTGATAGTGTAAATGATATAATTTCCAGCTCACTACGTAATTAATTACAGACTTCATGAGATTTCTATGAAGAATGAGGCAGATGCAGCCCGTTTTGCTAATAAATTTCCGGCGAGGATAAAATCCTTTCTTGACGAATTATGACACTAACGCATTTCAGAACTCTTACAGGATTAACCGTAATGAAATTATATAACTGAGCAATTTAATAGTTTGTGAACTATAAGCTCATCTATTAAAGATTTCAAAATTTAATTAAATATTGGGGCATATATTTACTTATGTTTTACACATTTGTACGTATTACGATAAATAAAATATTTCATAATGCATGAGATAATCCAAATTACAATACTGTGTCGCAACTTTGGTACTTCTCATTGTTAATTTAATCAAGAGAATATTAATTAAATATCGTATTACATTTATCAAAAAATAGTATGAGTGGCTGTTACATGCAAAGGTATAAAACGTACTGGAAAATATTATGACAAGATTAATAAAGCTTTACCTTTCAGAATCATCAAGCAATTAAGAAAAAAAAAGTGACAAAGTATGCTCATTTTTTTCTATTAAACTGTATAGAATTCATGCCAAAAAATATTTCAAAAAAATACAGACAAAATCCAAAAATGAAGGGTAGAGGAAATTGGGTCGGTTGTGTCAAAGTCGTGAGAGTCGTCATAACAGCTAAACTATACTGATTTTGATATAGGTTCCAAAGGGAGAAAGATAAAGTATGATTGTTCGAACAAGTTCCCTTTATTGCTTTCAGACAGTGCCTTACATTAACATGATCTGTGTACCGCATTGCTTTTAAAGCGTTAAAAGTAAGTTATTATATTCGAATTCTTTAATAATAACTGTTAATTGTATACAGATAGAAAGACTGTTATTTTGTTGTAAGTTGAACATTAGTAGTTATTTCCCAGCAATTAGCTTTTGCTTACATAATTTAGCTCAGTTATAATAATGATTTGGGTACGGTTGTGACATGTATTTCTTGTCCGTTTTCGGGTGAAGATTAAACAGATAAAACTGGTAAATTAAGAAAATCGTGGCTGATCAAAAGTAAGTGGCACAATCGTGCCCAGTCTCCCCTAATATATAAAATAGAGTTAATCTGATTAGTTTTGAATTTTGTTACGTTTTGGAGTTACGTACGTCTATCACATTCAATAAATTGTTTAAAGAATAACCGTAAATGAAGCAAATTAAAAAGCACTTGAATGTGTTCAACGTCGTTCATTGACCTTAGAGGGTTAATTGGAGCTTTAGAATTACAGTTGTACACGATTACTTCTTGCTACATAGAAATTTATAATTAAAATATCAGTGCGATACGTGAACTGGACTAGAATATAGCAGTTCTCTTGCAAAAATATTCATGCTTCTAGCAAGCGCAGGGCGCCATTAATATTCATGAGTTCGTTTGTCAAGGTGACTACGAAATGGGCAAATGCGATACCATAATTTAGGCATTAATATTTAGACAAATTGCATCATACGAGGCAACAGATAGCATATTAATCTAACATTGTAATTACGCACCTAATAAACATCAAAAAATGTATGCGCAAAAAAGTCATAAAAGGTTACTAATTAGTCGACCATTCCTTTTGCATCTACTAGTTTTCATATTTATACAGGGCCATAAGGCTATACTTCAGTTTTATATCTATCAATAATATGATAAAAAATATAAAATAGTTAAACATAAATCACAAAGAATTAAACCATAAATTAATTAGTGGTGCATGGTAAAGCTTAAGGTAAATTGCTGAAACTTCTTGCACCGAAAATATTTTTTTTTTTAAATATTCAAAAATTTTTAAAAACTGAAAAGGTTAGATTTTTGTGAATTTTAAAATAAAGCTTTGCGAATTTTGGCTTTTTTTTAAAATCCTAAATATTTTTTATATTTTGAAATTTTCTGAACATTTTGAACTTTTTTTCAAAGCAATCGTGCGTAAAGGCGAAATACAGAAGCGCGTAAGCGCCGCGGCGCTGTCTAACGGATGAACATTGGTACGGAACCCCAAAAATGTAAAAAAAATGTACTTATTATTAAAATCTCTAGTAATTTGATGTGCATATGTATAATAATCATTTTTGACTGCCAAATGGCATTTTTTTACTTTTTTATTGGATATTCGAAATTCTGCTGGACCTGTCTTACCGAAAATTTAACCAATTCTTCAGTATGTCATTACAAGTGATACGTTTTTTGAATCATTCAAATCCGATTTGAATTCGTTCTCTCAAAATTGCCATTTTATGCATTTTTTACTCCGTATCTTCGACACGGCTGGACCAGCTTTTACCAAAAACTTCTCATTTGACGCGTTCTCATTTTTTTGTCTTGATTATTTGTTTGTACTGAAAACGAGTCAAATCAAGACTCGAAACGTTTGCTACTACTATTAGGATATTTTTCTTTATTAAGTTCATTTAATTATTGAATGCCCAAAAACACTTTGTAATACATATTTGAAAATAATTAACTATATTTTTTATTTCGACAAATGGTTTACCAAATATATATATATATATATATATATATATATATATTCTTTTTCATGTGCAAATATAATTATCGTGGCGATAACTTATGATATCAAGAATCATCCCTCTACCGTTTGCTTCATATATGAATATAAAATTAATAAGAATGTTGTATTAGTATATGTATATGTATATTTGGGTGGTCCTTAAACTGGTCTTTTTTTAATTTTCTTGCTCCCAGGGGCTCAAATGGTTCCAATTTGATAAAAAACAATTCTCTGAAAGTTTTAGCTCTTAATATTAACGTTTAGATAGAGCGCAGTTCAATCAAACTTCGTATGGAGAGAACATGGAAAAATTTTTGAAAATTTACAAAAAATGTTTTAGACATAACTTAGCAACAAATGAATGAGTTTTATTCATTCATTTGTTCGCTAATGTACACCTAAAAAACATTTTTAAAATTTTTGAAAATTTTTCCATGCTATTTCCATATAAAACTTTGATTGCATTGCACTCTATCTAAACGTTAATATTAAGAGCTAAAACTTTCAGAAAATTGTTTTTTATCTATTTGGAACCATTCGAGCCCCTGGGAGCAAGGAAATTCGAAATTGACCTTTTTAAGGACCACCCTAATGTATATATATATATATATGTATATAAAAAAATTAAATTATTTTTGAAACAACGTACCAAAAAGGTCAAGTAATATTAAATTAAATACTGACACATTTTTCAATCATTCAATCAATCATAAATTCTGAAAAATCTTCAAAAATATCTCGACATAACACATACAACGGTTACGTTAAATCAAATATTTACTTTACCGAAATCTGGTTTAGATAATTTATTTTAATTTTTTCGCACATAATCATATGTCAAAACCAAGTAACCTAATATATATAGGTTGTCTGTCAACACTAGGTGAAAAACCACTGTGAAAACTCGTACACTTTTCCACAAACATTATTGCGGCACCGTAGCACATGTCAACAATGCTTAACTGCGTATTTGTTCAACACGAATTTTGGGCTAGGTCCGTGCCATCTACGCACAATTCAACATATGATGTTATATACAAAATACAGTAATATTAGAGGTTATGTGTAGAAGCACATGCGCACTGCGCCCGCATAACCTGCGTCGGCGGCCGTTCGACAAAGACTGCGCCACTCTTGGCGCCGAAATTAACCGAATCCCAGCGAATCGGTTACGAAAAGCGGCGAGACGAAAATGCACGAAGCACAGACGTCAGATAGACGTTCGATAGATGCGAAAAACCTACTGGTAGATGCATTTTACCGAAAGATAAGCAGAAGCAGCGAGTGGGTCGCGGGATAAATGTCCGATAAAACGCATGGTGGGGTTGAGAAAATCATCTATGTTCTCGCGCTTTATTGTGATAAATGAACTTTCAGATATGAGCTTTCAAACGAAAGCTTCTAAAAGCGACATATTACTTATTTTAGACAATGGAGGCATTTGCATTAACCAGTGCAAATGCAGTTCTCAATTTGAAATAAAACTAGTTGGTTTGGTATTTAGCCTTGAGGCAAGTTACATGAACTTCCCGATATGTGTGAATAATCGACTTAATCGAAAAAAAAATGTGTAAATAATATACTTCATCAATCCTACTTTAAAAAAAACGATAACAATTTTAGCAAAGTTTGACGAATTTTTAAAATTAAACTACTTCTCGTAAGGCCGTAATATTACAGTAAGTTCTATAAGATCATGATATATCGCCAAAAAAAGTTCCATGAAAATCGGCTTAAATTTTTTTTCAACAGTTCATTACAAGAAAACGGCTCGGTAGATTTTCACCTAAAATTAATCAGTACCATTCCCAACTAATATCTTTCGAACAGTTTTTGATTTTTTAAAATCGGTTCGGTAGGATGAGCTTAAATGTGGACGAAAAGTTTAACACTTTTTTTCAAATTGCAAAGAAACGGCTTGACAGATACATCGAATGGCTTTTAAATTTTTGAAATCGGCCCAGCCGTTTTCGAGAAAACGTCGATTTACGGCAAAAAATCTGTTCACATACACATACACACACACACATACTTTTTCCAAATTTGGTCTCAGAATGGCTTGAAACGTCTCGATTCAGAATGGCTTGAAACGTCGAGAAAACATAAAATTAGAGAATCGGATTTTTTGATGAAAACAAACTTCTCCTTCGGGAAGTTAAAAATACGCTTTTTTCAAATACATTTCTAACTAATGGTGCATGACATCGTGCCTTATAAAAGCAAATTGCTCGAACTTCCCGTACCGTAATTTAAAACTTTTAAAGTTCAGAAATAAAATTAGATTCATTTTACAAATTTTGAATTCGTTTGAACATTTTAGAAAATTTTGAAAACAATTGAAAATTTTGAAAAAATAGTCGGTTTTGAAAATTATGATTTTTTTAAAATTTGTTTTTTTTTTTAAATACTGTTATTTTTTGAAAACTTAGAAATTTTATAAAAACTTTCTGACAACTGAAATTTATTTATATGTTATATTTTCATTTATATATTTTTTTAATCTTTTCTTCTGGATCTTTGGAAACGCTGTACTTGCCTTTGCAAAAATCCAATCAATTCTTTATTACGTTAATACAAATTAAATGTTATCGAAATATTTAAATTGGATGCTCCGTTCTCTCAAAAATTTAATTTCCATTTTCTGCACTCTTTGCGCCGAATCTCCAAAACCGCTGGACCTGCCTCGGCCCGAAACTAATCAGAACGTCTCCGTATCGATAAAAATCGAATACTTTTTCAATATTTCAAATAGATTGATCTGTGCTACCGAAAACGTATACGTAAAATTTTTTCCACACATGCCTGACATACCCAGACAAAAGACCCTGTCTGAGATGCATAAACGTATTTCCTTCGCTACACAAAAAAAAACACTCACATACATAGATCCATTTTTTTAAATTAAAGTGCAGAAATTTTAGTCTACGGATTTGCCAAAAATACCTCACCGATTTTAAAAATTCAAAAACTAGTCGAATGATGTTGCATGTGAATCTTTCTGATTACTTTCTTCGTAATTAGTTGTTGAAAAAAGAGTTTTTTTTGACAATTTTAATTAAACTCTTGTGATGATTGAGGTCATGGGTTCAAGATTCATTATAGATTGTAACAATGGATCGAGCAAAATTTTCAAACATCTATCATGACAATTTCAAAAATTGCTAAATCTCAATTGACGTGTGTTTTTCTTCTAATAACTATGTTTTATGTCTCAAACATGGAAAAACATATTTAACAGCAAAAATGCAACAAAATATTTTGAGATGATAGGCAAAGCAGTTTAATCGTTTACATAAAACTACCATTGCCAATTACCTTAACATATATATTTCTTGATGTAATCACTTATTATACATCCTTAAAAATATATTATATTTATATAAAAAATAATTTTCGAAATAATCAAATAGTGTAAATTAAAAAAATAAGTTTTAATTAGCTGAATCGAGGCTCCTTAAAGTTCGCTATCTGTGCTTAATGAGAAATAATTTTAATGATTCCAAATAGTTATTAAATTTATATATATATATATATATATATATATATATATATATATATATATATATATATAATTGTTATATAAAAAATGCTACTTATATAAATATTGCTCCGCCTGTGAAGTTGTGCTAATGTGTACAAATAAACAAGCATTTTTTGGAATCCTTGTTGCGTTGATGTTCGCCAAATTTTAACTAAATACAAAATGTTATTTTATCTATCTAAATATAGATTATAATCTATGTTAATTCCATATTATATCGGCACATGTTATATCAAATTACTATTAACTATTTAGTTTTAAAATAAAGTGTGTTCTCTTTGTAATAGTAGATGATCATTTGAATAAATATATAATTATAACCCTAAAAATATATGTCAAGACTAATCTCTTCACAACAACCTTAATTAACATTTCATTTTCTGATTTGTCGCAAAGGTTGACGTCATTCATGAGCACATGATCTGTAAGTACGGTGGCATTAATGCACAAGTATCAAAATTAGAATTAATATAATCAATAATAATATATTAACTTATTTCAAATGACAAAACATAATCCGTTCATTAAAAAGACTCATTGAAAGATTAAACGGATCCAGTAAAAATCAAAATTTAGCAAATGCATATTGCAGAGGTGATACTTCTGTATCTAAGGTGATTATCCTGTGTCGCATCAAAATAGTGAATAACTAAAACATGTATAATTTTTAAAATAATTTCTACAATTGCTATTGTTATAAATCAACTATAAAAATAGTGTTAAAATTAATTCATCCTATAAATTTATTCTCTAAACAGCCATCACTCAGTGACAAAACTCAACTCATTTTTTAGCAAGATAAAAACTATAATAAATCGAATACTGTACATTATCTACGCCTAGAAATATCTGTCTTATTACATTACAAGTTTTACAAAAGTGATGTATATATATTTATGTCATTCATTATAGTCATTTAAAAAAAGTAGAAAAATTATAACCACAATTTACAACAGTTTCGAATTTGAATTTTCTCGTTGATAATTTGACTTGAGTGCCTACTATATTTTTGAAAGTATTTATATTATCAAATACTAACATGCTTATTAATTACTTTTTCGATTTTTTTAAATAAAGGATTATATAGAATTTTATTGTAGATTGTGTCAATTATAACCAACAAATATGAATTTTTGGAACAGTTTTGATATTTGTTATTGTATTTACTATTGTATCGTTGTCGAAATAATTATCAAATTTTATTTTATCATTTATAAACAAACTTTAAAATATTAAAATTTCAACTGCTACAACATTGTTTTTGCTTAATCTCCTTATAGACAAAAAAATACAATAATTAAAAATATATTAACGCACATTTAAAAAAACTAATTATACATGAGCATACTGTTCATCTAAGAAACCTTGAAACGACTTCAACTAGCTTTCATTGAAATAATAGATGTTTTTAGGATAAAACAAATATTTTTAATGAATATTGAAGCAGCACAATTCATTAAACATTGCGCAGCACATCTTTCTCCCGAAAGCTAAATATAACGAAAATTGTCACATGGCTATGAGAACTTTTAAAGATCTTTCAAAATAATCCAGCAATTTGATTCTTCAACATTAAAAATCAATACAATAATGAAGCGTTTAAACATAACAAAGCAAATTATGACTGTCAGTTTTTAAAACAAGTTATTTAAAAATATTTTATTTCTAAAAACTATAAACAAATAATTACGATAACAATATTGTAATATCAATAATTTTGATCTAATACAATCATATTTTTAATTCAATTTTGTAAACACTTTTGTAATTTATATCGCTTAGTTTTCATACATGAACGTGTTTAATTAAGGTGACCATACGTCCCGGACTTTCTAAAAGCAATATTCGTCCCGGTTTTAGGTTTTTGTCCCGGATTTTTTAAAAATGTTTTGATTGCCAATATATTTTTAAAAATATTTCAACTAGAAAATTTGAACCCAAAAAATATGCATATAAGTTTTTAGCTCACCAACACTACTAGACCAACCCCCCCCCCTCCCTCGCGCACACATTCTAATCCGTCCCGGATTTCATGCAAAAAAAATTATGGTCACCTTAGTTTAATGCTTTTTTTCAACCATATAATAAAAAGGGCAGTATAAAAATCTGTCCAGTTAAAGCAGATTCTGAGATTATTACGTATTCTAGTTCATGTAAACTACAATAAAAAAAATAACATTACAAAACGATACAGTGCGCAATTATTTTGCTGTTGCGTTTGATAAGCAGTTGATCTGGTTAACACGCCAATCAATGTAAAATATTTAAATTTGTTTATGAACTGCTAATAAATTGTTGAAAAATGTTGTAGAAAAATATTCGGAACCAAAATATGAATAAATTGCAAAAAAACTCAATAAAAGACGGTCTTCTTAAAAAACAAAACATGAGCAACGCTTGTTGGGCGTTTACAGCAGGCAAGACAAAATTTCTTGGAATAAAACATTCATTTCTGTGCGGATCAAATATTTACTTAGCAGTGCTGAAATTTCATAATGTGTACTTTAATGAAAACTCTTACTATAAATATTCGTTACAAACTTTATATATGTGTGAGCCAGCATCGTGTCTTTTATCGAAACCTTGATTGAATATGTTACTATGAGTTAAAAAGATGCAATGGAAATAAAATAAAAATACACAAAATCTATATGGTGTCAAATATGATATGATGTCAAATTACTAATAAGTAAACGATGAAATGATATAATAATCATAAAAGGAAACAGAATTAAATAACGGAATTAAATAACATAAGTTTATATAGTAAAAATAACTATAAAAAGGCGTAAAATCAAATATAATACAAAACTTAATAATACAATGTTCTTTATAAATCTTATTCAAATTGATCAAATCCTTGTAACTACAAACTTCTCGCAGCGATGCACTCAACTTTCTAACCCGACGAAAGAGTGCTCGACATTTTTCTTTAAAAGATCGTTTTTCATAAAAGTGAGTGCCACCTTATTTGACAATAATATATATTTTCCGTGCGCTGTTTTTAAATGAAGGAACAACTAGCTGTAAGTAGAATTCTGTCTTAAGGCAATTAAGGCATCGTGCCTTAAGGCAAATTGCTGGAACTTCCCGTACCAAAATTATTATTTTTTTAAAAACGATTAACATTTTTGAAAAAATTAGATTTTTGAGAAACTATAAATTGGACAAAAAAAAATTTTTTTTAATTTTTTTTTTTTTGAAAAAAAATGTTTTCTTTATTTTGACATATTTTGAAAGACCTAAACTTTTTTTCAAAGCAATCGTACTGCTTTAACTGCATAGAGACAAAATATAAAGCGCGTAAGCGCCGCGTCGCTGTCTAACGGATAAACATTGGTACGGAACCCATAGGAATGTAAACAAAATTTATACTTATTGTTAAAATTCTATAAAATATCTGATAATTTGATGTGCATATGTCTAATGATCATTTTTGATCGCCAAATGGCATTTTTTTTTTTTACTTTTTTCGTTAGATCTCCCAAACCGCTAGACCTGCCCTTATGAAAATTTGATCAATTCTTCATCTTGTCAATACAAGTAAAATGTTTTTTTAGAAGAAAAAAACTCACATCGTTTGAGTTACATAGTGTCTCTAAAACAATGGTCAATTATAAAAATGTTAAGTAATATTTTAAACTTTGGTCGAAAGATGCACATTACAACTATTGAAACGTGCCATCTTTGACGAAAGACCAAAAAAAATTCAAATCCTCTATTTTAATGGTAGGGGGAAATTACCAGATGGGTTAAAAATGATTTTTTTGCGAGTGAAAATTATATATTCTTAATTGCTATTTACTCTAATTGCTACGTAGTAGTCCATAAACTAAGTTAGTTTTAGTAAAATTCAAATTAAAAATTTAAGTTTTGTTTAAATTAAATTATTAGAGACCGATTCTTCCGCATAACAGAAAAATGTTATGGCAAGGCCATGTTATGAAGAACTTTCCATACTAAAGTTGACAAAAGCCATGCGGTTGGTGTGCAGTCAGGCGAATTTCTCAGATTGTCTGATAGAAAACATAACCTAAAAGCCGCACAAATGTCGAAAAAACGATGTTAGATAAGAGTGTGTTTCTGATACAGCTACATAACATACGAGTGACGTTGCACTTTATGTGTAAAAGTGCCTGAATGCACAGCAAATACATGACGTTGTGACAGTATTCAGTATGATTCATTAGCATAATGTATGGAAGTCGGAGCGTAACATGGCCTTGCCATAACATTTTTCTGTTATGCAGCAGAATCGATCCCTTAGTTTACAAACTTATCATGTAAGGTAATTTCAATTTATACAAAAATTTTTGGGGTAATGATATTTGGGGCTATATAACAAGATACATATATCGCATTGATTAATTTTTTACACCATTCAAGTCACTTCTACAAATGTTCCATAAGGCGGTATTAACAAACGAATTCACGAGCGCCATCCAGTGAAATCTTAAGTTAGATAAGTTATGAACCATTCAAAAACTTTTAGAATAATAACACAGCCAGATAAATGTATTCATCCAGATGGAAGTCGGAGCGTAACATGGCCTTGCCATAACATTTTTCTGTTATGCAGCAGAATCGATCACTTAGTTTACAAACTTATCATGTAAGGTAATTTCAATTTATACAAAAATATTTTGGGGTAATGATATTTGGGGCTATATAATAAGATACATGAATCGCATTGATTTATTTTTTACCATTCAAGTCACTTCTACCATGTTCTATAAGGCGTTATTAACAAACGAATTCACGAGCGCCATCCAGTGAAATCTTAAGTTAGATAAGTTATGAACCATTCGAAAACTTTTAAGAATAAATAACACAGCCAGATAAATATATTTATCCAGATGGAAGTCGGAGCGTAACATGGCCTTGCCATAACATTTTTCTATTATGCAGCAGAATCGATCCCTTAGTTTACAAACTTATTGTAAGGTAATTTCAATTTATATTTTTGGGGTTATTGGGGGGCTATATAACAAGTACATAAATCGCATTGAGATATTCAAGTCACTTCTACCACGTTCTATAAGGCGTTATTAACAAACGAATTCACAAGCGCCATCCAGTGAAATCTTAAGTTAGATAAGTTATGAACCATTCGAAAACTTTTAAAAACAACTAACACAGCCAGATAAATGTATTTATAAATTTATACTTGTTTATCTATGAACACAGTTCAGATAAATGTATAGTTCTTTTACATAACTGCTCTCGAATTTTATTACTAATCGAGAAGCATAAAAGTTTACTAAAATAATCCCAATTGGAATAAAAATGATATGTGTATGTAAGTAAAACAGATGCAAAAAAACAATTTAGTGTAACTGACGTAATGATAAACTCTAGTATTGCAAAGAAATGTATTATGGATTAAACTATTTCTTTAATTGTATATTTTAAATACTTTGATTCTTAAAAAGTCTTAAAGTAAAAATGTTTGCATAGTGTAATCTTGTAAGTCTTTAATGTGAAGTATTTTGAGATGACTTATATATTGGTACAGTTTTTAATAATACATTAATAATAGTAAAATCTCTAGGAATAGTAAAAAAAATCTGATAATTTGTTGTGCATATCTAAGTCATCAAGCTTTTCATGTATTGCCTGTATTGTTAAAATATGAATAATCTATGTACAAAATTATAATCATCCTACCTTATTCTCAATATCAAGCATTGTGGTTGATGCCGATGTATACTCTCTGACTCTCTCAGGAGACAACTCGCGAGTACCAAGCCCTGAATCCCATCCCCAACTATCTTGCTTTCCTGCTAATAGTAATCTCGATATTATCTCAATTTCAAATTAATTATTACATAAATTTGGGGAATATAAATAGATAATATTCTCTTACCACACTACTATTTCCTTTTTGGCATATAGCGCCTATTTGAGGTTTAAGGGCATGTCTTCTTGCTGCAAAATCCTTAAGTGAAATTCTGCCTCGTTCATCGGCTCCTAAACCCATTAACAATGGTTTTAAAGGTTCAACTAGACCGAGGGTTCTACACACAGACTCTAAATCCTCACTAAAATGAAATGAATACAGATAATTCAGTCTAGAGATAAAACCATATTTAATTTATTATTCAAAAAATCAAATAAATGTAATATAATGTAATAAATGCATC
>NW_020538040.1:57565947-57648338 GCF_003426905.1 Ctenocephalides felis | reverse complement strand
TAGGTAAATTGAAGAGGACCAACTGAACCTCCACCCTGGCAAAGCTGTAAACAATAAAAATTATGAAATTAAAACAGTAAATTAAATCTGCAAAAGCAATTTTACAAGAGATAAGTTAAATAAATAGTTATTTAAAACTATGCGATGATTATTTCTTACAAATATCAGATCAAGGTTATATACAGTGTTCTCTCTGTGAAAAATCTACCATGTAATTTATATTTTGCATCGGTTGAATAATGTAGCTATCATTCGTAAATCCCTTTCAAATTAAAAGTAAGACAGAAAGTAGATCTGTTTGCCCCATGGCCGTCCCATTTTACCCCGCCTATGAGGTAAAAAGGAACAGATGACAATTTTTTGAAAAACAGCAAAAAAAAGACACAGTGAATAAGCTGGGAATTTTACATGGTCAGATAGTTATTTGTTATCATATAATTGGTTTAGTTTTCACAATGTAATTGCTCAAAGTCGAATTGGACCTTTGTGCTCGCCCTATATGTATATATAACATACATATATATCAGCATGCCTATAGCTCTCGAACACAAATTTTAACAGAACATTATGTTGAAACTTATAATTTTTAACATAACTATTTATTTATTTAATTTTGGCAAAATTAAAAATATTTAGAAGTTCCAAATAGCACACAAACTAAGGAAAAAAATTAACTAAGGATGGAATTACCTATTTAGGTATAAAAAAAGATTTATGAGATTTATGTAAAAGAAGTAGAATAAGCATTATATTGATAATAGATTACTGAATTTTTTTCAATCATTTATTTCATTTCTACAAATCCCAATAAATAAGGTAGTTTCCGATTTGAGAATTTCCTTCAGAACTGAATTATTCTGACTGGCTAATTGAATTAGTAAAGTAAGTAATATATTACAGGACTCATATGGCGATAAATCTGATAGTGTAAATGATATAATTCCAGCTCACTACGTAATTAATTACAGACTTCATGAGATTTCTATGAAGAATGAGGCAGATGCAGCCCGTTTTGCTAATAAATTTCCGGCGAGGATAAAATCCTTTCTTGACGAATTATGACACTAACGCATTTCAGAACTCTTACAGGATTAACCGTAATGAAATTATATAACTGAGCAATTTAATAGTTTGTGAACTATAAGCTCATCTATTAAAGATTTCAAAATTTAATTAAATATTGGGGCATATATTTACTTATGTTTTACACATTTGTACGTATTACGATAAATAAAATATTTCATAATGCATGAGATAATCCAAATTACAATACTGTGTCGCAACTTTGGTATCTCATTGTTAATTTAATCAAGAGAATATTAATTAATATCGTATTACATTTATCAAAAAATAGTATGAGTGGCTGTTACATGCAAAGGTATATAAACGTACTGAAAATATTATGACAAGATTAATAAAGCTTTACCTTTCAGAATCATCAAGCAATTAAGAAAAAAAAAGTGACAAAGTATGCTCATTTTTTTCTATTAAACTGTATAGAATTCATGCCAAAAAATATTTCAAAAAAATACAGACAAAATCCAAAAATGAAGGGTAGTAGAGGAAATTGGGTCGGTTGTGTCAAAGTCGTGAGAGTCGTCATAACAGCTAAACTATACTGATTTTGATATAGGTTCCAAAGGGAGAAAGATAAAGTATGATTGTTCGAACAAGTTCCCTTTATTGCTTTCAGACAGTGCCTTACATTAACATGATCTGTGTACCGCATTGCTTTTAAAGCGTTAAAGTAAGTTATTATATTCGAATTCTTTAATAATAACTGTTAATTGTATACAGATAGAAAAGACTGTTATTTTGTTGTAAGTTGAACATTAGTAGTTATTTCCCAGCATTAGCTTTGCTTACATAATTTAGCTCAGTTATAATAATGATTTGGGTACGGTTGTGACATGTATTTCTTGTCCGTTTTCGGGTGAAGATTAAACAGATAAAACTGGTAAATTAAGAAAATCGTGGCTGATCAAAGTAAGTGGCACAATCGTGCCCAGTCTCCCCTAATATATAAAATAGAGTTAATCTGATTAGTTTTGAATTTTGTTACGTTTTGGAGTTACGTACGTCTATCACATTCAATAAATGTTTAAAGAATAACCGTAAATGAAGCAAATTAAAAAGCACTTGAATGTGTTCAACGTCGTTCATTGACCTTAGAGGGTTAATTGGAGCTTTAGAATTACAGTTGTACACGATTACTTCTTGCTACATAGAAATTTATAATTAAAATATCAGTGCGATACGTGAACTGGACTAGAATATAGCAGTTCTCTTGCAAAAATATTCATGCTTCTAGCAAGCGCAGGGCGCCATTAATATTCATGAGTTCGTTTGTCAAGGTGACTACGAAATGGGCAAATGCGATACCATAATTTAGGCATTAATATTTAGACAATTGCATCATACGAGGCAACAGATAGCATATTAATCTAACATTGTAATTACGCACCTAATAAACATCAAAAAATGTATGCGCAAAAAAGTCATAAAAGGTTACTAATTAGTCGACCATTCCTTTTGCATCTACTAGTTTCATATTTATACAGGGCCATAAGGCTATACTTCAGTTTATATCTATCAATAATATGATAAAAATATAAAATAGTTAAACATAAATCACAAAGAATTAAACCATAAATTAATTAGTGGTGCATGGTAAAGCTTAAGGTAAATTGCTGAAACTTCTTGCACCGAAAATATTTTTTTTTTTAAATATTCAAAAATTTTTAAAAACTGAAAAGGTTAGATTTTTGTGAATTTTAAAATAAAGCTTTGCGAATTTTGGCTTTTTTTTAAAATCCTAAATATTTTTTATATTTTGAAATTTTCTGAACATTTTGAACTTTTTTCAAAGCAATCGTGCGTAAAGGCGAAATACAGAAGCGCGTAAGCGCCGCGGCGCTGTCTAACGGATGAACATTGGTACGGAACCCCAAAAATGTAAAAAAAAATGTACTTATTATTAAAATCTCTAGTAATTTGATGTGCATATGTATAATAATCATTTTGACTGCCAAATGGCATTTTTTTACTTTTTTATTGGATATTCGAAATTCTGCTGGACCTGTCTTACCGAAAATTTAACCAATTCTTCAGTATGTCATTACAAGTGATACGTTTTTTGAATCATTCAAATCCGATTTGAATTCGTTCTCTCAAAATTGCCATTTTTGCATTTTTACTCCGTATCTTCGACACGGCTGGACCAGCTTTTACCAAAAACTTCTCATTTGACGCGTTCTCATTTTTTGTCTTGATTATTTGTTTGTACTGAAAACGAGTCAAATCAAGACTCGAAACGTTTGCTACTACTATTAGGATATTTTTCTTTATTAAGTTCATTTAATTATTGAATGCCCAAAAACACTTTGTAATACATATTTGAAAATAATTAACTATATTTTTTATTTCGACAAATGGTTTACCAAATATATATATATATATATATATATATATATTCTTTTTCATGTGCAAATATAATTATCGTGGCGATAACTTATGATATCAAAAATCATCCCTCTACCGTTTGCTTCATATATGAATATAAAATTAATAAGAATGTTGTATTAGTATATGTATATGTATATTTGGGTGGTCCTTAAACTGGTCTTTTTTAATTTTCTTGCTCCCAGGGGCTCAAATGGTTCCAATTTGATAAAAAACAATTCTCTGAAAGTTTTAGCTCTTAATATTAACGTTTAGATAGAGCGCAGTTCAATCAAACTTCGTATGGAGAGAACATGGAAAAATTTTTGAAAATTTACAAAAAATGTTTTAGACATAACTTAGCAACAAATGAATGAGTTTTATTCATTCATTTGTTCGCTAATGTACACCTAAAAAACATTTTTAAAATTTTTGAAAATTTTTCCATGCTATTTCCATATAAAACTTTGATTGCATTGCACTCTATCTAAACGTTAATATTAAGAGCTAAAACTTTCAGAAAATTGTTTTTTATCTATTTGGAACCATTCGAGCCCCTGGGAGCAAGGAAATTCGAAATTGACCTTTTTAAGGACCACCCTAATGTATATATATATATATATATATATATATATATATATAATATATATATATGTATATAAAAAAATTTAAATTATTTTGAAACAACGTACCAAAAAGGTCAAGTAATATTAAATTAAATACTGACACATTTTTCAATCATTCAATCAATCATAAATTCTGAAAAATCTTCAAAAATATCTCGACATAACACATACAACGGTTACGTTAAATCAAATATTTACTTTACCGAAATCTGGTTTAGATAATTTATTTTAATTTTTTCGCACATAATCATATGTCAAAACCAAGTAACCTAATATATATAGGTTGTCTGTCAACACTAGCTGAAAAACCACTGTGAAAACTCGTACACTTTTCCACAAACATTATTGCGGCACCGTAGCACATGTCAACAATGCTTAACTGCGTATTTCTTCAACACGAATTTTGGGCTAGGTCCGTGCCATCTACGCACAATTCAACATATGATGTTATATACAAAATACAGTAATATTAGAGGTTATGTGTAGAAGCACATGCGCACTGCGCCCGCAAAACCTGCGTCGGCGGCCGTTCGACAAAGACTGCGCCACTCTTGGCGCCGAAATTAACCGAATCCCAGCGAATCGGCTACGAAAAGCGGCGAGACGAAAATGCACGAAGCACAGACGTCAGATAGACGTTCGATAGATGCGAAAAACCTACTGGTAGATGCATTTTACCGAAAGATAAGCAGAAGCAGCAAGTGGGTCGCGGGATAAATGTCCGATAAAACCCATGGTGGGGTTGAGAAAATCATCTATGTTCTCGCGCTTTATTGTGATAAATGAACTTTCAGATATGAGCTTTCAAACGAAAGCTTCTAAAAGCGACATATTACTTATTTTAGGCAATGAAATCATTTGCATTAACCAGTGCAAATGCAGTTCTCAATTTGAAATAAAAAAATACGCATTTTTCAAATACATTTCTAACTAATGGTGCATGACATCGTGCCTTATAAAAGCAAATTGATCGAACTTCCCGTACCGTAATATAAAACTTTTAAAGTTCAGAAAAAAAATTAGATTCATTTTACAAATTTTGAATTCGTTTGAACATTTTAGAAAATTTTGAAAACAATTGAAAATTTTGAAAAAATAGTCGGTTTTGAAAATTATGATTTTTTTAAATGTTTTTTTTTAATTTGTTTTTTTTAAATACTGTTATTTTTTGAAAACTTTTAGAAATTTTATAAAAACTTTCTGACAACTGAAATTTATTTATATGTTATATTTTTATTTATATATTTTTTTAATCTTTTCTTCTGGATCTTTGAAAACGTTGGACCTGCCTTTGCAAAAACCCAATCAATTCTTTATTACGTTAATACAAATGAAATGTTTTCGAAACATTCAAATTGGATGCTCCGTTCTCTCAAAAACTTAATTTCCATTTTCTGCACTTTTTACGCCCAATCTCCAAAACCGCTGGACCTCCCTCGGCCTAAACTAATCAGAATGTCTCCGTATCAATAAAAATCGAATGCTTTTTCAATATTTCAAATCGATTGATCCGACATACCCAGACAAAAGACCCTGTCTGAAGTGCAATATATTTCCTTCGCTATACAAAAAAACACTCACATACACAGTTCCTTTTTGTTAGATTAAAGTGCAGAAATTTTCGTCCACGGATTTTCCAAAAATACTGCACCGATTTTAAAAATTCAAAAACTAGTCGAATGATGTTGCATATGAATCTTTCTGATTACTTTCTTCGTAATTAGTTGTTGAAAAAAGAGGGCTTTTTTTGACGATTTTAATTAAACTCTTGTGATGATTGAGGTCATGGGTTCAAGATTCTTTATAGATTGTAACAATGGATCGAGCAAAATTTTCAAACATCTATCGTGACAATTTCAAAAATTGCTAAATCTCAATTGGCGTGTGTTTTTCTTCTAATAAATATGTTTTATGTCTCAAACATTGAAAAACATATTTAACACCGAAAATGCAACAAAATATTTGGAGATGATAGGCAAAGCTATTGAATCGTTTACATAAAACTACCATTGCCAATTACCTTAAACATATATTTTTGGATGTAATCACTTATTATACATCCTTAAAAATATATTTATATAAAAAATACTTTTTGAAATAATCAAATAGTGTAAATTAAAAAAAATGGTTTTAATTAGCTGCATCGAGGCTCCTTAAAGTTCGCTATCTGTGCTTAATGAGAAATAATTTTAATGATTCCAAACAGTTATTAATATATATATATATATATATATATATATGTGTGTGTGTGTGTGTGTATATATATAATATAATTGTTATATAAAAAATGCTACTTATATAAATATTTCTCCGCCTGTGAAGTTGTGCTAATGTGTACAAATAAACAAGCATTTTTTGGAATCCTTGCTGCGTTGATGTTCGCCAAATTTTAACTGAATACAAAATGTTATTTTATCTATCTAAATATAGATTATAATCTATGTTAATTCCACATTATATCGGCACATGTTATATCAAATTACTATTAACTATTTAGTTTTAAAATAAAGTGTGTCTTCTTTGTAATAGTAGATGATCATTTGAATAAATATATACTTTTAACCCTAAAAATATATGTCAAGACTAATCTCTTCACAACAACGTTAATTAACATTTCATTTTCTGATTTGTCGCTAAGGTTGACGTCATTCATGAGCACATGATCTGTAAGTACGGTGGCATTAATGCACAAGTACCAAAATTAGAATTAATATAATCAATAATAATATATTAACTTATTATTTCAAATGACAAAACATAATCCGTTCATTAAAAAGACTTATTGAAAGATTAAACGGTTCCAGTAAAAATCAAAATTTAGCAAATGCATATTGCAGAGGTGATACTTCTGTATCTAAGGTGATTATCCTGTGCCGCATAAAAATAGTAAATAACTAAAACATGTATAATTTTTAAAATAATTTCTACAATTGCTATTGTTTTAAACTATAAAAATAGAGTTAAAATTAATTCATCCTATAAATTTATTCTCTAAACAGCCATCACTCAGTGACAAAACTCAACTCATTTTTTAGCAAGATAAGAACTATAATAAATCGAATACTGTACATTATCTACGCCTAGAAATATCTGTCTTATTACATTACAAGTTTTACAAAAGTGATGTAGATATATTTATGTCATTCATTATAGTCATTTAAAAAAAGTAGGAAAATTATAACCACAATTTACAACAGTTTCGAATTTGAATTTTCTCGTTGATAATATGACTTGAGTTTGTTATTAAACTAACATTAAGGGTAAATCAACATTGACCGAGTCTACTATATTTTTGAAAGTATTTATATTATCAAATACTAAGATGCTTATTAATTACTTTTTCGATTTTTTAAAATAAAGGATTATATAGAATTTTATTGTAGATTGTGTCAATTATAACCAACAAATATGAATTTTTGGAGCAGTTTTGATATTTGTTATTGTATTTACTATTGTATCGTTGTCGAAATAATTATCAAATTTTATTTTATCATTTATAAACAAACTTTAAAATATTAAAATTTTAACTTCTACAACATTGTCTTTGCTTAATCTCCTTATAGACAAAAATACAATAATTAAAAATATATTAACGCACATTTAAAAAAAGTAATTATACATGAGCATACTGTTCATCTAAGAAACCTTGAAACGACTTCAACTAGCTTTCATTGAAATAATAGATGTTTTTAGGATAAAACAAAAGTAAAAAATTGATGCTGCTTATAAAAAAAATATTTTTAATAAATATTGAAGCAGCATTCATTAAACATTGCGCAGCACATCTTTCTCCCAAAAGCTATATATAATGAAAATTGTCAGATATCTATGAGAACTTTTAAAGATCTTTCAAAATAATCCAGCAATTTGATTCTTCAACATTAAAAATCAATACAATAATGAAGCGTTTAAACATAATGAAGCAAATTATGACTGCTAGTTTTTAAAACAAGTTATTTAAAAATATTTTATTTGTAAAAACTATAAACAAATAATTACGATAACAATATTGTAATATCAATAATTTTGATCTAATACAATCATATTTTTAATTCAATTTTGTAAACACTTTTGTAATTTATATCGGTTAGTTTTCATATATAAACGTGTTTAATTAAGGTGACCATACGTCCCGGACTTTCTAAAAGCAATATTCGTCCCGGTTTTAGGTTTTTGTCCCGGATTTTTAAAAATGTTTTGATTGCCAATATATTTTTAAAAATACTTCAGCTAGAAAATTTGAACCCAAAAAATATGCATTTAAGTTTTTAGCTCACCAACACTACCCCCCTTTGGGCACCCCCCCCCCCTCGTGCACACATTCTAATCCGTCCCGGATTTCATGCAAAAAAAAATATGGTCACCTTAGTTTAATGCTTTTTTTTCAACCATATAATAAAAAGGGCAGTATACAAATCTATCCAGTTAAAGCAGATTCTGAGATTGTTACGTATTTTAGTTCATGTAAACTACAATAAAAAAATAACATTTCAAAACGATATAGTGCGCAATTATTTTGCTGTTGCGCTTGATAAGCAGTTGATCTGGTTAACACGCCAATCAATTTAAAATATTTAAATTTGTTTAAGAACCCCTGATAAATTGTTGAAAACATGTTGTAGAAAAATATTCGGAACCAAAATATGAATAAATTGCAAAAAAACTCAATAAAAGACGGTCTTCTTAAAAAACAAAACATGAGCAACGCTTGTTGGGTGTTTACAGCAGGCAAGACAAAATTTCTTGGAATAAAACATTCATTTCTGCGCGGATCAAATATTTACTTAGCAGTGCTGAAATTTCATAATGTGTACTTTAATGAAAACTCTTACTATGAATATTCGTTACAAAGTTTTTATATGTGTGAGCCAGCATCGTGTCTTTTATCGAAACCTTGATTGAATATGTTACTATGAGTTAAGAAGATGTCATGGAAATAAAATAAAAATACACAAAATCTATATGGTGTCAAATATGATATGATGTCAAATTATTTATAAGTAAACGATGATATGTTATAATTATCATAAAAGGAAACAGAATTAAATAACGGAATTAATAAATAATAAGTTTATATAGTAAAAATAACTATAAAAAGGCGTAAAATCAAATGTAATACAAAACTTAATAATACAATGTTCTTTTATTGATCAAAATTCAGTATTCAAATTGATCAAATCCTTGTAACTACAAATTTCTCGCAGCGATGCGCTCAACTTTCTAACCCGACGAAATAGTGCTCGACATTTTTCTTTAAAAGATCGTTTTTCATAAAAGTGAGTGCCACCTTATTTGACAATAATATATATTTTCCGTGCGCTGTTTTTAAATAAAGGAACAACAAGAAGTGGTCCTAAAGTCGCATAGAGACTTTATCTGGTGAGTAAGGCGGATGGCAATTTTCGGATTCTTACCTCGCAATCTTTTATGAACCAGGATTTGCTGTATGTGCAAACATGGGCGCAAGTAAAGGTTTCTTTGTTTTCAAGGTAATCAATTAAAATCACTCCAAACCTATCGTAAAACCGGTCGCAATTTTTTTCCTACGCGAAGAATCAGTTTTTACTTTAATGGAGCCGCTTCTTAAGGTGTAAGCAGATGTTTCAACTATGCTCTAGTTTCAGTCTTATAATTTTGAGTTCTAGTTTCAAATGCAAAAAAAATTCCAATAATCTATTGAACGCAAACTCGACACGCAACGCGCATACTGTGGACTTTTTTTTACATTTTCATCACCTCGGCACATTATTTTTTTTAATTATCTTTATTCTGCAATCTGTTTTTCACAAACAAGAAGCAGATACGGTTAACAAAAACAAACAAAATAGACTAGAAATTAGTAGCTACATTCAGTGGCGTATTAATTTGGCTTCAGCAATGCTACCATCAGCAGCTTTTGGACGACTAGAAAGTCGTAAATCGTCCTCCAAACTCTCTGAACAAATTAAAATCTACTGCCTAAAATTTCACAGTCGTTAGTGATGGTGCAAAGTATCCGTACACACTGGTCAAATTATCTTGGCGTTGGTTGACTTTCAAAAACAAAATAAAAGCTCTAAACACAATTTCAGCAAATCCCATTTTCAGAAGAAAAAAACTCACATCGTTTGAGTTACATAGTGTCTCTAAAACAATGGTCAATTATAAAAATGGTAAGTAATATTTTAAACTTTGGTCGAAAGATGCACAATTACGACTATTGAAAAGTGCCATCTTTGATGAAAGACCAAAAAAATTCAAATCCTCTATTTTAGTGGTAGATGGTAAATTACCACAAATGGGTTAAAAATGATTTTTTTGCGAGTGAAAATTATATATTCTTAATTGCTATTTACTCTAATTGCTACGTAGTAGTCCATAAACTAAGTTAGCTTTAGTAAAATTCAAATTAAAAATTTAAGTTTTGTTTAAATTAAATTATTAGAGACCGATTCTTCCGCATAACAGAAAAATGTTATGGCAAGGCCATGTTATGAAGAACTTTCCATGCTAAAGTTGACAAAAGCCATGCGGTTGGTGTGCAGTCAGGCGAATTTCTCAGATTGTCTGATAGAAAACATAACCTAAAAGCCGCACAAATGTCGAAAAAACGATGTTAGATAAGAGTGTGTTTCTGATACAGCTACATAACATACGAGTGACGTTGCAATTTATGTGTAAAAGGCCTGAATGCACAGTAAATACATGACGTTGTAACAGTATTCAGTATGATTCATTAGCATAATGTATGGAAGTCGGAGCGTAACATGGCCTTGCCATAACATTTTTCTGTTATGCAGCAGAATCGATCCCTTAGTTTACAAACTTATCATGTAAGGTAATTTCAATTTATACAAAAATATTTTGGGGTAATGATATTTGGGGCTATATAACAAGATACATAAATCGCATTGATTAATTTTTCACCATTCAAGTCACTTCTACAATGTTCCATAAGGCGGTATTAACAAACGAATTCACGAGCGCCATCCAGTGAAATCTTAAGTTAGATAAGTTATGAACCATTCGAAAACTTTTAAGAATAACACAGCCAGATAAATGTATTCATCCAGATGGAAGTCGGAGCGTAACATGGCCTTGCCATAACATTTTTCTGTTATGCAGCAGAATCGATCACTTAGTTTACAAACTTATCATGTAAGGTAATTTCAATTTATACAAAAATATTTTGGGGTAATGATATTTGGGGCTATATAATAAGATACATGAATCGCATTGATTTATTTTTTACCATTCAAGTCACTTCTACCATGTTCTATAAGGCGTTATTAACAAACGAATTCACGAGCGCCATCCAGTGAAATCTTAAGTTAGATAAGTTATGAACCATTCGAAAACTTTTAAGAATAAATAACACAGCCAGATAAATATATTTATCCAGATGGAAGTCGGAGCGTAACATGGCCTTGCCATAACATTTTTCTATTATGCAGCAGAATCGATCCCTCAGTTTACAAACTTATGTAAGGTAATTTCAATTTATACAAAAATATTTTGGGGCAATGATATTTGGGGCTATATAACAAGATATTCAAGTCACTTCTACCACGTTCTATAAGGCGTTATTAACAAACGAATTCACAAGCGCCATCCAGTGAAATCTTAAGTTAGATAAGTTATGAACCATTCGAAAACTTTTAAAAACAACTAACACAGCCAGATAAATGTATTTATAAATTTATACTTGTTTATCTATGAACACAGTTCAGATAAATGTATAGTTCTTTTACATAACTGCTCTCGAATTTTATTACTAATCGAGAAGCATAAAATTGTTTACTAAAATAATCCCAATTGGAATAAAAATGATATGTGTATGTAAGTAAAACAGATGCAAAAAACAATTTAGTGTAACTGACGTAATGATAAACTCTAGTATTGCAAAGAAATGTATTATGGATTAAACTATTTCTTTAATTGTATATTTTAAATACTTTGATTCTTAAAAAGTCTTAAAGTAAAAATGTTTGCATAGTGTAATCTTGTAAGTCTTTAATGTGAAGTATTTTGAGATGACTTATATATTGGTACAGTTTTCAATATATACATTAATAATAGTAAAATCTCTAGGAATAGTAAAAAAAATCTGATAATTTGTTGTGCATATCTAAGTCATCAAGCTTTTCATGTATTGCCTGTATTGTTAAAATATGAATAATCTATGTACAAAATTATAATCATCCTACCTTATTCTCAATATCAAGCATTGTGGTTGATGCCGATGTATACTCTCTGACTCTCTCAGGAGACAACTCGCGAGTACCAAGCCCTGAATCCCATCCCCAACTATCTTGCTTTCCTGCTAATAGTAATCTCGATATTATCTCAATTTCAAATTAATTATATACATAAATTTGGGGAATATAAATTATAGATAATATTCTCTTACCAACACTACTATTTCCTTTTTGGCATATAGCGCCTATTTGAGGTTTAAGGGCATGTCTTCTTGCTGCAAAATCCTTAAGTGAAATTCTGCCTCGTTCATCGGCTCCTAAACCCATTAACAATGGTTTTAAAGGTTCAACTAGACCGAGGGTTCTACACACAGACTCTAAATCCTCACTAAAATGAAATGAATACAGATATTTCAGTCTAGAGATAAAACATAGATTAATTTATTATTCAAAAAAATCAAATAAATGTAATATAATGTAATAAATGCATCAAAGCACAAAACAACCAAACGGAATGATTATATTATGATTATTCACTTAACTTATTTTAAAAACTATTAACTTGCAAAGCATAATTTTAATAGATCATTCATCTAAATATTATTTAACTATCATGTTGAAGACTGCATTGACAAAAGTCTCAAATAACCTTTGTTTGTTAATTATTTTTTAAATATATCTTTAGTGCACAATAATATAAGTTAGATATTATTCAACCACTAGATTTATTTCAATTAAAGTGCCCCCAGATACCAACAATTATGTTGTGGAGTGAGTGGTGGGCATGCAGTCTTTAACATATCAAATAAAAATTATATAAAAAGGCTTTACCTATCAATGTACCCATCACCATCTCCATCGCATAGTTCGAATAATCTTCTAGCTCTTTCTTCATCTGCTATTGAGCTACAAGCCCCATCTTCACTTGTAATATCGCCCATTGTGTTTAAAAGAAAATTCTAACTTTGTCATCTGATAAACATACCTACAAATTATTAATTGACATCACTAGAAATATTGTATCGTACATTCAAGAACAGACTTAAAAAAAATAGTAATAAAAATGCATAGTATTAATTAACTTAAATATTATTAAACATTCACTTTCCAAAAATTGCGAATAAAAAAAAAATCTATTTCTTTCACTAATAATTAGTTTATTAAGATATTTTTTAAATATAATTCAAAACTTACCGAAAATAATGTTATGTTGCCTGATTAGCTGCATGTTAATATATTGTGCAATATTTTGTATGTCAATAAATAACTCATCACGAATATTCGAATATAAAATAAATCAGCATTTTTGTCATAAATTTACCAAAGCACTTTGATTTAAGACATCACACATAATTTATGTTAAATTTTAATATTTGCATATGATATCTATGTTTGTTTATATTAAGAACACACACACCCATTTTCTAACCTCAGGTTTTGTTTACAATTAAAGTTATTTATAGAAAACAAGATTTACTTTTGATTTTGTCAATTCCAACAAGTTTTCTGTTGTGTTTAAAGATTTCGGTTAATTTAATACATGAGAAAATATTTTTATTGATTTTTCAGTAAGTTTTCTTTCGCTTTTGATACCGCCGGATCCGTTTATAAACAAAACTTTGACGTTTCTCAGTAAAGTTAGATTTTCAAACACTAGCGCATTTATTGACCTGCGACGGCGTCAAGAAGCCAATACAGGGTTGGCGCCGCATGCACAAATACAAAATCTACATAATACATTTATAATGTTTGTCATTACAACACTTCTATATTTTGGTCTGTGTTCTTTTATTAATTACTGATAGGGAAATATTGACCATCGACCCTTAATAAATTTATTATTGATGTTTATAGTTCAAAACGCAATTTCTCGGTTTTTAATTTTTTCGATTCTTCCTAATTGGCGAGAAAGATAGGAAAAAAAACTGCGTCCTATCGAAACGAGGCAAAATTCATTGAATTCAGGATAAAATTCTATTCTAGTTGAACCTAAAGAAAACTTGAAAAAATTATAATTAACCCACTTTCTAAACAATTTAATGTGAAATTTTTTATCTAAAAACATGAATTTTGTTTCAAGTTGCGAAAAATTGGTAAATTTCTCCTTTTTTTTCTAGATTTTCTAGGTTCAACTAGAATCTATACTATTGAAAATATATATTTGCTTTGATTTTTTTGATTCGCATGGAAATTGTAAGCTGCACCTTTCCCACCAAATGACACCTGCACGCTCGTGGCGCATCGGCAAAATGCTTATATTCGGCATATTATGACATATATTTTAATAAAAAAAAAATTCGAAGAATATTCAAATATATAACAATAAAACCTGTAAGTTTTGTTTCAATTAAATATTTATTTCCTTCCTGAATAAATCCTCAAGAAAGCGATTTTTTAAGCATCTAAAGCAGGCTCTCCCCTTATATAATAGTTTGTCTTGACCAAATGTAATTCAACCACACTCCTTATAATGTATTATATTTGTAAGGTGTATGAATAGAACCTTCTGCTACGAATGTGTTTTATGCAGGAGCGAGCGACCTTTCTGTAAACCGCACACAAAATATTTTCAGATTATCAAAAAAAGTATTCAAATATTTATAATTACACTTCTACAAAACTAAAAATTACAATTTACAATAATTTAACTCATTGTCAGAGTCGTCTATAAGAGACATTTGTTCATACAGGTCGTCAAACGAAAGTCGTATATAGACGAAGCTCGTAACTAAAGGGTTAAGATAAACACTGGTTAAATTTTTAATCGTTTTCTTTAAGCAGCAGTAGAAAATAACAGTTATGATCTGTTTTTTTTTTTTTTTTTTTTTTTTTTTTTTTTTTTTTTTTTTTTTTATTTACATATATACATTATTTTCATATCTCAGTCAGACAGAGGTGCCTGGTATGAGAGATTATGAAAAACAGTTTTCATATAATATTTACATTTCATTTGACTATAATATCTATTTCATTAATATAATATCTATATATAACTCTTCAGTCTTCTTTTTCTTCAATTTCCATATAGTACTTCTTTATTTTTCTTTTAAAATTATCATTATCATTGGTCATCTTAATATAGTCTGGCAATTCGTTATATATTTTGGTAGCACTCCATATGACATTTTCTCTCAAATTCTTTTTTCTATTGCGTTCAATGTGAAAATTGTTGTGTTGTCTCGTGTAGTGTTCATGTATATCTTGATTTGTGTCTATTGTTGCACTTGTTTTAATTCGGTTAAATTTCATTTTGTGTATTAGTTTGCATTTCTCTATTTTAATTATGTTATTTAGTGAATGATTATTTGTTTCTCTCTGCAAGTATTTGGTGGGTGTTAGATGTGGTAAATTATATGCTATTTTTATGGCTTTATTCATTATTCTCTGTATGTCATTTAGGTTTGCTTTAGTTGTTTGGCTCCATGTTGTTATGCCATATAAAATTATAGGTATTATTTGCGTTTTAAGAATTAGTATTTTATTTTTTTTGCCGATTTTTTAGTTATGATCTGTTTTGTTGATACTTTTGGTATATGTTGGCTTTTATACAATGCAACCTTATTGTTGTTTGTTTTTGATATTGGAATATTTTAAATTTTTAATTTTCAGTTGAAAACAGAGATTCATATTTTCAACTGAAAATATGATATTACTTAAGATTGTTCAAATCGCGGGTTTAAACTACGTAATCTTCGTTACAAAGTCGGAAGCGGCAAATTAAATATAAAATTGAAGCTAAAAATCGCTCAATCGACTAAAAAGCAGCATGAATATTAAATAAACTGCGCATATGTGCAAGTCATGAATAAAATATTTTATTACTTTATAGGTGAAACTAGAACGAAGTTAATATTTTTAATAAACAATGAGAATTTATCTATCAATTTGGAAGGTGAATAAAGATCTTTAGCCCCTTTAGTATTTAATTAAGATCATACAATATATTAAATTATCGATTATTAAATTAAAATATATTTAAATAAATTCTTTATTAATATTCCTTTTTATAAAATAACTATAAAATAATTATGTACCTCATACATATAAAATAAACTATAAGAAGCATTAAATATAAATAAATTTAACGTAACTTAACTATTTCTTCTTCTTTGGTGATCCATCGTCTTCCTCACCAGTTGACTTACGCTTATTTGACTGCTCAGTTTCTAATTTTTCTGACATTTTTTTAATAACAGAAGCGTTCGGACTGTATCCCCACATGATCATTTCAACGTGAATTTTACTAGGATCTTTGTTCATTTCAAATAAATCTAAATCGTCGTTTTTATATTGTTCTTCTAATTTAGCCAGTTCGCGGTTACGTATTACATCCCAAGTCGTGTCCGAGTCTGGTTCACTGATTGTTCGTAAGTGTTTATAATTTGGGACTTTTGCGTATGCAGCGAGGAAACCATCTATTAGATCATTCTTTATTTCATATTTTTCGGCAAACGGTTTGAAAACTTGTACAATGGAGTACGTTAAATAAGTTCTTTGATTTTTGCCCATGTTCTTTGTCTCAAATTCATCCAGAAATTTATTAAATACGTTAATTGCTTCATTTATATTATTAATCTTGTCCTCGGCTTTGGTACCTAGAAATAATAAATTTGTACAACCCTCGCTCGATTAAATTTGGGGACATGCAAAGTAAGACTGTGGCTTTACAAGCAGAGCCAGCAGGGAATCGTAAACATACACATTCTTAATACACACACAAACCATTATATATATACATAATATATATATATATATATATATATATATATATATATATACATACATATGATGTTCGATCAATTGGTTTATAATACTTACATTGAAGAACACGCTTTGCACGTCCTAAAAGCCCTTTTACGGCGAGTTTCATATAATCAGGATCTCGACCTTCCAGAAGTTTCAACGATTCTTCCGCTTTTTCTTTATCCTTGAATCCTAAACCAGGAACTGTTTCTGGATTCTTTTCACCTTTGTCGTCATCATCGTCATTCTTTGGTTTCTTAGCTGGCGCATTTTCCTCTACCCATTTCTCGAATACACTGATTGCTTCTTGAATATTCGTCCTTTTTTCTTCATCTTTCGTCACTGGTAAAAAAACAAATTAACGATTACTAACTAGAAATATAAAAGTAAATATGCACAATCTATTATTCAGCTAACAATGCCAAAATCCTTAATCTCTGTAATATTCTTATAAATATCTAAAAAGTTTTTAGCTACTGCTCTTGATAATTATATATATTCTATCTCAAAAAATGTGCAATTTATTCAAATAATATTAGGTTGTCAAATATCTCCCTTCCGCTTTTTTGCTCTTGGTTTATAATACAAAAAGGCGGAAGGGAGATATTTGACAACCTAATATATATATATATATATATATATATATATATATATATATATATATATATATATATATAGCTTTGAACTTTAATACATATTTATAGCAATTTTTTACTTCAATTAATATTATAATTCCTATGCGCCAGGAACAGTCTGCATAAATAAATATATCAGCATTGGTTCGCGAGAGAAACGAAAATGTATACATTACAGTGCTAAAATAGATCTGAAACTATAATTTTGCTTTGAAAATCCGTTCTATGTAAATTAAGAAAAGTAAAAATTTGTTTCTTGGAATTAATTACATTTATAACGGATGAAATAGTTTTGATGTATAATCACATAACATAACATATGCAATTCGCACATAGTTCTTACAATTAGTCACTAGAACCTAGTGTTTCGAGTTGTAGGAGTATCTATTTATAAATACGGGTACTTGAAATTTTATACAGACACTTAAGTAAATGCATTGCCAAATAACTAAACCGAAAAAACAAGTATTTGCTTCTCGCCAGAATGTATCAAGATGTGTTCAATGAGTACATATTAAACACAAACGGGTTTCATCAAATAGATTTGTTTCAAACATTACCGAAACGAAAACAAAATCTTGCACAAAGGTCAACAAATATATCTAACCAACATCCAGTTTTGATTTGGAACTAAATGACGGCTGATAGCGCGCTTGGATTACATAAATATGCAACAAATCATCTATTTATTCTGTAAGAATAATGCACTTTATTCATTCAGATCTCAATACATTTAGACTATTATTTTAATTGTTTTAATATGAGATTAATATACAAACAAAAAAAGCTGTTAAGAATTAATATCAGTATTTAATGAAACAGTTTAAAAAATTAATTTGAAAATTTTTCATAATATTTACAACTCACGCTAATTCTGATTCAAATAATGGATCAAGTAAATAATTTCCCAATATTTACGACGAATAAAAATAGATGTTCGCATAATTTTAATGAAATAACAATTTAAGAACTTATAAATATTAATTAAAACGTAAATTATTTAATAAAAAAAATACGTAAGCATTTAGAGGTATTATGTGTAATAAATTATGAATTCTTTAATCGCCATGGTCAATTAATTAAATCAAACTAGTAAACCATATAATTTTAATCACATAAATTACGTTATATTCAGTAAAAGCGTATATTATACACAAATTAACTTTTTTAATCGTTGCGACGAACTTAGATGTTATTAGAAAAAAATATTTTAAAAGGTATTAATGCGGTATTTTTTTTTTATTGAGTGAGAATTTACAAGTGATGATTTGGGTGATTTGTGATTGAAAATTAGGATCAGTGAATTAGTGACCATTTTTTATAATTTTACTGTACGTCATTGAAAAAATATTAACTGAACAATTGTACTAATTGCGTTGAAAAATAATTTTCAGCTAACGAACATTTGAACAACTTGGCATTCAAATTTTTTTTGAACAAAATTGAAATAATTGAATGATAATAAATATGAATGCAAAAAAGTTATCTTTAACTCACAAGTTAAAACTTTCTTAGCACGTCCTAGCAACCCTTTAACAGTGAGTACTTGATAATGAGAGTCCTCGCTTTCCAATAACTTAAGAGTTTCCTCGGCCTTGGCTTTGTCCTTGAATCCGAATCCTGAGTCAGCGTTGTCCTTGGACATATCGAGGTCTTCTGCTTCTTCTGCCTACCGTATACAACATATATACAATATATATATATATATATATATATATATATATATATATATATATATATATATATATATATATATAAAGTTTACGATTTAAATCCAAGAAAAAAAACTTGAGTAATTTCAATGTATGTACTCAAATGCAAATATATAGTTTTGAACTAACTTGGCTAAATTTATATACATTATAAAATGTATATGAATGTGTATTCATATATTCAATTAGTAATCGCTTGAATTCAACCACTACATGCGGTATTTAAAGCCTGTCTTTTTTACTCCTCGGAATTACTGTCTCCACGAAATGTATGGATCAATAAATTTTAATTACTTCAGTTTTTACTTGTAAAATATAAACATGGATTTAATCTAACTGTATTTAATTTGATGGTGCAAAAATGCAGTTTAGTTTAATTATTTCTGTAACTATTGATCAGCACTAGCAGCCGCCGGTAACGTTCAATCATTCTGCAGTTTTAACAAAATTATAACAAAAAGGTTAACAAAATTATGAAATTATAGTTTTGCGACTTATTTCCACATTCCACAATATTTTTATTTCTTGAAGCACATTAGAGAAAACTGTCAAGCTATGTAGCACCTGAATATTCCATGTATAGGAGTGAAAAAATAACTTATTTCTTGACTGATACTTCTATATAAACTACAAATGGTAAAAATTGTGTTAAAAAATTCGACAAAATCACCTGCGTCCTACGATTAACTTTTTACTCAACGCACCGTGTTGGTACAATCTGCACAATTCAAGTAGAAAACATTGATGGTAACAACTATTGAAACTTATCAAATAATTCTGAATAATTGTGAATATATCAAAGCGATCTCATGAATCAGTAAGTAACAGATCTCTTATTTTATCCACAAACACTCGCGACAATATTATTAAACACTATAAATAAATATTCCATCGAACACCCTGTAGAAAATGAAAGGACTCACCATGTTGTTTATTTGTTGCTATGTTATCTATGGGAATAATTATTCCAGTTTGACCGAAGTGGTTTCCTCCAAGCCACGATCGGAATTGATAAATATTCAAAACTAGGTCTTGAAGCAAGAATATTTACATAAACCGAACGCTCACGGATTCAACCGAACATAATGCATCGGTGCGGAAATTCAAATTTGACCGAACTGTTGCAACGATGATTTTTATTAGGGAAAAGCTAGATTAACATGATCATTAATTTCGGTTAATTAGCGGATATCAAAATCAATTTAATTTTGTTATGAAATTAAATTACAGATAATTCGAAATTTTCAAAAAAAATTCAAAACTTACAAAATACATCAAAATTTTAAAAACAAAATTTAATAAAACAAAATGGCACATTGTTAAAATTCTAATAAAAAATCTTTTGTTTTGATACAATTTGATCCAATATTTGTTTTTGGCTAATAAGTGCCCGTCTTTTGCACTTTTGACTTGTGTCTAGTATGCCTTTCTCAAAAACCTCAACGCATTGTAAATATGATTCGAATGTTTTTTTAAAAATTCAAACACATTAATTTAAGGGCAATTTTCAGGGTTTGATTTTCTTAGCATTAACTTCCCGCAGGGTAAGAATATCATAAAAAACATAAATAATAATAATGTCATAAAAATCGAAAATTTTGCGTTTTAAGGTCTTCTAAACATTTCTAAACATTTTGGAATTGATGTATGTGTGCGTACGCGCGTGTGTGTGCGGATACACATGCGCACACTATTTGTTTCTTTTTTTATAGGTTCCGTGCCAAAATTTATAATGTTTAAATCTCAGTTATATAATTCAAACGACAAATGCCTTCGTCATTTTGGACAGCATGAATCAACAGACCTAAAGCTATGAAAAAAGTGAATCTTTTTAATTTTTTTTTAAATTCGATATTTTCAAAAAAATTCAAATTTCCAAAATAAATCAAAATTTTTACCATGCTGGAAGTTCCAGCAATTTGCCTTAAGGCGCAATGCCATGCATCACTAGTTTTCTACATACATACATTTCGCAAAACCTTTATATTTCATATTAATGTATTATCACGCTCTCATAAAATTATTTTTATATGGTATGAATGTACTAAAATATTATATATGTATATTTTTTATAATATTCTATAGAAAAATATATCACCAACGTTTTTAGAATATCCGTCTTCTTAACTCTTCACTATTTTAACGATGACATAATAAAGTACACTTTCCACTACAAAGGCCGTATAGTATTGTATGACAGCGTTTTAGCTAGTGGGTTTCGTTTCATTAAATTAATTAGGCGATAATTTATAAATTTCCTTTGCGTGAGATCGATAAATGCAGGAAAATACAAAACTACTTTTTTGTTTTTAATCAAGATACTTTTAAACAGTAGTTTTATCCTAGGAAGCTAAGTTTTATGGATTGTACCTTCATCTTGATTTTATTATGTTGAATTATAGTTGGTGAATATTTTTACATTTAATTTTGAAAATATTTAATTCAAAGTTTACGTGGCTTGATACACTTGTAATAGAAAATAGTGAAAACTATTATTAGGATATAGTATCAAATTTTTGTGGCTATGGATTTTATATAAAAATATATTATTAAATATTTGTACGCGTTTTGTACTATATCACTTTTTTTAAATTAAATTTAATTAAATTAATTAAGTTACGAGTTGATTACATTTTAACTAAAGTATAATTAATAAATATTTTAGAAAAAAGCATACTTAAACGCTTCGTATAGTTAAATTTGAGATAAGATTAGACACGTCTTCCAACTTATTTTAAAAACTGATGTTGAGATAATTTATTTACTTTGTATTACATATTTTCTGCCAAGTTGCAGTTATTGGTTGTACCACAAACTAACACAGCATTATCCGATGCACTTAACGCATAGCAACGCAACACGAGGACACAAACGAATTGTTTATTAATTTATTATATAGGTTTAATTAATTATATCATTAATATTAATGGTTTCCGGAAACAAATACAAACCTTTAATAATAAAAATGTCTGAACAGTAAGAGATACGCTCACAGACTAAACGACAGTATTACGTCCATGTATTTTTATTTGTCTGGCTAGATGATGACATTGGTCTTGGGATATAGAAAAAAATATATGAATTCCCAGAGAGCCGGTGGGTATAAGGTTACGCATTAGATTAAAATTCTAAAAGAATATAGGCAAAACTGATTAAATGTAGATGTCGAAATAAACATTATGCATATTTGTTTCTTATGTAAGCCCGTTGGGCGTTGAACATCAACAAAACACCACAATTTTCTGTTATCTCTCAGAATTTATTACAAACTATTTATATAGCAATGGACTATAATTATTAGCAAAATTTGAAGCCTTTTGAAATGTGTTTACACAGAAAATGTGTTTCTTAATTAGCATGAATAATTTTAATAATTACAAATATAGACAATAGAATCTCGCTAATCCGACACTATTAAAATTCGGAAGGTGTTGGATTACTGGAATGTTTGGATCACTCGATTATAGTGAAAATTTATTAAATTTTAATATATGATATTAGAAATAACGTTAAAATTCCAAAATTAAATTTAACATATGATATTGGAAATAACGTTAAAATCCTCAAATCCCTCGCGACCGAAGCCTCGTGTCAGATTACTGAAGGTGTAGGTGTATGGATTTCGGATTAAAGAATTTCTACTATAAATCAACAAATAAATATTATTTATATATATATATATATATATATATATAAATATATATAAGGGATCAAAACTTACCGAGTCCTATGGAGCTGTTGTGCTGCTTCAAACGACTTGGCTTCTTATAGATTGACAATTTCTGTAATACTGATGAGTTATTTATTAATACAACAATGCCGTGCAAGGGCTATTTTCACATGGATATATATTGCTATCTATGTTTCCAAGTGAAAATTAATATCACTACTACTTCAAGATTACCGAGGCGGGTATCGAACCTAAAATCTCTGTTTATAAATCCATAGCTCTAAAAAAACACATAATATCATAGTTTTGCTTTTAGTTATCTCAAACTCGCAGCATATACGAGTTTTTGCTTACACAATTGAAGAACCTAGAATTAAATAATGCATTAAATGTACACGTAGTTCAGTATTGTTTGTTTCTAGCTAAATGTGTTTATCTCTAAATTTTTTGTTACTAATTACAATTACTGGCCAGAAGACCTACTAACTTAATTTCAGCACCGTTCACATAAATAGGCTTCTAGAAATTTGTATTATCTGATTATAATAAATAAGAAAAAAAAGGAGTGCGCGTAAGGTTCACACGCGATTGAAGTAAAACTTATTTGCTACTGTACAAGATGGCATTTAAGTAAAAATAAATACACCATATAACAATTTTGAATAATGTTTATTAGTACACTCGTGATGCATATATTTATTAGTGTCAACCATTACACATTTATATAATGATAAATTATAAATTATATATTTATAATAGCATTAAAAATATGTATAATATTTAAAAATAATAATGTAATTAAAGTCATACTTCAAATATAACATTATCGGTTTGTCATTGTAATTAGCATTTAGAAATGAACCTTCATTAGAGAAATGAAGTAATTGCTGATTAATAAATTCTATAATATTCGTTCACATAGTGGATTATGTTAAACAACGTCTAAACAAATATTGTTTTCGCAACTTCATCATGGAATTGTGTTTGAAGAGCTGTAATATCTGTCTTGTCTAAAAAATATTTTCCATTCACTTCAAAGATTTATAGAAAATACGAATAATATAGAAATAATTTTTAATCAATAAACTTACTAATCATTAGTCTTATTAATCAATATTTTCAAGGAACAAGGTAAAATATTCTTCTGATTCAGGCATTTTTCATTAAATCAAGATTTGTACTACGATGTAACTTTAAAATCTTTATTTATCTATGCCGATTTCCTTGTTGACATCAGTACGCATACAACGTTGATGCCGGTACGCATACAACGACAGCTCTCTATTCACATACACGACGACTAATCACATTCGACACGCATTGGAATGATTTCATCGAAAGCGAATGACGTACAGTTCTCCCGTTACGGACTTCCGTTGCATTTGTACGGATTCACACCTTAGTCGCGCCTAAAGAAGTTTTACTTCAAAAACAAAAAATTCCAATTAAATGCTAAATACAAAGCACTCCACTGAATTTTAAACATAATTTACTTAACCATACGCTTTAAATAAAGAACAATTTTTAACATTATATTATATTAGCTCATTTTATATTGTATCTTTAGCAATATCGACTTATTATTATGGCTAGAATTACCGTCTGTTTGTTCATATCCATGAACTCATATTAGACAATGCAAGGAGATATCAAAAAGTTCTAATAACTGGCGCATGGTAAAGACTTTTTTTTATTATATTTTTAACAGCAATCAGAACTTTACGTCCTATGAGCTGTTGGGCTGAAACTTCTCCTTACTTCATATTTTTTAGATGGTAACCCAATGGTTAATCCATCCATATTTGATGATTTTTGTTATTAGAATTAATCTAATAGGGCTGACTTTTTTATTGATGCAGCAATGCCGGGCAAGGGCTATTTTCACTTGGAAACATATTGCTATCTATATTTCCAAGTAAAAATCGTTGTCACTGCTGCCTGACAACAGGCTGCTCGAAGTGGGTATCGAACCTGGAATCTCGCATGGTAAAGATGTGTCTGAAAATAAATTTGATAAGTCTTCTTAATACGAATCAATTTAATGGAAAGATGTTCGGTCAATGTTATGAAAAGCAATTAAATATTGGCAATAGCTTTAGTATTTATATTGTATAGTAATATAGTTGTGTGAGATATGGATATGGATGTGGCATCGCCATCGCCATCGCCCGAAATACAGAATGATGTCACGCAGCCGACGCACATAACACAGCTTTAGCGGTCGGGTCGTTCGGATGCTTTTGCGCAAGGTAGCCGTACGAATAGAATCACTTGCAGAGCCGCATTTATTAATAGACTTAATAAACTATCTAATTCATAAGCCTGAATGACCAGCGATCGATATAATAGCCGAACAGATATTCAATTAAATGTTTAGGTGTGGCCAAGAGCTTTTTTCGAAAGAAGCATTTCTGTTTGATTTATATTATATACTGTGGTACTTGAGATACGAGATTAATTCGTTTCGAAACCACGCTCGTATGTAGAATCGCTTGCATCTCGAAGCTCTTTTTTTCATAAAAATACATTGAAATGCCCTTAATTTGTTCCAGTACTGTGGTTTTTGCTAAGTTTTTCGAATATTAAAAATAAATTTACTATATATTGATTTGATTATTCTTCCTTGTCCAGACATGATATTCATTAATCATGTTTCATCTGCAAATTGTTGCAATTTTTCAGGGCGATTTTTATCCACAAACCTTCAGAGCTCAGAAAGCTGCTTATGAATTATTGCAAGGTCCTAAGCTAAAGTTATGCCCTTTATCAACTCCTTCTGTTCAAACACAGTACATACCTATGGTGGTACATCCTCGTCATCCTCATATTTTTCAATAATTTCACATTTTAATTCAAGACACATGGCCGCTTCTTTGAACCCACGTTTATAAAAGTACATTATATTTTGTAAATGCACAAAAATGAAAAAAAAAACGCAAACTCAACGTATATAACCGTACAATCACTATTAATGCATAGTTAAAATTTCAAATGTTAAAATAATCCTTGATATATTCGCGTGGTTACTACAAAATTAATTATAGGAATTTATAATTAAAATTTCTAACAATAAGTATAAAATAATTTACTATCATAAGAGAGCCAAAATACTTCTATGGTAAAAAAAATCATTTCTACATCTGACAAAATTTTTCATATTTTCATTATGCCGTTAAAATTTTTCTAAAAAACTCTTACTCGCTTAAAGCTCGTATCTCGAATTTTGTTCGTATATCGAAAGCAACGAATCTCTCTTTTGGTGGCTCGTATCTCGAAACACTCTTAAGTCGGGTCACTCGTAAGTCGAGGCAGAGAATTTCATTAATAGCAAATAAATTAAAACTACATTTTTTTACTACTATGTCCCAATTTTTAAATATTAAAAATTTAATATGCACATCCGAACTCTTTTAAAAAGAATTTATCAAAAAGCATAATTATTCTAATTTTATTTTTATTTGCTGGAAATGTGTTTGTTTGATAGAAATATAAAAAGATGCATTTATCATCTTTCACTAATTAAGAACCTGTACAACTATGAAAAATATAACTTATTGCATATAAAATTGGCACTATTACACAGGCCGATTCTGCCGCAACATAGACTAATGTTATGGCAAGATTAACGTTTTTATTATAAAATGGTAATAAAAAACTGTCAAATGTATAGTATTTGCTGTTTAGCCAGGCGTTTGCATATAAAATATAACTTCACTCATTATTATGCCACATCACAAAGATGCACTTATGATAAGACACAGTCATAACATTGGTCTATTTTAAAGTCTCAAATTGTATGTCCATTCTACAATTGCACTATAGTTTCAGAAATCCAATATGTTCACAATAATTTAATTCGGGAAATTTTCCTTGGGAAAATAACACATTAGGTATGCAAGCAAACACAACGCAAGGAATACGTAAATTTGGCCTAAAATTATTTGCTCAATTTAATTCATTAATTTGATTTAAAAAATCATCTACAATTCAGCTCTGTTGCTTGACTAGTTATTTGTTTTGACATGACTTTTTTACATATGAGGCTGAAGATAGCCATTGAATATGCATATCAAACAAGTTTAGCATTATATAACTTTAAAAATATGCACCTTTATTCATATTCGAGTGGCTTCTTCCCTTGCCGACAAAAGTTCTTCGAATCAATTCTTTCGAACTTGGACAGGGGTGGACAAAGCGACCGAAACTGAAACTCAATTCACATTCAGTAATTACTGTCACAATGAAGTTATATTGATAATATTTATATTTACCTAGAAAAGGTTGAAGTACTTTGAAGTTTTTCGAAAATAAAAAATATAACGTGAAAAAGATATGCTTTTACAGTTTATATAGTTTTATGCATTTAATACTTCATAGCGAATTCATCACAGAAGAATGGTATCATTGTAATCCTGAACTTTATACAGATGCTACATATTTTTTGTGTTATTAAACAATTGTGAGTTTTTTATTTGTAATATTACACCATCACACTTTAGGGCCTTCACTAAGCATTGTAAAACTATTTTTGGGTTTTGTATATTTAACTCGTTTATTTTTTATTATATTTTATTGTTAAAATTTTTATTAATATTTAATAATAAACATCGTACCACTTAATACAATATTTGAATATAAAATGTACAAAGTTCTGAAAGGTCGGAAATAAATAATATATTCTCACACAAAAAACTTGTTTTATTTGAAACTCAGCACCGCTATTAATGAATCCAAGAGTCATCAATCAAATATTTATATAGTTTCATTTTTATCACTCCACGTTGAAAAAATAAACAAATTTAAAAAATTGGTGGCTTATTTAAGATGACCAATGATGACGATAAATTTAAGAAAAAAATAAAGAAATACTATAAGGAAATTGAAGACAAAAAAGACTGAAGAGTTTTATATATATATATATATATATATATATATATATATAAAGATATTTTAATTATAATAGATATTATATTAATGAAATAATTAAATGAAATTTATATATAAAATATGAGAACTGTTTTTCATAATCTCTCATACCAGGCACCTCTGCCTGACTGAGATATGAAAATAATGTATATATATAAATAATTTTTTTTTTGTTTATACGTTTATTTGTTGCATTTTAAAGCTAAAACTTGTTTTTGATTTCATTTACAATTTTCTTGAAGCACACATTAAAATTTACTGTGTGTTTGTGATATCATATATTTGAAAGCCATCCAATTAAACTTTATTAGCACTCGCGCTTATTGGTTTTTTACGACGACCGCACCAGTCGTTTTTTAAAACTTGCAGATAAGTAGATAATTTTTCGTCAACGTTTTCACCAAAAACTCTGAAAGATTTTCAACATTCAAAATCTTCTAGAAAGATATCAGGAGGTCGTGCTGATTAGTATTTGGTAAAGATCATTTTTTCTTAATTAATTGTTAAAACTATTTTTTTATGAAAATTTTGTGATGATATAGATAGTGGTTTAACGAATATCCTAACGCATCATGGGCCTACATAAAGTCGAAACTTTAAAAAAATTCAATAAAATTTACAATAATGGGCCGTATCAAAATTACAAAATTCTATGATGGCAATTTTAAAAGTTGCTAAAATTCAACTCTTATTGATCATGTTGATTATTTACCTACACATTTCGAAAAGTTTTCACAACTTGCCTTAAGGTAAACCACAAGCCAATGCCTCTTAAACCTAGTTTTCGTCCAGCATTAGTCTCTTTCATACTCTGTAGAATTTTGGACAAAGAAACTTCGACTTTTATCAATTCTTGATAATTTTTTATTTTTTTACTAATTCTAAACAGTTAGCATCGACTTTTATTTTCGCTACGTCGGCTCTGCTCCTTAACAATGTGTTTATTCACTCTATAGACTCGCACTGCGCGCCATTATTTTATTTTGCCTGAAATTACTAGCGGCATCTTTACCGAATAATAAAACTAGAAATAAAAATCAATATACATATTACAATTTTGATAAAATTTATAAAATTAAATCGCAACGGCGTTATGTATACACTACATCGTTATTGTTCGGTTACTTTTTCAAAATATTTAGAAAGACAAAAAGATTATTCATTTTATTTCACTGTTCATTTAAAAGTTAACTAAAAATTAAATCATACAAATATGATTTTTTTTAAAATTTGTATATTATATTTAAACCATGATACGCTCATAGTGCTAAAAGTGTAATTTCTTTATTAAAAAAGTATTTTCCCATCAATAATCTTTTTTATTATTTTATTTACTATTCACTAGCAAACCCTTAATAACAGAGAAGTATAGACGTAGGTTGAAAAGAAAAGTGCCACTGGATTTAAGTCATCAATTTTCCTGTTAATGATTGAAATAACTTAGTCATTATTTATAAAAAAATATTTATAAGTAAATAGTTAAGATTAAATCATTATCAATAAAATATTGTTAATGTTATAACGAATAGGAAAACAACTATTGAGTTGTTTTTCCAACATGCCCATTTAGTATACAATGTCCCTTTACGGCTGACAATTGTAAACTCTACCCCCAAATTTATTAAATGTCCTTAAACTGAACAGTTGTAAATAAAATAGAAAATAGATTAAGGAGACAACTGTCTCTTTAATCTTGAATCTTAAAAGCATTGAATTTTTCCTGATTTTTCTTAATGCTTCAATTCTTCCTTAATAACAGAGAAGTATAGACGTAGGTTGAAAAGAAAAGTGCCACTGGATTTAAGTCATCAATTTTCCTGTTAATGATTGAAATAACTTAGTCATTATTTATAAAAAAATATTTATAAGTAAATAGTTAAGATTAAATCATTATCAATAAAATATTGTTAATGTTATAACGAATAGGAAAACAACTATTGAGTTGTTTTTCCAACATGCCCATTTAGTATACAATGTCCCTTTACGGCTGACAATTGTAAACTCCCCAAATTTATTAAATGTCCTTAACTGAACAGTTGTAAATAAAATAGAAAATAGATTAAGGAGACAACTGTCTCTTTAATCTTGAATCTTAAAAGCATTTGAATTTTTCCTGATTTTTCTTAATGCTTCAATTCTTCTACATTATTAAAGAGACAAGAACATTACTTTGTTTGAAAATTATAATCTTAGCAATAAAATTGTTTAAAGCCATTTGTCCAGAATAAGCTATTTGAATTAATTAAACATAATTTGAAGAAAAAACGATAATTCATATTTTGCATGTATTCAACACTTTACATTGTGTACATTGATTTCATATGATAGCCAAAGTTTACAATAATAGAACAACAGTATGTCAAATTAAATATTACAAAATCATATTTTTACCATTTGTTTCATTCTTTGCTGTTAATTGCATTTCGCTATAGAAAAATCCGCACGCGTATGATACATTTGAAGTGGCATGTAGTTTATGTATGTTTTTATAGGCATATGTGCTATGTTTGAACTGAGAAGAATAACAAAAATATAATTGAAAACCAAGCTTTATTAATTTTTTAAATAAATAAGCTCTTTACATTAAATATCATATAACGTTTTCCTTTAAATTCATCACCGCGACCATATTTTGCGCAAAAGTATGTTTAGATTTTTTGAATAAAAAAAAGTTTGCAATTCCGATTATTAGTCTAATTATAAAAAATAAACGTGAACAACGTATACAATAACACAGCTAACTTGATTCATTTACCACCCTTTAATATTTAAATAAAATTCAGTCAGAATTTATCAATTTACAATATATAATTTTTTGTAAAATACTCATTTCATCTTATGCTTTAAATAAAATCACAAATTTGTGAAACAGGTGACACAAGCTACGACTACTTAAAAATAGAATAAATACTTAAAACATAAATTATATACAGTTTTAAATGCTTCTCCCAAACACTTATTTGCATGGACGAAAAAGATATTATTATTATTACAAAACAACAAACATTTCGTCCCTTTGGGTAAAGTATCAGCATCGTTATTCTAATGTTATAATATATTATATTTAATATTAATCATCTATTTATTAAAACTTAACTATATAACCAAATAAACAATTTTGTTAATGTTATTTACATATAATGTTTGTTTTAGTAATAAATGAACTGCAGCAACCTTGCACGCTCTTCGATAGAAGAAGTTAAACTGTGTCACATGTATCTCAAGTGAGTAATTCAATTACTAATATCTTTTAAATAAAACAAAAACAAAAAACTTACCTTGTAAGATCATCATTAAAATTAAGTTCCAACGTTTGCATACGCATGCGGGTAATAGTGTTGAGTCCTTAGACAATGAGAACCGTCAGTTCCTATGTATTGTTGCAGCGAATGAATTTGTATGTGACTAGCATTATTATAAAATGAGTGATACACTGAACCTTGGCTTTCATTAGTCTTGGCAATAGTTTGCTGTTGACCAGCAGTCATAGTTTGTTGGTGTTGTTGATGATTAAGCTGATGTGAATTCAGATGTTGCTGTTGTTGCAGAACGGGACTGTTATGTGAGTGTTGATGACTGTGGATTTGGTCATTGGCAGGCTGTTGATGTTTGTATTTGACTCGTTGCTGAGATGTGATCCCCGACGCGTCCTGCGTGCCGTTTCCATAAGCCATGTTGAACAGCGCCTCCGGATCGCATACGAATTTGTAGACGTAACGCTCGCCTAATTTAAATTTAATTCAAATAATACTCTAACAATAAACGTATCTAAAATCATAAGCCATACATAATAATCTTCGTATAATAAAAACGAACTAATAGTTTTACTCGGGCAGCAATATTTTAAGAGAACTAATATCATTTTATGATAGAATGATGGTTCTTCTTATAGATTTCGTGGTGCAATAATTTCATTGTCCGCAATCTCGGAGCCAACCGAGCGATATGAGATTTACGCTGTTGCCTCAAAGGCAGAAGGCCGAGTGTAAAGAATCTAATTGATATTGGTTGAAAACTTTAATAATACTGACTGGCTTTACTAAAAATAAAACATATAGTTGAAAGTATAGCTGAATTTGTGATAGCTGAATTGTATGTGTGCTTATGTGCGTATGTATGTGCGGACACAAATTTTTATCCACGATTTCGAGCAAACAGATCAACCGATTTTAATGATTATAAAAACATTGGATTCCTATTGATGGAAAAACGTGCTGATTGATTTTTAAAAGAAGCTGGTCCAGCCGCTTCGAAGATACAGTTAAAAAAATGCCCTTCTGCGGTCAAAAATTATCATTGGGCATAGGAATATCAAATTATCAGATATTTTATAGAGATTTTATTAATAAGTATAAATTTTGTTTACAATTCTATAGGTTTCGCACCAAAATATATAATGTTTAACCGTAAGATAGTAACGCTACGTTTAAATAATTCAAATAATTTAAAAAAATTCAAATGTTTTCAAAAATTAAACTAGTGGGGTGTATGGCATCGTGCCTTAAGGCAAATTGCTGGACCTTCCCGTACCGTAACAAAATGTTCGAGGAATATTAAATATTTCAAATAGATTATTATAAAATTTTTGAAACATTTTTTTTCCAAAATAAATTATTTTGTTAAAACAAGCAGAAAGTTCTTTGAATCATTTAAATCGGACGCTTAGTTCTCTCAAAACTGCCATTTTCTGCACATTTAGTTCTGTATCTTTGAAATGGCTAGGCCTGCCTTTGCCAAAAACTAGTAACCACTTCTCCCAAGCATTACTAATTAAATGATTTTTAGATCATTCAAATCGGATGCTCCGTTCTCTCAAAAACTCAACTGCTGGAGGTGCCTTTGCCAAAAACTAATCACCACATCTCCCTATCAATAGGAATCGAATGTTTTTTGAACCATTCGAATTGGTTGATCCGTGTGCCCGAAAACGTGAACGAAAAAATGCGGACACACAAACACACACACACACACACACATCCAATTTTTCTGAGGTATGCCAAAATGTTCAGAAACCTTCAAAACGTTGAGAAATGCAAAAATTTTCAATTTCCATTTTTGGACGATTACAATAACTTACCCTACGGGAAGTTGAAAAAAAATTATTTTTCAAAAAAAAAACAAAATTCTAAAAAAAAACATTTTTTTAAAAAAATTCTAAATTTTTTAAAGCTTTTATAATTTTTAAGTTACAGTACAGGATGTTTGTACTGTACCAATAATTTGCCTTAAAGCACGATGCCATGCACCACAAGTTAAAATTTGAAATTACAGTGATAATATTGTATTGTCTTGAAAACATAGATGTGAATACGAGGTTATCACATGCTTGGTTTCAACTGTATAGTAGTTATCTCAAATTGCATTTGTGATAACCTTAATAATCTTAGTAACTATGATGAGAAGGTGCAGAACTAATAATAATTTTCACATTCCGACAAGCGAGTAAAGATCAACAACTTTTGAAATTTCATAGATTGAGCTTTACAAGGTATTATATTATTATATCTATTCTACTATAGCTACACGATGGGTACAGCGCCCCTACGTTACCTGCAACTTTTTGCATAATGCCCTTCTCATAGTAATACCTCAGGGACCTGCTCAGTTTGTCGTAGTTCATGGCCGGTCTGTTTTTTTGAAGTCCCCATCGACGCGCTACTTCTTCCGGTTCTACGAGTTTAAACTCCATACCGCGTCCGGTCCACGCAATGCACCCAGAACTAAATAAAAATTATCACTACTGACAAAATATATTAAAAGAGTCAAAATATAATAAATTGTATATATTTCAATTTGACTTTAAGTAAGGTGACCATATTTTTTTGCACTAAATCCGGTGCGGATTAGAATGTGTGTGAGAGCGGGCGGACGGGTGGTGGTGGTGTTGGTTGGTTGGAGCTAAACTCAAATTTTCTAGTTGAAAAATATTTAAAAATACATATATTGGCAATCAAAACATTTTTAAAAATCCGGGACAATCCGGGACAAAAAACCTAAAACCGGGACAAATATTGCTTTTAGAAAAAGCCGGGACGCAAGGCGGAAAATCGGGACTGTCCCGGCTAATCCGGGACGTATGGTCACTTTACTTTAAGTAATTATATTGTGAAAACCCAACCACTTATACCTCAACAAATAACACATATCAAACAAAGAACTATTTGACTAAGTTCAGTAAAAATTAGCTGGGTGTAATTCATCATTGTAGAAATGTGTTTACAAAAGCGCAACTAGAAACTTGCTGTTTTTCAAAAATTTATAACTTGGTCTTTTTTAACCCGCAGGCGAGGCAAAATGAGACCGACAGGGGACAAACAGGTCCAATGTCTTGCTTAAATTTTGAAGAAATTTGATAAAATATTAGCTACATTATTCCACCAATGCAAAATATAAATGTTATGTGTGCATTTTTTACAGAAATACACTATAAACAATCTTGATCTGGTATATCGTAATATTCAACACCGAATTTGGAATAACTATTTATTTAACTTATATCTTGTAAAATTGCTTTTCTTCATTTAATTTATTTAATCATTTATTTAATCAATTTATTTAATTCATTTAATTTACTTTATTTTACTGAAATTAAAGAAAAAACGATTTTGCTTTTTTATATAATTTTGCATTTTGCTTTATAAGAGGATTTTTTTTCAAATTTAAATTATTTTCCATATTATAGCTCCATAGATAAACAGAACAGCAAGATAATCCAGCTCCATGGATAAACAAGTATAAACGCCCTCCGCGAAACTTTCATCGCGTTTTTTTTCGATACTTTTACTTTGTCTGTTCCGATACGATGTTCACAATTTTTTAATTTTTACTCGACTAATTTATATGAAATTCTCTTCAGTATGCTCAAATCAACTCATCCTCAAATTCTGTTTGTATATGGCTATTTTGTGAAAAAACATTATTTGAGCTTGTCCCTGGTTCATACGGTTGCTAATTATATATAATATATATAATTATATATATATAATATATATATATATATATATATATATATATATTTATTTATTTGGAGAGATAAAAACATGGGTATGGTGAGGTATCAAATTTTTGAGATTTCAACCTATTTTTTCTTTAATTTTTTTTTTGTTATTTTTTTCTAAAATCCTAAAACATTAATTAATAACTTGTTAGAAAAAATATATTAAAAATATTGTTTGCCTTTTTACGGGCTTTCAAATATTGCATAAAATTCATGGCTGTAGACCAGAATACTCCCCTACTACAAGTGGCTATATTAAGAAAATTAGAAGTGCCCAATGGACAAACACAGGTGATAGACCACATGCACAAAAAATATCGTGAATTGAAAGAGAGTAGTTTAAAAAGTAGAATACAAAAAATGAACACTAGACAATAGAATAAAAAGTAGTATATATATACATATATACTATATATAATATATATATATATATATATATATGTACTAGACGACCCGACAGACGTTGTCCTGTACCCATGTCTCCATTTTTTTATGATAATATACTAATATTTACTGTTTACCTAAAAATAATAATTATTGTTTTTCAAATTACTCTTCACGCCAAAATGCATATACATTTATGATATGAGCGATGTTAAATGTAAAGCTGCTTTAAACAATGACATGTCGTTTTTTGCAATTTTTTCCATTAATTTGTACAATATTGCACATTCATCCCAGTACTTAGAAAATTTCTTTAACAAACTTCAGAAAGATTCATCAAAATCCGAATAATCGTTTAGAAGGAGTATACAGTGTGTGCTTGTAATTTAATATGAACATTATATAAAAGGCATAAAGCTCAAATTGATTTTACGTTTCAGTTAGAAAACATTTGTATGTGAAAAAGAATAAGGCTGTTTTTAGGGTTTTCACGGCAATTATTCGATTTTTTTCGCCGTAAGAACCATCCTTGGACTTCAACAAACATTTTAAAAAAACAATTGGCCAAATTGGTTCAGGCGTTGTTGAGTTATGCGCTTACCAACATATTTTTCGATTCATTTTTATATATAAGAAGATATATATATATATATATATATATATATATATACTAGCAAACCCGACGAACTCCGTTTCGCCACCAGATGGGTTCGTGAGAAAGATGAAGAAATTTTTTGTTTGTTTTATATTTTAAAAGGAAAAATTTGATTTTATTATACAACAGTAACGAATTTATTTTGATTACAAAAATGAAGTGTTTTTTAGTTGAACTTCTCTAAGTAAATGAAAGTGAATCCGCAAATTATCCGTTTCCTGGAAGTGATCTTTGGTAAACCACATTTTTTGTTTTTTGGTCTGACGTTAACACAAACAAAACGGATGCTTTTCTAACTCGTGAACAGGCAACGTATAACTGCCCATGTGAAAAACAATGATTTTCTAAATAATCTATTTGAAATTTATCCGCAAACACTAAGCGATTGGCCTTGCGGCTTGTTAGTTGTCATTGCGAACGCAAGGCGAACTGGAAATTGCAATCATTTGAAGTCAAATGGAAGACCAGTCGGAATCATTCGTATGTCACCAAATCGCCAGCAATTTTTGATTGAATGGTGAAATTCAGTGCGTGTACATCATTATTCTCTGAGGCAAGAATTGCTCGTTGACTTAACCAAGCATAATTCTGATAATTCTTACTAATGTCATTACTTGAATTTTTAATTACGGTGCGTGAAGTTCCAGCAGCTTGCATTAAGGCACAATGCCAAATTATTTGAAACAGTTATTGATTATTTTTTATTAACTTCAAATTTAATTTCGGTGCGTGAAGTTCTAGCATGTTGCTTTAAGGCACGATGCGATGCCCACTAATTTTCTTAGCTATAAACCTTGCGGAGCCCGAGACCTTTCCAACGAATGCAAAATTGTCGAAATCGGTTCGTGCGTTCTGGAGTTATTTTTGTCAGGAAGGAAACCCGACTTATTTTTATATATATATAGAAGATATCTATTTGAAATTAATTAAAACAATTGTTGATTATTTTCATTTCTCAAATTTTTAATTACGGTGCGTGAAGTTCTAGCAATTTGCTTTAAGGCACGATGCCATGCACCACTAATTTTCTTAGCTATAAACCTTGCGGAGCCCGACACCTTTCCAACGAAAGCAAAATTGTCGAAATCGGTTCGTGCGTTCTGGAGTTATTTCGTCAGGAAGGAAAACCCGACTTATTTTAATATATATAGAAGATATATATATAAGTCTGTTTTACACGGTAATATATATAGAAGTATATATATAAGTCTGTTTTTACACGGTAGATTGGTTCCAGAAGAAGCCGTGTAAAAAAACGTATAAAAAAAGACATTGATCTTATACAAAAATGGGTGATTTGTTCCTAATCTCTAAAACCTATTAAAATTAGTGAAAAACAAGAATTTTTAAGAACAAGAATTCATGTTTATTTTATTAAATCAAATATATAATGCTTATTTTCACAAGCATAGTAATTAATGATAAAAAAGATATGCACTCTAATCTAAAAGTAATATAAATTAAATGTATGGCAACTTCAGGAACTAAAAGTTTCAGACTTTTTTTTCAAAAATATTTTTCTGTGATATGAACATACTTCGCAAAAATTAAATTTGATAAAAAAATTTAAGTACATAAAATTTCAAATCGTGCTAAATGGAATAAAATCGTGTAAAAAAATTAAAAATATTCAATTTTCAAACCGTGTTATATCAAAACCGTGTACAAAAAGACCGTGTAAAAACAGACTTAGGTGTATATGTATCTTTATTTTAAACACTTTTTATAATTTACTAAAAACAAACTGAATTCAAACAAATTACATTAATACGTTATTTTAGAATAAACTAAATATTCATTAAAAAAAAACTATTTGAAAATATAAATGTGTTACTCCATAATGCTACCGTTATTTCTTCATTACCTTGCCGCCGGTTCATCCAAAAGCGCAACTAGAAACTGCCACAATTGTAGCGAGCCTCGCCTGGGGTGATGGAACGGGTTGCCCGCTACGGATATCACCTGTCCGGCGCTTGCGTGAGCGCTCGTAGTGCCGTGAGATTGCGCGCTCGTAGCCGCCGATGCTACGAGGGGCGTGCTGGATGAATACAGACCAGCCCCAGGGACGTCGACTCCGCCTAAAATGAGGCGACAGGTTACTAGGGTTGGATTGGAAAGAAATAAAAATAAAGGTGTAATTTCCTAATACAAAATATTTCCTGACAATAATTGAGATCTCAATAAGAATTCAAATCGAGCGAGTACTTTTTTTAATTCAAATGCGACTAAAATCGATTGTCAAATATAATCTAAAATTATTGAAATTTTTGTAATCGGTCCTGACGGACTTTTCTCATTTTATTCCTAACTAGAACTTCTGTTGCGACACAATAACTGCAAACCGCAAATCAAATCGACGCAAGCCATTATTGTATTATATGAAATGTATTTTAAATGTTTCAAATAGATGCAACTTATTATTTAAAAATCTTGAGCATGGCATTTACATTCATAATCACATTTTTTAACTTCCCGTAGGGCAAGTTATAGTAATCGCAAAAAAATCGAAAATGAAATATTTTATATATATTTACGTTTCAAAACCTTCTGAACATTTTGGCATACCTTAGAAAAAATGAATGTATGTGTGTGTGTATGTGCGTGTATGTGTGTGTGTTCAGATACAAATTTTTGTCGACGATTTCGGGAACACGGATGAAACGATTTGAATAATTTAAAAAGACATTCGATTTGTATTGATAAGAAGACGTGCTGATTAGTTTTTGGCAAAGTCAGGTCTAGCCGTTCCGAAGATATGGGGCAAAAAGTGCCAAAAACGGTAACTCAGTTTTTAAGAGAACGGATCGCCCGATTTGAATAATTCAAAAAACATTTTACTTGTATTAACAAGATAAAGAACTGATCAAATTTTCATGAAGGCAGGTCTAGCGGTTTCGGAGATCTAGTAAAAAAGGTAAAAAAAAAATGCCATTCGACAGTCAAAAATAATCATTAGACATATTCACATCAAATTATCAGATCAGATATTTTATAGAGATTTTAACAATAAGTATAAATTTTGTTTACATTCCCATGGGTTCCGTACCAATGTTTACGCGTTAGACGGCAACGCGGCGCTTACGCACTTCGATATTTCGTCTTTATGCAGTTAAAGCAGTACGATTGCTTTAAAAAAAAGTTCAGAATTTTTAAAATATTTCAAAATAAATTATTTAAGATAGAATGATTTAATATGGTTCGAAATTCTATTAAAAGTTTCAAATCATTGATCAACTTTTATTAATTATTTTTAATTAGGCGAATTTTGAATTGCGGTACAGGAAGTTCCAGCAATTTGCCTTAAGGCACGATGCCTTAATTGCTTCCACTTACAGCTAGTTTCTTCAAGTTTTGATTAGAACTGATTTCAGAAATTCAGAATAACATGAAACGCAGAAAAAATCTAAAAGTAGTGTACCGACTTTAGAATTAGTGTATAGGCTTTTACGCAAAAACAAGTTTTAATCATATGAAATGATTAAAACTTGTTTTCGCGTAAAAGCGTATTTACTAATTCTAAAGTCGGTACACTACTTTATATATAATGAGTCCGTTAGCTGAGTTAAACTCCAACTCGATTTAGGGAAGAATAGTGTGAGAGATTTACCATTTTTATTTCATACCGCAGTGCCTGAAATGGGCTATTTTCAATTGGTAACATATGTTTGATTTATACTTGCAAATGAAAATCAACATCGCTACTGCACGATGTCAGGTTGTCCAGAGCGGGGTTCAATGTTTATTAATATTGATTAATGATAGTTTTAAGTATTGCCTTATTCTTCTGGTATTGCCCAATAAAATATATTTTAATTTAAAAAATGAACTTTTTTATAATTACATAATTATATTTATTATTTTGCTAATTTAATATGGTTTTAATATGGTATAATATAATTAAAATATACAAGTACACATACAAAATTATAAATAAATTTTAATGCATACATTGCTTATGAAACAAGCTACTTATGAAACGTATAATTTATAAAAATTTAGTTATTTTTAGGGTGCACTTTTATGTGTTCTATGAACTGTTTAGCTATCCCACGTCCTTAACCGTTTACGCTACTGCGGGATTGAAAAATTCAGATACGATTTGTAAAAAAATGCACGTTATACCCATCCCTGTATCATCATATACTCTCGACGATCCAAGTTTCCAGTAAACTCCGCCTGTATGGCGAAACAAACAAATGGGAACATTGTGAAAATGGAAGTTTAATATTTTCCCATATATGATACTATAGTATATATGATACGTCCAATATATACATTTTTAACTTTTACTTAGATTCTTCTAAAATCAGAATACCATAATCACTCAAATCTAACTCTTCTTTAATTTTAATTTTAGTCATGCATAAGTTATATTTTGGGATATGTGAAATGAATTTCAAGTGTTTCAAAGTTGTATACTTTGAAATGTATAATTAAATTAAAACTAGTGTTGTATGGTATCGTGCCTTAAGGTAAATTGCTAGATCTTCCCGTACTGTAACAAAATATTCGAGATAGATTAAATGCTTTCAAATAGATTAATATAAATACTGTAACTTATATCTTTCCAAAAAAGTAAATAAACAAAATTTAATAAATCGAATTTAAAATGAAGGATATTGTCAAATATTTATAAGAATTATATAAACTGAACAGCAAAGTTAAAATTATTTATTCGAAGTATATAAGTGAACTTTAAAACCTTAGGTAGAATTAAAATTAAAATTCGAATTATTTTCGATATAAAAAAAATTAATTTGAAAATTAAAAAAAAACTTCATTTTTTTTCAAAAGGAATCGTTTCGTCAGCACGAGCATAATACTCGTCTAAAAAACGTACGGTAGACATATAGATATATCAAGGGATGTGATCCATGGAAAATCATAAAAAATCGTAATAAGTATTATACGTAGGAGAAGGATATCTAATTCTGTAGTACATCAGAAATAACCCACCTGTAGTACTGCTGCAAGAGGTAGTGCTATCAGCTGCTGCAGCTGTGTAGGCTGTTTGCTGCTCCGATTTATCAGATGCTAACGTATTTGCTGTGGACGCACTATGAAGTTGATGTTGAGCATTATTAGTTCCAGCACTTATTTGTTGATAGCTAATCACTGACGAAGGTCGTGGGCTATATTCGGGAAACGTCGTTTGGGGTGGAGACAGGGTACCTACGTTGCGAGAAGAGTCAGCCCAGGTACCTAGTAATTTTAAAATTTTTTTTTTTTTTTTAATTTACTAAATCTTTAACATCAAAATTTCTAAAATTCAAGCACTTGACAAATGCTATAAAATTATTTTAATTATTATCTTTTATTTAATTTATTATTACAAGTATTTAATGCATATATTGTAATTTTCTCAATTTTTACAAATAAAATGTACTTGTACTTGTATGTACTTATATTGTACATTTGTGCAGTAAATGCTCTATATGTAAAATGTGTTATTACGTAGTAAAATACAGTAAAGATTTTTATATAAAAATTAATAGAGTTCGGAAAAAGAAGTATATATGCTCTATCATTGACGCTGATTGCAAATAGAATGAAATGAAATCGTGGAATTCATATCAAAATATCATCACTTTATTATTATAGATTTCATTATAGTTATTTTTATATACACATATATACCTATTTTTTAAAATCACTGCTATCAGTCAAATCTTACTGAATTAATAAATTGATTCTTAAGTTAAAGTTAAACGTTATTTTCAAGTTTACATAATTAATAGTACAATATGTACGATTGCTAGTATATTTTATAAACTTATAATTGAAATTAATTATAAAATTGAGCAGCGCACAAAGATCCAATTTGAGTTTAAGAAATTACTGTTTAATCTAATCCAAATGAACTACATCACAACACATATTGCGTATCAAACAAGCAACTATCGAACCATGATCAATAAAATGACCAGATGATTTCTAATTACAGAAATTACTGCTTTTTACTGTTTTTCTAAAATTTGTCATTTGTCCCTTTATACCCTGTAGGCGGGCTGAAATGAAACAGTCATGGGAAAGCAGATCCAATGTCGAAATAATGTCTACAATATTCAACCAATGCAAAATATAAATTTCAGTTTACAAAGTTAACACTGTATATGGCCTTGATCTGGTATTGTGACAGAAATATTCATCAGCGGAGTTGTAATAATAATTAATTTAATTTATTTCTTACAAAATTGCTTTTTCTCAACTGAATTTAAATTTAAATTTAATTTTAATATATATATATATATATATATATATACTCGTATATATATATATATATATGTGTGTGTGTGTGTGTGTGTGTATGTATACTTATATTTGAGAATTTAGCTTTACAAATATCTTTCAGTAATATGTATAAATATGCAAACGCTTTATAAAAACCTTTATAAAAAGTGTTTCAAAAATATCCACAGTAAAAATTCAGTATGCAAATTCATGAATGGATCTTTTATAATCTAAAACGTAGTTGGAGATTAAATCGTGTGGCTCCCCTCGTCGATGGTGTCTCGTCTCGTTCATTTTTCAGTTTGTACTGCGGTGATTTATATTAATTATTAACATGATAATTAATATAAGGCGGTTATTATCGGCGAATGGCTTAAGATGTAAAGCAAGTGCAAGCGGTTTAATTTAAATTAATGAATCTATATTGCTGATTAGCATTTAATGGAAGAACAATATCGTAATACCCATATATGAATCGAGCGACTACTGCATTAAGATACTTTTCAATTACATTACAATGTAAAATGACAGATACACATTTAAAATGTACGTATTATTTTTAATTTAAAGTCCTAAGACTTAAATTTGTCATATTTGTTCATACTCGTATACATTATAATAGTACATAAATAGTTTTATCACGTTCTACAGGCGTAAAGAAAACTAAGATGTGTGTGTGTATGTGCGGATACAAATTTTCATCGACGATTTCGGGAACACGGGTCAACCGATTTGAATAATTCAAAAAGCATTCGGTTCGCATTGATAAGGAGACGTGCTGATTAGTTTTTGGCAAAGGCAGTTCGAACCGTTTCGAAAATACGACAAAAAGTGCCAAAAATGATAATTGATTTTTTGAGAGAACGGAGCGTCTGATTTGTATGATTCAAGAGACATTTTACATATTTGTATTAGTGAAATAAACAATTAATGAAATTTTTGGAAAAGCATAAGTAGGATAAGACATAATCTTAAACAGTCAGTCAGAATATTATAAATAAATCCAGTAAAGTACAAATATATTTCTTCATTAGGGCTCGCTCGCAGGTGAGTGGCTAGACCGAAGAAATCTGAATCAGAGAACACAATATTGATACCCGTTTCAAGCAGCCTGATGTCAAGCAGTAGTAACATCAGTTTTTACTTCAAAATATAGATATTAATCTAGTGAAAATAGTTCTTATCCTGCATTTCTGCATCAATAAAAATTTCTCAGTATTACAGATATTGTAATAATTAAATTCATCGCGTGGACAACTGTTTGGGTTGCCATCTTTAAAAAACAAAGTTGTATGACAGCAATTCATCACAACAACTTTTATTGTTGTTTATCTTTAAGTTTTGATGTGCTCAAACAATAATAAAATAAACAGAATATTGTTACGTTAATAATACTTCTAGAAAAAACTTCACCCAACATACTCTACAAATAACTGTTTCAAACCATAATCCGACTACTAATAATGACACTTAATAATAATAATAGCAATATCATATTGCTTATATGAATGAATATTATCATGAATTATAATTTATATTAGCAAATTGTATTCATAATCTATTATCGGGCCATCTAGTTTTTATTTACATGTTTTAATAAAAAATGTCAGTCTGTGTAAGTCGATAACATTTTCGTCGCTGAAAAAATAGTAGAACATTTACTTTTTATTTTGAAATATTAATAATTTTCGCAACGATGACTGTAAGTTTCAGTTATTATTCTTGATTCTTATCATGAAAGTATGCAATTATTAAGTCACATATTATGTATAAAAATTAATTCACGCAGAACACTTGAACAAATCGAAGATTTACTGCATCCTTTATTTTCTTGTTTACCCCTTGTTGATTTTTATAATATATATTTAATAAGAAAAAAATGATAAACTAAGTTCTTCGAGGTAAATTTCATTCTGAATCGGTTTTGCATATATTTGCATACGATTCATTTTTCGGTAAAGGTATGCAATTTCCTGGTACAAAGTACGTGTGTGCAATGTAAAATAGAAATTATTAAGAAAACACGAACAGAATTCATCAATGAAACGATTTCAACCGCTTTAGTGATGTCGACACTATGATAAATTTTCGATCTTGATTTATTTATTATTATTATATATTTAAAAGTAACATTAACATATATTTTAAAATTTACTTAAATGGTTGGGGTTATCTTTTTTGTTTTTCTGCCGTTCAGCAACATGTTTTGTTTGATTAATGAATTTTTAAATTATTATGTTATAAATACAATTTAATTTAATAGATATGAAGCTGCATAGAAATTTGGTAAACTTGTATATATATATATATATATATATATATATACAAGCCGAAACGGGGTGATAGAATTGACCTTAACTGTCGTGAAAAAAATTAGAAATAATTATCTCACGTTGTTTGGATATTTTTAGCTTTTAAGTGCAACTAAAAATATTACCAATTTTCGGTTATTGTCGTCAATTTTAACTAATTTTGTTCATTTAAACTTTGGAAAAAACAATAACACAATTGCCCTTTACAAGAATTAAGACTTTTTGTTGAACTATGATGTTAAAATTTTTAAAATTGGTTGACTTTGAGAGCGCCTCCTGTAAAAAAATGTACTGGAGTGTGTTGCCAAGTTGCATTAAAAGTTGGTGCATCATCTGGATTGTAAAATGATAAAATATTCCTCATTTCACTATTGAAGAATTTCGAGTGAAAAAACAAACCTCAAAATGACATGATTTTTGCTAGTGGTACATTTTACTCAATCAAACTGTATTTTCTCAACGAAGGCTAGAATGTTGGCCGATACGTATGAATTTATATTATGTGTATAATTACGCTTGTGGTAATTAGTACAATTGATTATGATCGATTAAGAATATGTCTATAAAAAATATAAATCAATACAATAGAAAAAACCCAATTCGAAAAAATATTTCCAGTTTACTACACGATTCAAAAAAAAAAAACGACGCGTGTTATATGTCAAGAGGTATGCTGTGTAGCAGAAGCAGCCATGTAAGGTTAAAAGGGGATTGAAAGCACCCCTAAAGTATTTTTACACACAAATGAAATTTGGTGTGAGTAATCTGATCATCTCAATCCAAAAAAAATATTGTGACAGTAAATTATAGCAAGTATTGTGGTAGCGAAAAAATATGTCATATGCAAATCGTGATATTGTCGGCGCCACGGCGTCTCTGATCGAAATAAATTCTCGACTACCATGAGCAAGAAAAATATTCTTGTATATAGAATACAATTTTGAGAAAAATTCACGTGTGCAACAAATATAAATAAAACATAAGATTAAACAAATAACAATTACATTTTTATAAGTTTGAATGGTGTTATGTATTTAAAATTTTCAAAATTGGCGCAAAATTTAAAAATTTAGTAAATGTAAGCATTGCGATATACTTAACATATCAAATAAACAATTTATTATATATATATATATATATATATATAATAATAATAATAAAAGAACCGGAAACGAGGAAAAGTAGTGTGAGAGATTTTCCATTGCCATTTCAAACCGCAGTGCCCAAAATGGGCTACTTTCTATTGGAAACATATTTCATATCTATATTTTCAAATAAAAATGGACATCACTTTTATTATACTTATATATATATATATATATATATATATATATGTATATATATATATATGTATATATATATATATATATATATATATATATATATTATTGCTAATATCTATACAACCAAAACAATTAATAGCAACTACTCACTTTCAGGTGGCTCTCTTTTAACAGAAACTTGTGGCGGTGGCGTCCTAAAACGAAAGCGTTTTTATTTTATATTAAGTAAGATTTTATTTTATATTATGAATAACTTTTTTATAATACTAATCAAATTAAGGTTTATTTTCAGAATTTATATTTAAAACTTTGAACATTTAACAAAAGCCAATAATATATAATAGTACTTCAACAGATCTTAATTTAGCTCTAACTAACAAAATATTTTTATTAAATTTTGAATATATAAGAATTTGTAAAAAATCATCACTTTTTGTTACCATTAAACGTTCGTAATGCAATTGTTTAAGATAAATTTCATTCATTTTCAAGTGCATTTCAATAATTTTTAAGATGTTTACAACGATCATTGGTGTCTATTAAATTTGTGTTCTTTAAAATATTTTACTTATAATCATTATATTATATAATATAAACAATTTACAAATTTTCAATTATATAGTTAATTGAATACATTGGCATGGGAAGCTTCTTATATTAAGTTAAATGTACATAAGTACATAACGTATATTTTTCGAGGATCTCTACATTGAAATTGTAATGGTAATAGACGCCAATAATTTATTATTTGTCATTTGTATTATTTTGTTCTGTATTGTTTGTAATTTACGCATTTTGTTTTGGATGCAACACTCCAGATTGGAATTATCTCTGGAAATTTAATGGATTCTTCTCTTTATTTTTTATGATGTTTTAAGTTTCTCTAATTCTCTTTAAAAAATCACAAAAACATAATTTTTATGGAATGTATGTTCCATTGAACACATCGTATTCTAATATTGTCTAGGATTTCCACTATGGGTAGACCAGAATACAATATGCATATTTACAATTAAATAAGAACAAATGAACACTACTATAAAGCTTTATTATTTAGTAGACTTCTACCTATCAAGTCTCATTTCAAAAACTCAAAAATATTTTAGATCTCTCGTCATTCGATCATTCATGTAATTAATATTTTAATTCGCTTTATAATTACCTGTATCCGTAATTTGAATTACAAAATCCAAAAAAATTTCTAGATGGCGAAGAACCATGTACAGAATCAGGCTTGGTATTATCTGTAAAAAATAAAAAAGACTTGAAGGCAAAACTTAAATAATTGAAAAACTAGTACTACTGAAAAATTATAAAAAATTCTTTATAAATTTATTGAATAAAATGGTTACTTTATCTCATTAACATTTTATTCTGATTTGAACCAAAATCGATTTAGAAGTAAGTCGTATGATTTGAGGAAAGATTCTAATAACTCGAATAATTCGGCACAACTGGTAAATTACACTATATGAATTTATTCAGATTTAGCAAACAAAAAATCAAAAATAGCCGTTACAAGCTTGACATGAATAGTTTTAATCAATATTATTCATTAAAATAACTATGAATTTAAAACTTTCTACTCGCCGCAGACCACCAGTTTAGGATTATTATTTTTGCACTACAGTCGATTGTTAATAAATGTATTAAGAAGTAATGTAGCTCATTGCAGTGTGTATTACAAAAATTACACCTTATATTTCATTCAAAGTTCTTGTTTCAATCTATATATAACAGAGTGTTCAGGTGTTAACTAACGTACGATATTAAGTTTCTTCAATGAATTTAAATTAAATGTTTATCAAATTTGATATCGTGATTCAAATCAAATGATTCTGAATAGTTCTAAGGCGCGACTGGGGCCATGGATTTGAAGTATCTACTAACTTTTCACGAAAGACCATGAGAAATTAGATTGTTTTATAATCAATGTGCACGCATTCATGTCTTTGACACATTTTCTCAATAATCTATAGCTGTGCAAAATATGGGGCATCCGATAATCGATCGCGCATCTTTTCCGTAAGGGGCTCCTACATGACTTTGTCACTGCGGGTGGTTCATTTTCCAATCTGACGTGATGAAAGGCGAATGTCATGGACTAAACGCTTCGAGTCTTTGATCTTATTGATTGAGAACAGATAACACAACGAGACTTTTTAAGAATTCTATATCGGTTCTAAGTACGCGAAAACATGACTCATTTTATAGAATAAAAACACTAACAAAAGATAATTCATTCTCGCAAGCGTTCGCTAACAATTCAAATAAAAAACGAATATTATCAGCATTCTTTCAGTGAATGTTAGTCACTTGTGACTAGGTATGTAATAATACATGCAAAATTCTGAAGAACTAAAACCTAATAGTCGCGCCAATGAAGATTTTTTGCAGAAAATCTCCAAACTCTAATTTAATTTAATTTAAATTAATTTGTTTTTGTTTTTTTTTGTATTATTCAAAATCACAAACTTTTCAGAGAAAAAATGTGTGTGTTATTTATATAAGCAAATAAGTTTTCAATATACAATATTTACATCATAAAAATTTCTTGTGTGGGTCAAGAAATATATATGCGTTTATAAAGCATTTTTTATTCAATTTTTCATTACTGTGAACCAATTTGCATAAAGTTTTAGAATTAGGCTTATCCTTAACTTCAAAAGTGAAAATATATGATTTCCGCACCCACCCTGGTCGAAGTTGACACCCCTGATCGGTGTTTTATAATGTACTGTATATTAATAGAAATAAAACCTGAATAATAAAAACAAGTTGTTCAAAAAAATCCAATCCAAAGTTTTTCAAATTATTCTATATTTTATACGTAAATTTTACAATTTTTAAGATATTATGAGAAGACGGTGGTGTTAATAAAAAACATATTTTAGCAATAATAAATTTTGAAATTAAGTACTGAAATTTTCTCAAGTTTTCTTCGTTGTTGGATTACATACAAAAATACTTAATACGTAAATCTTAATACCTAAAACAATCTGTTTTAAATTTTTTTTGCTAAATAATATAAAACTGAGATTATTTTCATAATATCCAAAAATATTCAGTTGTGTAAAATAAAAATTTTGAACAAAAACTATCATGTTAATGTAGTAAGTTTCTGTTCACATTTAGTTAAATATGCGAACTCCACTTGTAAAACTTATTATTGTGGCAATACTTACATTTTGAGCCCACCTTGACATTTCTGTAAGTGACATTTCTGAACCCTAAGAAGTCGAAAATTCGCTAAAGATATTACTTGAGGATGTGCGTTTACATCAAAGATGTTACATGAAATCAATCCGAACTTTATCGATTCTTGTTCAATGTTTACAAATATAGACAATATTTTCTTCTTATAACACAAATCATATAATTTCGAATTTTATAGTTTAACATTTTTGTTAATTAAAGTTATTACTTTGAATAAAAAACTAAAATAGTGCATATAGAAAAAGTTGATACTGTGTTGTAAACAATTTTCCACAGATGTTTCAAAAAGCCATTGATTTTTAAATCAGTTAAATACTAAAAATTTGAAGATCAAAATTTACGCAAAATTGCATTAAATATTAGGTGTATATTCATGTATATATTATATTATAATAGTATTATATTATTATAATAAGGAATTACAATGACATTGAACATGTAAGCAAAGGGCACTTTTGACTTTACGTAAGTGGCATAAATGAATATAATCAATCTTGATCAATAAAAATTGAGATTTAGTACATAGTGTTTAGACGAACATTTTACATTTAATATAAAACGTTACTTACAATAATTGCGTTCGTCAAATTTCAGAATATGAAATTACAGAGCAAAATTTCAAAATTCAACCGATGTTTGTTAATTAGAAATATAAACCGACACCTTTCAAACTGTTTTTGAATTTTTGAAATTGATTTGAAATGTTAAAACATGGCCGATTTTTTTAATTGTTAGTTACAACCAAATAACTCACAAATAATTTTTAACAAATAGCCCTTTGAAACCGGTAGACTTGCTTTCGAGAAAACGTAGGCGAAAAAATTTTGTTCATATTTGCAAACTCATATTCATGCAAAATTCTTCAATCAAATCAATGCATGTATAACTAGTGCATAGTATCGTGCCTTAATTCAAGTTGCAGGAACCTCACTTACCGTAATTTATAATGTTTAGAGCTTTAGATTTTTCTTTCAACCAAATTATATTTATTGAGAATTTTAATTTTTTTTGAAAACTTCTGATAGTTTTTAAAAGCGTTCGCGCTACGTAGCCGTTCTAGAGATGAAATATCTAAAACAGCTACGTCGTAGCCTAACGGTTTAACATTATAAATCTTGGTACAGAAACCATAAAAATGTAAACAAAATTTGCACTTGTTATTAAAATTTACATGAAATATATGATTACTTGATGTACATATATCTAATGATCATTTTTGACCGCTAAATGGCTTTTTTTCAACTTTTTGTACTGGATCTCCGAAACCCCTGAGCCAAAAATTTAATCAATTCTTCAATCGTCAATACAAGTGAAATATTTTTGAACAGTTTTCATTATTTACTTTATTACAGCTACTATAACTTACCCTACTCGATCTTAAAAAACATAAATACACACTACTAATTGTTCAAGAAGTTTGTCAGCATGTTTCAATATAGAGCTTAAACTAGTGGTGTATGGCATTGTGCCTTAGGGCAAATTGCTGGAACTTACCGTGCCGTAATGAAATATTCGAGGAATATTAAATGTTTTCAAATAGATTATTATAAATACTGTAACTTAAATATTTTTACAGAAAAGTAAATAAACAAAACTTAATCAATCGAATTTGAAATGAAGGAGAACAATTGCAAAGTAAAAATTATTTATGAGAATTATATAAGTGAGCTTTAGAACTTAGATAGAAAAAAATTAAATTCGAATTACTTTCGATATTCAAAAAAAAAAATTTTTTTTTTTGAAATTAAAAAAAAAATCCCAAAAGCAATCGTTTCGTCAACACAAGCAGAAAGTTTTTTGAATTATTCAAATTCGATGCTTAGTTCTCTCAAAAACTGCCATTTTTTTCACATTTAACTCCGTATCTCCAAAACGGCTAGACCTGTCTTTTCTAAAAACTCATTACCACTTCTCCCCGTTATTACGAATTTTTGGAAAATTCAAATCGGATGCTCTTTTCTTTCAAAACTCAATTTGTATTTTCTGCACAATTTGCTCCGTATTTCCGAAACAACTGGACCTGCCTTTGCCAAAAACTAATCAACACATCTCCCCATCAATAAAAATCGAATGTTTTTTGAACCATTCAAATCGGTTGATCCGTGCACCCGAAAACGTGGACGAAAAATTGTTTCCATACATACATACATACACACACACACATATTTTTTTCTGAGATATGCCAAAATGTTCAGAAACCTCTGAAACGTGAAGCAATGTATAAATTTTCAATTTTGATTTTTGGACGATCACAATAACTTACCCTACGGGAAGTTAATAAAAATTCAAACGCTTCGAAACTTACATAAATCGTTGAATCGTTGCTCATATGAAATAGAGGGTATTGTAATAAAAGTCGAAAATTTTCTTCGTAGCCGGAGCAGACGGTTTGTCGGGATGTCGGGTTGTCGGGATGCGCAGCGCATATCCACCGTGCATATCCAGCACGTTGTATCCAGCATGTTGCGCCGTGCCGCGCCGCCTAATGGAGTTATGTGTCTTGGGACTGGTATTAGTAGCGAGCCTGTTTACTTATTTACTTTTCCACTTATTTACTCAAGCACATTAATGATTTGAGCCCCAGGGGTTTAGATCTCTCGTAAAACGCCATTGTGTTTAGTTCGCGAGTTATATGCATAAGTAATATCGGCACTTGCATTCGCCAGCCCAACCATGTATTATGCACATTACTGATAATGTCGGGAGCCAATGCTAATTACAAATGTTTTAGCGGGTCAACAGTTTCAAAACGGGATATCAGTATTAAACATGAGGGACAGGTAAGTAATGATTCAAAATGTTATACCAGCGAAGGTAAACCATTTTGTGTAGGGCACCTGCCAGAATTATATCGTTATGATCGATCGTTTTTCATATGAAACCTTGTAGAGATTTTAGCTTAAACCTAGTTAAATAAACTATTTGTAAAAAAATGTAATTTTAATAATTTACATTCGGTTCTGCTAATTGTATTAAATGACAGCTTTCCCACAAGTCTCATTTCTAGCAGAAAAAAATAAAAATAATAATTACTTAATTAATTGTCATATGTTACATTTCCAAAAACTGATCACACAAATTCTATATTCGCTCAACTTCTTGAAATAGTTTCAAAACGACTGCAAAAAGATTCCAAAATACAATATTCAAGGCATTTAGCATTACTACATCTTTTGAGAACTGAGCTGAATTTGTAACTACTATTAAGGTGACCATACGTCCCGGGTTTTTCTAAAAGCAGTATTTGTTCCAGATCTAGATTTTTTCTCCCGGATTATTCTGGGTTTTCGAAAGTGTTTAAATTGAATATTTGCAATTACTTTATAATAAAATTACAACTACCCATCAAATATATGAAAATGATATATATTTATTAAGTTACAAAACAACTAGCCTTATATGAATCAATGATTTATGAATGAGAAAATTGTGAAGTACATAATTTCAAAGATGGATTAAAATAACTATCACATTAATCAATTCGAACTTTTATTTTCAATTTCACCATGATTAACAAAAAAAAGAAACCGAACAAACGAGAGCTAATTATTTTAAGTTAATTATGAAGAAAATTTAATAGAATCTAAAATTTTATACAAGACTCAAAAGCAAAAATACATATCGATAAAATATTACATCATTGGTAATAGAAGAGTATAACATATTATAATTGTAAGTCTTATTAAGTCCGCAATTTTGATTTAAAAAAATGCTTCATATAAAAGAGCAACAGTTTTTTATTGTATCCTTAAATAGTTAATTTATTCCTTAATAAGTTATTTAACAAAACTCCCTCCACCCGTCCCGATTTTGGCTTAAAAAATATGGTCACCTCACAACTATTGATATATTAAAATTTGGCACAATAATTTATAGTTTATAAGTGTGAGTGTATTTATGTGAGCGAATAAATTAATCCAAATAGTTCATAGGATATTCTAATTTCTGTTGAAATTAAAATAAAAAAATATATCTCTTTGTACTGACGGTGTTTCTCCATACACCATATATTACTGGCGATGTTTCTCCATAAACCATATATAATGATATCATTCTGCATAATTTATAATTTGTTAATAGATATTAAATTAAAACTATAAAAGCAAAAACTAATTAAATCGTTTCAGTTTATACGCATAAATGCAATCCGTGTCATTTACATAATATATTACATACCCTTGGAATATATTTTGCAATGGCATTATTAGATTTAATAATTACATTATAAATTATAATGAATCAAATTAAAGTAAATGAAATAGAAAATTCTACGACTCTATATATATATATATATATATATATATATATATATATATTATATATATATATATATATATATATATATATATAGTATTAGTATAGTATTTAGACGTTAGTCAATCTGTACACACTAGAATGTAACCAAAAATTGTCAAAAAAATAATTAGTTTAAATGTTCCAGTTATTAATAGCTTGGTAACACACAGTGTAATAGTGTAGTGTATTTTTGTATAATTAATTTCTTTTTTCCACTGAATGACGGTCTCAATAAAGACCGAAACGTATGGATAAATAAAGTATTTCAAAAACTACTTTAGTTTTTTTTTACTTGGTGTTACTGCCCGATTCTAAATAACTCATCAAAATATATATTTATATATATATATATATATATATATATATAAGTATATGTATGTATAAATTTTAAATGCTATAGGAATTTCTTTATGTGTGAAATTTTGCTAAAATATTGTTCGAATTGATGTGGCAGTGGGCATTAAAATTTACAAGATCAATTTATAATTCAATTGAAACAATTCATTTCAAGAAAATATAAAATTACTGTCAATCAAAAAGTACGATATGCCATTTAAGCAATTAATAAACATTAAAGTACTACGGTTAAATTAGTATACTAGACGTATTATTATTTTTAAAAGAGCAATTTTACAAGAGATAAATTAAATTAATATTTGTTATTAATATTTCTGCTGATGAATATTTTTGAAGAAAAACTAGAGCAAGGTTATATACAATGTGATCTTTGTAAAAATGTTCATATAAAATTTGTACTTCGCGTTAATTAAATAATGTAGCTACTATTTCGTGAAAACCATTTAAAATTAACACATTTGATCTGTTTGCCTCCTGGCCCTTGTAGGTGGAGTGAAAAGGGGCAGGCGGGAAATTTTAGAAAAATATAAATAGGTATGGCAAAATTTAGAAAAATATAAATAGGTATTCGTATCGCAGATGTCGTTTCTGATTGCAAACCGAGTGGAATTGTATCATGGAATTATTTCCGAATTCCAGAATAAAGTGAATGCTTTCTCAAATACTAAGAAAATTAAAAATTAAATAATTTATAATGAAAATTATCCTTATATTGAATTTATTCTATGACAAACATATTTTTAAGACTACAGTATCAAATTATCAATTACTGTCTCGAAAACAACACGTATGTATACATACGTGTTGTTTTCGAGACAGTAATTGATAATTTGATACTGTAGTCTTAAATTTATTAAAATTATTTCATGATTATAATCATGAAATAATTGTAATCATTGTCACTATATTTGCAATCAAATTTATATACTACCAATTCAAAAGTGAAAATGATAGTAGTTTAGTTTACATTACCCATCAAATATAATATCTAGTCTATTAAAAATTGATATTAGTGGATGTGGTTAATAACCCTAGGAACCAGTTTTATGAAACTGGATTGTGTACATACTGATCAAATAACCTGCGTAATGCGAAGTCTATATTAATACGGCCCCTCTGGAAACGTCATCATACCCCATCTCTAAATCAGAAAGGCTTAAAAATGCAGTAGAGTACTTTATTTTTAATTACTGGGTATGCTACAACTCATTTATTAAAACTAGTAGTGCACGGCATCGTGCTTTAAGGCAAATTTCAGGAACCCGTACCGATAATTTAAATTTAAAAAAATTGAATTTTTTGAAAACTGCAAATGTTAGATGTCCGAAAATTTTAAAGAAATTGACTTTAGAAGAATTAAATGTTTCTAATTATATTTCAAATTTTTGGCAAACTTTGAACATTTTTCAAAGCAATAGCTCTTTTAGGGACGACATATCGCGTAAGCGCCGCGCTGCAGTATTAGGAATGAGTATTGATAAAGTTTGTACTATAATAATAAATCAAAATCTCTATAAAACATCCCAAAATTTGATGTGCATATGTCTAATGATCATTTGAAAGCTAAATGGCATTTTTTTTTACTTTTTTATTAGATCAACCATTGGACCTGCCGACCCAAAAAATTAATCACTTCTTTTTCTGGCAAATACAATTAAAATGAATCATTCGAATCAGACGATCCGTTCAGTCAAAAACTAAATTTTCATTTTTGGCACATTTTTGGCACATTTTAGCCCGTATCTTCGAAACGGCTGTACCTGGAATATTTTTTATAAATTTTAATTTTCGGTACGGAAAGTTCCAGCAATTTGCCTTGAGGAACGATGCCATGCACCACTAGTTTTGTAGAAGTTATCACAGTGTGACTCGTGTATGAAATAGTAAAATTAAAGCATTCTAATGCAAACGGTGCGTGGAGCGGATTTGAAGTTCAATACTTTGCTAGAATATATTCAGTGCAATATTACAAATGTGGAGTAATACACACAGTTCCAGATCCTCTGGCAAATTGATTAACAATTTCGATTCTATAGAGTTATAATTGATTAAATTGGAAAATAAAATTAAACCATTTGGAAAAACTTGTAATTTAAAAAATTTACATCCGGCTCGGTTAATTGTATTAAATGACAGTTTCTCCACACGTCTAATTTCTGGCAGAAAAAAATAAAAATAATAATTACTTAATAAATTGTCATATGTTACTCTATAATAAAGCTAGCCAGTGTTCAACATTTCCTAAAACTAATCACACAAATTCACTCAACTTCTTGAAATAATTTCAAAACGACTGAAAGAAGATTCCAAAAGACAATAATCAATGCATTTAGAATTACTAGATCTTTTGAGAACTGAGCTGAATTGGTAAATAACTCATTGGAGCAACAACTATTAAGATGACCATACGTCCCAGGTTTTTCTAAAAGCAATATTTGTTCCGGATCTAGATTTTTTGTCCCAGATTATTTGTGGTTAGACGTGGTGTGATACACACAGTTCCAGACCCTTCGGCAAATTGATTAGCAATTTCGATTCTATAGAGTTATAATTAGTTAAATCTTATATATAAAAATGGATCGCAAAATGTGTTGGTAAGCGCATAACTCAACAACGCCTGGACCAATTTGGCCAATTCTTTTTTTAAAATGTTCGTTGATGTCTAAGGATGGTTCTTACGGCAAGAAAAAATCGAATAATTGCCGGGAAACCCTAAAAACAGCCCTTTTCTTTTTTACATACAAACGTTTTCTAACTAAAACGTAGAATCACTTAACGTTTTATATATCATTTTATTCGTAATTTTAATCTGCATCTTTCGTCCGAACAAAGTTTTTTTATATCTTTTACGGTTTGGATTGTAGAGAGCAATTTGTGTGAATATTCAATAGTTCATAGTTCAAACTATTCGATATTTCTTTAAAGAAAACAAAGTATTATACATCGTTAGAAAGGTCTCAAAATTCTTAGATTTTTTCCCATATATCACAACTTCGAAATCCTAACGGTGTGGCCTACAGGCGAGTTGCAGTAGTAAAATTCAAGAAAAAATTAGAAAATCCCGAGAAAATTATATGAACACACTTAACGATTTATATATCATTTTATTCGTAATTTTATTCTGCATCTTTTATCCAAATAGAATGTTTTCGTTTCTTTTACGGTTTAGTCTATAGTATGGAATTTGTGTGAATATCCAATTGTTCAAATGCAAAGTACGGTTAGGTTAGAGCAGTGGTCGGGGAACTTTTGGAACCGTTACCCCAAAATATTTTTATGCAACCTCTCATTACCCCATAAAAAAAATTAACTAAAAGAGCCTATAATTGGAATCTGCAACAAATTTCTGTATAACCTGCCATAACCCGCAGATTAACGGTTTGCTACATTGTTTGTTATTTCTAAAGTTTGAAAAAGGCTGAAACAAATGGTTTGAAGTAAACAATAAGTAAAAACTATATTCATTATGAATAAATATTTTTTATGAAAATCTTACTAATACATAAATAAACTAGTGGTGTATGGTATCATGCGTTAAGGCAAATTGCTGGAACTTTACGCACCGAGACAAAATTTTCGAGGAATTTTAAATGTTTCCAATTAGATTATTATAAATACTGTAACATTGTATAATATTCATAAGATATATATAAGCTGAATTACAAAAGTTTTAAAAAATTCTTTATTCGGAGAATATAAGTGAGCTTTAGAACTTTAGCCAGAATTAAAATTAAAATCTGAATTATTTTCAGAATTCTTCATTTTTTGAAAAAAAAAATTGAAATATTTTTCTTTCCCAAAAGTAATTGTTTTGTCAACACAAACAGCAAGTTTTTTCAATCATTCAAATCGGATGCTTAGTTCTCTCAAAAGCTGCCGTTTTTGTACATTTAGCTCTGTATCTTCGAAATGGCTGGACACCTTTGCCAAAACCTAATCACTACTTGTCCCAATCATTACAAATTGAATGTTTTTTGGATCATTCATATAAGATACTTTGTTCTCTTGAAAACGCGATTTCTATTTTCTGCGCTCTTTACTCCGTATCTCCGTAACGGCTGGACCTGCCTTTGCCAAATACTAATCAGCATATCTCATTATCAATAGGAACCGAATGTTGAATGAACCATTCGAATCGGATCATCCGTACGCTCGAAAACGTGAACGAAAAAATGCGAACACACACAAACACACATCCATTTTTTCTGAGTTATGGCAAAATGTTCAAAAACTTCTGAAACTAGAAGAAATGCAAAAATTTTCATTTTTGATTTTCGGCCCATTCCCATAACTTACCCTACGGAAAGTTAATAATAATGCCACAAGTGGCAACAAACACGCACACATGTAATGTAAGAACATTACGATTTGGAGAAATGGTGTTGCTTCATCTTTGACACAATTTCTTCAAAATCGGGACTTTAACATATCAGAGCAATTTTAATAAAATTAATAAAATCGGCATTCAATCCATTTCTCCTCGATTTTATGTTTATCAGACTGGGAAAGTTTGGTTTGCACAAGTATGTAGTTCCAAATGGCAGCAATTTTCTTACCGCTTCTTCATATGCTATTTCGAAACACTTTGCAGCTTTTGGCATCCAAAAACATGACGGATTTTGTTCATTCCCAAATTCAATACGTGCTTCGGTATTAAACCCAAGTACCAGAATTGATTCTTTCAAACCTGCTGGTTTTTCCGGTAACATGAAAGTTTCACATTTAAAGGAATCTACAATCCAACACACAATACGTGTGTCCAGATCTGGAAAGTAATCCAAAAATTGCTTTTTCAGGTAAAGTAACTTTTTTACAATTCTCCAAAAACAAAGCTAACCTTGGAAAAGATGCTATCTTGTTCTCTTCTACTTTCTGCCTCGAATATTCCAGCTTTGACTCAAATGCTGACAATATTTCTCTTGCTGAAATAGCATTAATATGCTTTTCCCGTAATTCTTTGTGTAATATATTTATGCTCTCAAAAATGTCTGCTAAATATGCGAGATACGCAACCCAGAAAGAGTTTTTAAAATTTTCAGCAAGAATATTTTTTTGAAAAACCATAGAGATTTCAGCTTCATTTTCAAGAGTCTATACTCAATTTAAAATATTTTCGCGAGAGAGCCTTATTTCTGTATAATAAAGGAGGTAGGTCTCAGCTTTACCATCCTGACAAAATTCACAAAATGGCCGCGTATTTAGTGCATGTCCCTTGATAAAATTTATAATCTTGATAACATCATGAGTGTGGGTTATTTTCCTTTACAAAAGCTGAAAAACCATAAATATGAGCATAGCTGGAGCTTCATCCAAAGACACCAAATTACAATTTTAATCTTTGCGCTTTGAAGTATTCGTTTACTTTATTATAAACTAGATGACCCGACAAACGTTGTTCTGTACCTATTCTGTCTACAATTTTTTAATATAAGATGCTAATATGAATTGCCATTTACCCAAAAATAATAATTATTGTTTTTTAAATTATTCTTCACGCCAAAATGCATATACATTTATAATTTGAGTGATGTTAAATGTAGAACTGCTTTAATTAAAATGATGAGTCAATTCTCACACTATATTGGAAATTGAAGTCTCTTTAACGGTATAACATAACCATAACCATTACATAACACTGGTACTTCATGTTGGATTAAATTAATTTAATTTGATATTATTTAAGATATCCAAAATTGCATCTTAAACTTCTCCTAATTGTTATCGTAAGGGCCGAATTGTATGTATTCATCTTTACTTTCCCATTTGTTGTTATAAAGTGAAATTTTTCCGAATTTTAAAAATATTGCGGAAAGATTAGTAAAAGATGCAAAAAAATTATATATTGAAAAAAAAAAAAACTATATTGAAAATTTAATATCCGAATCTTGTATTGGCGCCCCCTAAGGCGTGCGCTCGTATTTTTCGCATGCCTCGCAATAAAGGTAGTATTTCATATATTAAGCAAATTAATTTGTTCATATGTGTATCATTCAATCTGCATACATATATTGTATCTTATATCATTTTAATTTTTGTTTATCTCAGCTGCTTTTTGGCAATAATAATGCACACATTTCAATTTTCTTATTCATAACCATAAATTTATTATACATATTCTAATATCGTCTAGGTTCATAAGTAAATTGGAATTTTTTGCAAATGATAGTTTTCATTTCTTTCAATGCAAACAATAACATGTCGCTTTTAGCAATTTTTTTCATTTATGTCTACAATATTGCACATAAATTCCAGTACTTTATAATCACATACATCCTAGAAAATTTACTTAACAAACTTCAGAAAAATTTATCAAAATCCGAATAATCGTTTAGGAGGAGTTTACAGTGAGTGCTTGTAATTTAATATGAACTTTGTATAATAGCAATAAAGCCCAAATTGATTGTACGTTTTAGTTAGAAAACGTTTGCATGTAGAAAAGAAAAGGGTTGTTTTTAGTGTTTTCCCGACGATTATTCGATTTTTTCTCGCCGTAAGAACCATCCTTGGACTTGAACGAACATTTTAAAGAAATAATTGTCGAAATTGTTTCATGTGTTGTTGAGTTATGCGCTTACCAACACATTTTGCGATCCATTTTTATATATAAGATATCTATTCCACGACATCTGAACTCAAGAAGAAAACAAAACAGCAATTCCTTTTTAAAATTATTTACACAGTTATAGCAAACATATACCAGTTGTGAATTACTACTGAAATCCGTTGTCTCAAGCTGAATAGCAAAATATTTAGTTTGTTTTAATGCAAAAACTTCACATTTTTACTTAAGCTGATTTAAAACAAGCAAGATATATAACTTGTTTTACTGCGAAAACTACTTATTCCTTCACATTTTCTGCTAATGCAGAAATTTTTCCGATAGTAGATTTCACTGAAGCTAGTTTAGCACGTGCTTTGCAAATATATACTTTTTACCCCCAAAAATTCTACTTTTACCCCATTTGGGGTAATTTACCCCGGTTCCCCGACCACTGGGTTAGAGCAATAAGCCACACTGTTCGATATTTATCTAAAAAAAACATATAAATTGTTAGATGGAACTCCAAGTCACAAGGACAGACAATGAACCTATTTTATTTATTTATATACTTATTTATTTATTTATTTATTCATTTATTATACGCTAATAGGCTATATACAGTCTGTTTGATATATGGTATATGTTGTGATGTAGCTGATTTGGTTTTTATTGTATAATTGAAATTCAAGTGTAGAAATTGTACTTACATTTCGGTATAGATTGTAGTGTAAAAACATTGATGATTAGTTTTAACTAAACGGTAAATACCAGTATAAGTTTTTAAAAAATTGAAGTTTTTAGGCATGGGTACAGGACAAAGTCTGTCGGGTCAGCTAGTTGGAAATAAAATAGAGTGTTTCTTGAACCCTATGACAGTCTTCAATGTGTAATTCTTCTAAATTCGGAACAATAGCACAGTGTCTATCGTTAGATATGTATAACATATAACAACCGTCGGTTTGTCAACATTTTGATTCTTTTAAGCTTGAGTTTGTTTCATGAGCAAACAGACGTTGAGCTCGCACAGCCATATCATGGGCAATATTAAGTTCATAATGCGAAATGAAAAGATGGCCCACGCTCAAAATGTACACATATTGACTCGAATTGTTGCCGCTGCGCGTACCGCCGAACAGAAGTTGTGTTTGTGCATTTTAAAGTCAATATAAACGATGCGCGATCGGGCGGGGTAGTTTACATAAAGGGTTCGAACACTTTAGAGCTCGAGCTTACGGCGAGGTCATTCATTGCCCATTACTAATTTAATTTGCTAAAACATGAACACCTATAATGGTATAATATAGGCTATTTACCGAGTAAAGTTAACAACAACAAATATTGTAGAAGAAGATATCTATAATAAGGGTAGGGCGGGACAGAAAGGTCCAATTAGATTTTCAATAATAGTACTGTCTAAACTATATGAACTACATTACAACACACAACACTTTCAAACAAAGAACTATTATAGTATTTTTCTAAAATTTGCCACCTGCCCCTTTTCACTCCGTCTACAAGGTCCAGGAGGCAAACAGATCAAATGTGTTAATTTTAAATGGTTTTCACGAAATAATAGCTACATTTTTAATTAACGCGAAAACCAATTTCATATGAACATTTTTACAAATATCACATTGTATATAACCTTGATCTAGTTTTTCGTCAAATATATTCATCAACAGAGTTAGAATAAATATTAATTTAATTGCTCTTTTAAAAATAATAATACATCTTACAAAACTATTTTGTAGGTCAAAATACCCTAGAATAGAGAGGAACTTAAAGATCCTTGGGTAAAAAAAGGGTCAACCACCGATATCTCAAAAACCAGCAAAGTTACAAATTAGTAGAGAAAAACAAGTATAACCAGCCATCACCTTGATTCTCACGACGTTGCTATCGGGAGAAAAATGGCAATATAATTTAGAAGTATACGTTATTTAATTGTTTTATAAGATGTATTGTTAATTTTAAGTTACGTTCAAAATGTGAGGTAAAAAGGATCAACTAAACCAAAGATGTAAAAAATTAAAAATAGCAAAAAAAAGTATAATAGTTAAAAAAATCAATTTTACAATAGATAAGTTAAATAAATAGTTATTCCAATTCTGCAGATGAATATTTCTGACAAAATACCAGATCAAGGATATTTAGAGTGTTATTTCTTTAAAAAAATCACCTATAAAACTTATATTTTACGTTGGTTGAATGCAATGTAGCTATTATTTTGTAAAATTCCTTTAAACTTAAAATAAGACATTAGACCTGTTTGCCACCTCGCCGTCTCAATTTACTCCGTCTATGGGCTAAAAAGAACCAAGTTACAAATTTTGAAAACAGCAAAAAATACATTTCTACAGTGATGAATTAGCTGTGAGTTTCCCTGAACGTAGTCAGATAGTTACTTGTTCGATATGTGTTATTTATTGTGATATATTTAGTTTTGGTTTTCACAATATAATTGATTTGTGCTTCGCCCTACCCAGTACTTAAAAATTATATTCCAGCATCATAAACTTAAGTAAAAGACATCAAACCCAAAAAACAACCAACAAATAAAATTACTTTTTTATGGCGACGTCGAAAGAAATGAGATGATGGCTGGTTATATATTTTTTGCCTACTACTTTAAAATAGTATTGTTAAAAAAATCTATATTTTACTTGTTTTTGAGATAATAGTGGTAGACCTTCTCACCAGCAAACCTATAACGCCTTCTCTACCTTATGAACATAATAAGATAACAGCAAAGTTATTTCTTAGCAAAAGAATAAATAAACTAGTTGGTATTGGTATTTAGCCTTGAAGCAAGTTACATGAACTTCCCAATATGTGTAAATAATCGACTTAATCAATAAAAAATAAATTAATTTATGAGTGGTTAAAAGTATTTCGAGTAGATTTATTACACATCATTGAAAACGAACGAACACGTAAATTCGGAGTCTTTTCTAAAAGCAATTTTTCACAAATCAATAATTTTTATAATTGAACCAGTTTTCGTAGGACGTTAATGGTTTAGTATGTTCATTAAGACCAAGTATTCTATCGTTATACCAAGTAAATCATCTAACTTTAATTTTAACAAACAACAACAAAACTACTCATTTTCTCAAACTTTGATGATTTTTTTAAATTAAACTACTTGTCGTAAGGCCGTAATATTTCAGTAAGTTCTATAAGACCATGATATACATCGCCAAAGTTTCATAAAAATCGGCTTAAATTTTTTTTTCAACAGTTAATTACAAGAAAACGTCTCGGTAGATTTTCACCTAAAACTAATCAGTTTTAGTCCCAATTAATATCTTTCAAACAGTTTTTGATTTTTTAAAATCGATTCGGTAGAATGAGTTTAAATGTGGACGAAAAGTTTAACACTCTTTTGCAAATTACAAAGAAACGGCTCGGCAGATCGTCTCACAAAACTGACAAACTATAGTGCTAATTGAGATACATCGAATGGCTTTTAAATTTCTGAAATCGGTTCAGGCATTTTTGACCAAACGTCGATGAAAGATCTGATTTTGACAAATGCCAAAAAAACGATACCAATTTTTGCAAACTTTGACGAATTTTTAAAGCTAAACGAGTTGTCGTAGGGCGGTAATGTTTTAGTATGATCTAGAAGACTTTGATATCTACCGCAAATAAAAATCATAAAAATTGTCGATTTTTTTTTTTAAACTTTATTACAAGAAAACGGCCCGGCCGATCTTTACCAAAAACTAATCAGCACCATTCCCAACCAATATCTTTCGAACGGTTTTTGAATTTTCAGAATCGATTCAGAATTGCGGGCTAAAACGTAGACGAAAAATTTTTCACTTTTCAAAATTGTTAAACGCTAGTCCTCATCGAGATACATCGAATGGCTTTTAAATTTTTAAAATCGGTCCAACCGTTTTTGAGAAAACGTCGATTTACGGTAAAAAATCTGTTCACATACACGCACACACACACATATTTTTTCCAAATTTAGTCTCATTCATTTGGATTCAGAATGGCTTGAAACGTCGAGAAAACATAAAATTAGCGATTCGGATTTTTTTATGAAAACATAAACTTCTCCTTCGGGAAGTTAAATAATATTATGTTGTGGAAAACAGTTGCACACGACTTCAATGTATATGAGAATTAGTAATATTTCATAATTATTGGCCATTCTAATGTAGTTCTGTAAAGTTATCGTAACAAGTTTGTGATCACCCCTGCCTCTAACCATCGCCGATAAGCACGCTCGTCGTCGGTCCCAGTGGCCCATGTTCATTTGATTAAGCCGATCATGATATCATAAGCTACCGCCAGGTTAAGCTTCTCCGCAAACGCGCTCGATTAACCTCGTATGAATTCCCTAACAGGCTACAGATTTGCACAGACATACAACAACGAGACGACAACGAGACAAAGCTCTGGCGATGATGAATATTTAAAATCTCTCTGGAAGAGATATGCCGAGATTTTGCCTGAGATTTTATTCATTTACACCTGTCATATTACGAGCACTAATCTACTTCGACTTCCCATCTCTTTGCTGGCGATAATTATAGATGTATTAAACAGCAATACTATTTAAAAATAAGAGAGCTATTCTAAAGGTTATGAATTATACAATGCAACAATATCATGATTTTGAAAAATAACTTTTAAATATATAAAGAGTACAAATTTTTTTGACAACAGTCAAATTATGAAACTAGTGGGGTGTATGGCATCGTGCCTTAAGGCAAATTGCTGGAACTTCCCGTACCGTAACGAAATGTTCGAGGAATACTGAATGTTTTCAAATAGATTATTATTAATATTGTAACATTGCCTAATATTTATAAGAATTATATATATAAGAACTGAATTGCAAAGTTGAAATTATTTGTTTAAAGTATATTAGAACTATAGTCAGAATTAAAAATAAAATCTGAATTATTTTCGATACACAAAAAATTTTTATTTTGGAAAAAAAAGTTGAAACATTTTTTTTTCCAAAATCAATTATTTTGTTAAGACAAGCAGAAAGTTCTTTGAATCATTTAAATCGGACGCTTAGTTCTCTCAAAAACTGTCATTTTTTACACATTTAGCTCCGTATCGTCGAAATGGCTGTGCCTGCCTTTGCCAAAAACTAATGAACACTTCTCCCAATCATTACTAATTGATTCAAAGATAATGCAAATCGGATGCTCCGTTCTCTCAAAAATTCGATTTCTATTTTCTGCACACTTTGCTCTTTATCTCCGTAACGGCTGGACCTGCCTTTGCCAAAAACTAATTAGCTCATCTCCCTATCAATAGGAATCGAATGTTTTTTGAACCATTCAAATCGGTTGATCCTTGCGCCCGAAAACGTGACTGGAAATTTGTATTCATACATACATACACACACACACATCCATTTTTTCTGAGGTATGCCAAAATGTTCAGAAACCTTCAAAACGTCGAGAAATGTAAAAATTTTCAATTTCGATTTTCGGCCCATTACAATAACTTACCCCCTACGGGAAGTTAATAAAGGTACATAATCAAGGAAATATAGAGGAAGGGTTTTTATACCTCAATAAAATTACTTTAAACTTATTGTTAGCTTTTTTAAAATGGTTTATCGTACAATTTTATAAAAGGCAGTTCAAATAATGTTGAAATATTTGAATAAAAATCACTAAATTATCTTATATTTTCTATTAAAGGGTAGAATTGTATTCGTAAAATCACACATGTTGTCTTCGTCGCATAAGATATATTGGTAACGTCACGTGTATTTCTTTATTTATCATTTCATCCAATATAGTCGTATGCAAAATTTATGATTTTATATATATAATTTATTTAATCGGTATATTTAAAACTTCCTAAACCGCAAAAAAAATATTTTAAAAAAGCATCAAAACAAGGTTTGACCACCGACTAAATTATATTTGTATATTTTTTACATTCTGCAATCTTATAGCCTTTCAAGTTTGTTATATTAATTGGCATATTAAAAAATCAATAGAATATTTCATTAGAAGTTTCAAATTGAATAGAGTATAATTTTTGTAACTGTACGAGTATACATTAATATAAAATTACAAATACATTGCAACAAGAAATCTAAAATTTCATTAAATCTAACAAAAAAAACTTTATATTTTAGGAAAAAGGTATTCTCACAAAAGCCCCAAAGATAAAAAAATATCTTGAGCGACTTTCATGTAAATTAGTTAGTACAAAATTGATATAGTTAAATAATAGCTTGTGGTATAATTTCAATAAATTTCGCTTTGACAATTTTAAAGCAAATATTTTATGGAAATGTTTCCATATAACAAAATTAAATTTCTATGCTATAATCTATAGAGTGATATTAGAAAATATCGATGTATATATTTTCGTATAAAGATTTGATCAATACAAATGTATGTTTTTACCTATGTCAAAATCACAAAACGATGAAACCTTAAATAAATCCCCTTTCTGAATAATAATTTACTTAAAACCATGCAGTAAATTGATGATGATTAAAGTAATGCTTTTACGCGCAAGCTTTCGAACTCATTCTGTGATAAATTAGCAAGTCATATCGGTAACATTTATAATAATTTTAGTATATTAAATCTTTTATACGAACTCACCTTGTGCATTGTTCCATTGTTCCCTCGAATGATTTGTACTCCTAATGTACGGGGCGTATAAGTCAGATACTGAAATAAATATTTTAATCTAATCATTAGTCTAATAAATTAATTTCGTATTCAAATTGGCTAATTTTTGTTTATATATATATATATATATATATATACAGGGCCGGTCCTGGGGTCCTCAGCGCCCGCATGCAGGATTTGTTTTAGCGCCCCCCCCCCCCAAATAATTTTAACTGTTTTAACATTCATTATTAAAATTATATGAATATTTACGTAAATTCTTTAAAGTGATTTTTAACACTTTCCACTCGCGAATTTTCGGCATCCGAGTCAAAGGGGTTAATCATTCTGGATTTAGTACACAAAAAATAAATATAATCTAAAAGCTTATAAAATACATTGATTCTAATTTTATTTAGAAAATCGAAGCGGTTTACGGGTTGACCATAATCAAATATTTTACATTTTCAAGTATTTTTAACATATGTGTAATATTAATATTTGGATTTTGAAACATTTTCCTTATTTCATTTTTAAACAGAACACTGTTTTTTCATGTTGGATTTTATAAATTTTGTCTTAATTTTTTTTTTCATTATTTGCAATATCCAAAATTGCATCGTAAACTTCTCCTTATTGATATCGTAAGGACCGAATTGTATTAATATTTACTTTCCCATCTGATTCAGAATATCAGATTGTTGTTTTAAAGTTAAATTTTTAACGTATTTTATTAAAAGATGTAAAGAAATTACATATTTTCTTAACTATATTGAAAACAAAACACAATTATATTTGTATCTGTATTATTTCTGCTTAGTTAATAATTAAAATTAGGACACCAATCAATAGGTATAAAAAAAGCTCAAGATTTTTGTTTCTAGTACATTTTGCTTCCATTTTTCATATTTGCTCTATTTCTATAAACCTAACCACGCATGTCTTCAAAGTTCAAAGTTAATCACATGCGAAACATTTTCAACAAAAACAAAAGTTACTATTAAGTTTCACGGTCTTAATAAGCCATTTTCTACGCACTGACTTCCGATTTTCCATGTTTTTCTATTATAATTTGTATCTATTGTTTTAACAAGTTTCGTTCAAACTAAATCAGCTCGTAGTTTTTCGTCAATAATGCCCAATAATTTAAACTTTCGTAGGTTTGCGCTTACGGGTTTGAACACTAGATAATTTCTTTTTCGAATCCACATTAACTTCAAACGAGAAAAATTTAATAAGTACATTAAACAATAAGCAGAAAAATAATTTACTAATTTGCAGAGTAATGAATTGTTTCTACTGATATCACATTGCCAACTGAATATGCTTTTTGTGTCTACGTATCCATTAAGTTAGTTTTTTTTATTATAATCTATTAAGTATTCTAATTTTTATATTAAAAAAACGTGAATAATAAATTATAAATTCTATTTCCGAATCTTGTTTTGGCGCCCCCTAAGGCGTGCGCCCGCATTTTTTGCATGCATCGCATGCAAGGCAGGACCGGCCCTGTATATATATATATATATATATATATATATATATATATGTGTGTGTGTGTGTGTGTGCGCGCGTATATATAAAGACATATCAATACAATAAATTGTACCTATTCCCTAAAGCGTTTTTTAATAGCAAAATAAGTGCTCTTCAGCATCATAACAAATCTGGTGCTGCAATAATTAATTATCAAAGCAAGTTTATTTAAGTTTTAAAATATTTTATAAAAATTCTTGAAATGAGAATGAGGTTACTCAAGTCGTACCACCGCCTAAGTCTTCGGCTATATTTTCTCTGATAAATATAAAACATCATTTAATACTGTTAAATAAAACTATTTAGTTGAGTAAGCAAACGTTTACAATTCGAAGATTGATTTATTCAATTCTGCAAAAAAATTTTGAAAATATTTCGTAAGAAAACTAAAAAATATTGTATACATGATGTCAATATAAAGCAATTTTATATTAGTACCGAAGTTATGTAAAAAATCAATAAAAACAGTTTTAGATTTCTGTTAGAATTAATCTAAAACGTGAATTTTTCAAGAATATTATGAATTCTAAATTATTAGTACAAAACCAAGAAAAATATTATACATTTTGGTGAACTTTTTGCGCCGTAACTTTTAAATTGCTATACCTGCCTTTACCAAAAACCAGTAGTCAATAAACAAGACCAATCAGATTCATTTTAACATTTTAACGACAAAAGTTGGTATGGGATATTGAGATTTTATGTCGTTAATAGCAAAAAAAAGATCAATAATGTTTATAAAACTTTTAAATAATTCAATTGTTCTTAATGTTCATACTTTTGATTCATAATTAGTACTTTAAAAAGTTTTATTTCAATAACTTCAATGAACACTCTTAAGGAAATTTAAAAATGTCATAATGCTATGTTAATTGTGAAAAAATAATTTTGATACATATTTATTTATTTAGTATCACTTACCACTCGATACAGGCTTAGTCCCAGAATTCGTATAATACGCGGGATGTTCCCCAATATAACTGGCCTGTGAAAAGAAGTAAAATTACAAATTATGAAATATACTTATGTCATTCTTTTTTTAAAAAAAATTTATTGAATTGAAAAAATACTATTATTTGCACTCTGACTGTGATTACTACTAAGTTATTGTAATAGAATCACATATTTTAAATTATGTAATTTCAATGAATGAGCAACTATCATGCCATATAATAATCATGCAGTTGTCATTTAAATTTAATTACATTTATATGCTATTGTGAAAGAAAATATATTGTTTGACATTTTCTATTTTTCTTTATAAGGAAATTTACACATATATACATGTATACATAGACATTATCTGTGCAAATTGCTAGATCTTCAAGTGCCGAAAATTAAAATTTTCAAAATGGCTCTAAAATTTTCTAAACATTTTGAAAAAAATAAGTTTTTGAGAATTTAGATCTTTTTTAAATTTGACTTTTTTGAAAAAATCTGATTTTTTTACATTTTGAAATTTCTACGAAATATATATTGAGCTTTTTTTCAAAGCAATCGCGCTGCGTAGCTGTTTCAAAGACAAAATATATCGGATCGCGAACCCATAGAAATGTAAACAAATTTTGTACTTATCATTAAAATCTTTATAAAATATCTGATAATTTTATGTACATATGTCTAATAATAATTTCTAAACGCGAAATGACTTTTTTATTAGGACTGAAAAACCGCTGGAACTGCATTTCCAAAACTTTAATCATTTCGTCAACACAAATACAATGTTTTTTAAATCATTCAAGTCGGACTCTCCGTTATCTCAAAAATTGAATTACCATTTTTGGAACTTTTTGTCACCTTCGAAACGGCTGGACCTCACATCTCTCCATCAACACGAATCGAATCTTTTTTTAATTATACAAATCGGTTGATCAGTGTTCCCGAAATCGTCGTCAAAATTTGTATCCGAACACACCATACATTCATTTTTTTAAGGTCTGTCAAAATGTTCAGAAACGTTTGAAACGTAAAGATATATAGAGATATTAATTTTTGATTTTTTGCAATTGCTATAACTTACTCTACGGGAAGTTAACATAATATATTAATTATATACATTTTATGTAAGATCGAATAGTATAGGCTATAAAATAAAAATAATTGAAGTGATTTACAACGTCAGTGATTACAATCACAAAAATATCGGTTCTTAATTCGATAAATAAATTATTAATAAGAAATCAATAAAATTTGCACATTCATCTAATCGCAAATATATTTGAAACATTCTATCCCTAGAGCTTATTATCTATGTTCAATCAATTTCTCTTCAGATAGAGCACTTTGCCCCAGTGGTGACAAACGAGGCGTTGACAATGGCATTGTCAGCGGGCGCTCGCCCTTTATTGTCACTAGTTTGGTTTGTTTTGCGGACGTCCTTACACTCATTAGGTAATTGCCCCAACTTTTACTCAAATAATAATGACACCAGCAAATAAGTATTTGGAGCACCACATCACAATATGCACAATATGCTTTGATGATTCCATGCAAAATAATATTTATTAAAATATAAGTTCATTTTTATTTTATGATATAATCATCTTATGAAATTAGTACAATCAGGTACTATTTATATTTTCCACATATAATTGTAGACCTCTCATATTTAAGGGGGTTTTTCTTTTTTTTTGTTACAAAAAATGCAAGGTATTTGTTTTGTTTTTCTCGAAATGTATTGATCATAGAGACATGAAACAAAAATTACAAAATCATAGAATATTAAGAAATTTTAAAATTTTTTTTTTCGCCGTCATTTGTTAACCAGGGGGCGTCAAAGTGGGCATTGAAAAATCGATCTCTTTTGCGGTGCTACAGATAAATCCGTTGCGCATCGCTTGAAACAAAAAAAAAACGAAACTACGTTGAAGAAGAAGTTTGAATCCAGTCTCCCTACCAAAATAAAAGAGAACTAGTGGGGTGGGTGGTATCGTGCCTTAAGGCAAATTGCTGGAACTTTCCGTACCGTAACAAAATGTTCGAGGAATATTGAATGTTTTCAAATAGATCATTATAAATATTGTAACATTGTCTAATATTTATAAGAATTATATAAACTGAATTGCAGAGTTGAAATTATTTGTTTAAAGTATATTAGAACTATAGTCAGAATTAAAAATAAAATCTGAATTATTTTTGATATACAAAAAATTAAAAAAAAAAAAAAAAAAAAAAAATGGTACAATTTTTTTTTTCCAAAATCAATTATTTTGTTAAGACAAGCATAAAGTTCTTTGAATCAATTGAATCGGACGCTTAGTTCTCTCAAAAACTGCTATTTTTTGTACATTTAGCTCTGTATCTCCGAAATGGCTGGGCCTGCCTTTGCGAAAAACTAATAACCCCTTCTCCCAATCATTACTAATTGAATGTTTTTTAGATCATTCAAATCGGATGCTCCGTTCTCTCAAAAACTCGATTTCTATTTTCTGCACTCTTTGCTCCTTATCTCCGTAACTGCTGGACCTGTCTTTGCCAAAAACTAATCAGCTCTTCTCCTTATTAATAGGAATCGAATGTTTTTTAAACCATTCAAATCGGTTGATCCGTACGCCCGAAAACGTGGGCGAAAATTTGTATCCATACATACATACACACACACACACACACACATCCATTTTTTCTGAAATATGCCAAAACGTTCAGAAACCTTCAAAACGTCGAGAAATGTAAAAATTTTCAATTCCGATTTTCGGCCCATTACTATAACTTACCCTACGGGAAGTTAAAAAAGCAAGAAGGAAAAAAATGGCAGCTATTTAAAAAAAAGTGTTAAAAAGGGCCCTTTTTTGGGACGAGAAGCTTCGCAAATTTTTTTTGCGTAATGTTATCAAGTTGTTTGAGGTAGGGGGACTAGGTATTGCAGTGGTGAACAAATTAAAAAAAAAATGCAAGTCGGTCCGACTTGTAGTTTTTTTTTTAATTTGTGGCACCGCATTGAAAAAAGTCAATTTGAGAAAAACGTATTTAAAGTTTTTAATATAATGTACTAAATACACCATTTAATTTAATGTACTAAATACATCATGGTGTTCAAAGATGCTGACACATTAAAAAGGTCGTGTGCATGAGGTATTATAATAAAAAAGAGAGCAGCTGGCATAAAATAGCTCCGGAGCGATGAAAAAAACGGTTTAGGAGGATCATACATATAGAGATATATATATATATATCTATAATTTCGTCAAAAGATTAGATATTGAGATGATTTTTTTTTAAATAATTCTAAGGTTTTTAGTTTTCATAATATCAAAAAATCTCAAAATCGAAAAAAAATAAATAAGAAAAGAACAACCCCCTTAAGACAACAATATATATTTAGTATTTTGTATTGAAATACAAACTTAACGCAAAATTGAAACCCGTTTGACAACAATTAACTTGAGATATTAATAAACTGAGATATAATAATGGCCCATATTACATTTGCGTGATATATTAAAAATATAATAGAATTATGTCTTAAGCACATCGCTGTACGAATCAGAGACATGGACTCTAAGAAAGGCCGGCAAAAACGTCTGTACAGTTTTGAAATGTGGTGCTAATGGAGAAGATAAAGTGGATAGATAACTAATGAAAGATACTGAGAAGAGTGAGCGAAAATAAAACTATACTGAGCACGATCTGGAAAAGAAAAGGAAACTGGATCGGACCCATTTTCCTATAAGACGTTGTAAAAGGTAAAAGAGAAGATGAACTAAAAAAATTAGAAATAAAAATAACTGATTTTTGATGACTTACGTGAGAATAGAAAATCCAACAAACTTAACAAAAGTTTGGAAAGGAAAATGCATAAAAAAGTGAATAGCAATAACGAAATAGTAATGGGTATAATAAACAAAATAATGAAAAGAAATCATTGAGTCATTTCATTGGAACGAGCTAATCAGTTTGTTTATATTCGAGTGAACTAAAATCAAGAATTTTGTAAAACCTTTTTACGAAACTTTAGAAATAGGTTTTTTCGTTTTCACCAATTTTAAATTATCGATTTCTCAAATGATTTTCAACCCTTTGCATTCTAAGCCGTTGACATATATGATAAGTTTCCAACTTCTGTAGTATTTTGGACGTATATTAGCCATAAAACATGTTGTAACATAAAGAAAAGTGTAATGAATCAAAGTATTTATATTAAATTTATTAATAAATTTTACAACAAAAAAAAATTAACGTTTTGGATGTACGCATACCGTTCATATTTTATATGTTGAACAGGGTTCGACAACAGAGTCGTAATAAAAAAAATTAATATAATGAAAAAAATCATTTAAAAGAAATAAAACTGCTTTTAAAAAAAATGTCATAATTAGCAACTACTTATTTCCAATGCATTTCAATCAATTTAACCAATTGCATTGAAATTATATGTTCGATAAAACCCTATATTAACTGTTTTATTTTCTTTTATTTTTAAAATAATAGCGTAGTGCGAGGCACAAAGGTCTAATTTGACTTTGAGCAATTATATTGCAAAAACCAAACCAATTAGATCACAAAAAATAACACATATCAAACAAACAACTATCTGAATATGTTTAGTAAAACTCCAAGCTAATTCTTCTGATCCTTTTTAGATCTCGTAAACTAAAGCAACAGTGCTCACAACCAAAAAACTAACAACCAAAGAAAACACATTTGTTATGGATTTTTAAATAGTGCCCTTTATTTCCCGAAAGCAACGTCGTAAGAATTAAGGTGATGCCTGGATCTACATCTTTTTTCCTCTACTTTTAAATATTGTTGTTAAAGAATTTTTAACTTTACTTGTTTTTGAGATAACGGAGGTGGACCTTTTGATCAGCGGATCTTTAAGCCCCGCTTTGCCTTATATGAAATTCATTGTCTAAATTTAAATTACTTTGTTTAATAAGATAATATATTTGATATAATAAAATATATTCGAAGCTGACATGCTGTAGATGATTTACTATTTTAAATGATATTTGAAAGTTCACCTTAAATCGTGCAATCGTCGATATCTATCTATCTGAAACACCAAAGTTGTCAAAGAGCCCAACATAATTAAATGCTTGCAATAAATTTTGCATCGAGAGCAATCTGATTATGATGTAATATTAGTTAGTCGCTGGCTGATTTGATTTTCGCACCGAAATGCGACTGAATCGTTCGTTCGACGGCTGTTTCCTGCTTCCGGCGCGCGATTGCGTTATTTCCGGCGACCTGGCGTCTAGTCGCACCGGATATTTTGATGTGATTATAATTTTTCGCGGCAAATCGACTTGTACTTCATCATATGCAAAATATATTTTAAAGCTCGCATAAGAAATTGACGGATTTTATAATAATATTATATATATTATTATTAATATATATTAATATCTATTATTATTGATTACGGCTTGCTTATAAATAAAAATAAAAATTGTTATAATAGACCTTATTAACTTTCTTATGACCATATTATATATTGTGTGTACTTAAAATCTTAATCGCCATGATTAGCTAATAAGATATTTTTAATCCTTCACAATTATGTCAAATTTATAATTTATTATAAAATTAATAACGTTAAAATAAGTAAATTTAAGAAATGTAATAATCAATTCTGATAAAAGCTATAATCAATATTATGCACTTTATGAAAACAACTTTAGTCAATTGATTTCAACACTTGCTTAAATATAAACTAATATGTATTTTACATTATTACATACTTTCTTCGAACTCGCTTTATGCTACATCATATTGAGAATATAATTTATACGTTTGTACTAAATCAATCATACAAAAATAAATATTATAAAATAAATGTATTCTTTATTATTCAACTGCATTTGATCGTTGAAGATTACGAACTAAATTTATCTATAAAAATAAGTTCATAAAGTTTGCATGTATAATTATGCAAATTATATACATATTTTGCTACAATAAAGTATTATAGAAATTCTAACAATTAAGAGGAAACGGAAATAATTAGTAAGTAGAATTACTATGTGCCTAAAAATAAGTCAAAGTTTGTAAAATTGAGACGACCTTTATCCTTGTAAATAGTTGATTATTAAATGAATATTTAAAAACATTAACATAACGTAAATGACATTTGAACATGGTGTAAAAAACATTGAACATTATGAAAATACAAAAACGCTTATGAAGTTATTATTAAAGTTATTAAATGGCATTTTCAAAGCTTTTAAGTAATTATTAAAATTATAGATCCTACTTACAATTCTACTTATCTCTGGACAATTCAAATGTGAATCTGTCAAATTCATTTTGACGCAATTTATGTCCAAATTGATTGTTTCGCGTGTAACCTTTATAACCGCACTAAATCACCACAATTAAACTTATTAAAAAAGTATTCATATTATTATCGATGTTATCAACATGCGCACCTGAACCATTTAACCGTAACTGAAAATTCTGAAAGGGCCATGCAATGTTTTCCTCAATAAACATCTCTTGCGCAATCCCGCCCACGTCTTCGCATTTCAACCCTTTGCCCCGCCTACTAAGGCGGCATGAAAATTAATATGTAAAATGTTTTATTATAGCATTAAATAACAAAATATGTTTTCAGGACAAAATAAATTAAATTTATTAAATTTTATTTAAAATGTTTAAAATTCGGGAATAATTTCGACAAATTAAATTTAACGGAAAGCGACGCCCTCTAGTCGAAGCATTCGTCATCTGCACCATAGATCCGAACTTGACGGAACACTGAATGAAAATTTTGACATTGGAAATATGTCAAAGAGCAATGTTACAACTGTTATCAAATTCATATCTGCGTAAAAACAAATCATGATGATGTAATGATATTTAAAATTGAACTTTCCAAATTGTTAGTTATTTCAGATCGAAGCAATCAATATCTATGAGTACATGTTACAACTTTTCTAAATTTTGTGTTTCATTACGTAAAATATCACAAACTGAATGACATTATTTTCCAAGTATTTTTGCATAACGTCAATAATTTCGAAAGCTGATTAATGAAGTCGATCATTAGTAAAACGTACAACATATTCATGGTTTGAAAATGGCTTGTGGACATTAGTAAAATGGTGCAATGGGTAGAAAAATCCTTAGCAAAATCTTTGTAACGAGAATGGACCGACGTACCTCTAATATGACTTATATTATTGTATGTAAAATTAAATATATATAAAAGGAGTGTAGTATAAAGAGTGAAAATGTCGTGACAATTGTTTAGTTATAAATATATCTCTTTTGCTGTACATATTTGTAAAATATTTTAAATCCTAACCTAAGATTATTTATAATTTAATTAAGAAAATCTAAGAATATTTATATAAATGTTGACCACAATGAGTACCATAGTCGATACGCCGACACCACAATTCATAAAGACCATCGAGTGGGACATGATGGACAAAGCCAAGTTCTTTCCTTTGTCAATGTTGAGTTCGTTCTCTGTTCGATGTGCTCTGTACCCTCTGACTGTTATTAAAACTCAACTACAAGTCCAACATAAAAATGATGTATACAAGGGAATGATTGATGCTGGGACTAAGATCTACAAAAGCGAAGGCGCTTCAGGATTGTATCGAGGCTTTTGGATTTCCTCTGTAAGTTATATGAATATTACCTAGTTAGAACTTGTTAGCAATATATGCAATGTATATATTGCTTATAGTTATTCCTTACGACGAATGCTAAATTTGGTTTAAAATATTGGTTTTATTACTATATCTGCATATTGGATTCCATTCAAATATATGTATTTATGCAAGAATATCAATGTTGAAATTCAATACATACCCTATAATATAATAGTATATTATAAGTTTAATATTAGTCCAGCATGTAATGTTTTTTTTTGCTATATTTTTTGAAAAGAAAAATAGTCATGATTGTGAGACAAATGTAAACAGACATCAACAATACTAAATTTTTAAAATTTGTACTCGATATAATATACAATAAATAATAGTATTTTGTAGTAACAGGTTCTTATCAATAACCTGCCTTCATGACTCAACTTTTTTACAATGCATATCTAATTGTTAAAATAAATAATTACACAGGTTCAAATAGTATCAGGTGTCTTTTACATAAGTACTTATGAGGGTGTTCGTCATATATTATCTCAAAATGGAATCGAGGGTCGAGCCAAAGCTCTCATTGGAGGTGCATGCGCTTCTTTAGTTGGTCAAACGATAATTGTCCCTTTTGATGTCATATCTCAACATGCCATGGTTTTAGGAATGTCATCACATAGCGGAAAGGTATTGTTATTGATTAAATATTTCTTTCAATTTCAAATATATTCATATAAATATAATTTTAGGGCACTGTTAATCCACTTGGAATTACAGTGAAAGAAGGAAAAGGATCTCGTTTACAAATCACTTTAGATATTGGACGTCAGATATACCGAAGAGATGGTTTTGCAGGCTTTTATAGAGGATATGGGGCCTCGTTAATGGCTTATGTTCCAAACTCTGCTATGTGGTGGGCGTTCTATCATTTATATCAAGGTACTGATTTACAACTATATAAATGCATATCTTTTCTTTTCTTATTTGAGAAATGTTTCAGATGAGTTGTATAGAATATTGCCAGAATGGGTATCACATCTCTTTATTCAATCAGTGGCGGGCACACTTGGTGGCTTCACAACAACGATTATCACAAACCCATTAGATATTATAAGAGCAAGACTTCAGGTAAATAATAAAACTACTAGAGTGTACTGTATATAAAATATATACATATATAATTCAATTTTAATTGTAGGTGCAAAGGTTAGATTCCATGAAATTAGCATTCACAGAATTGTGGCAAGAAGAAAAATTAAAAATGTTTACGAAAGGATTATCTGCTCGCCTTGTTCAATCTGCCTGCTTTTCTTTTAGTATAATTCTCGGTTACGAAACTATTAAACGTTTAGCGGTAAATGAAAAATATAAAGATCATATTAAGTGGTAGGTCATGTATTTTGTGATTTTTCAATAATTAAAATGTTTTTTCATGATACCAAAACTTGACGATTTCATGTTTTTTGTAAGAGTAGATTTTTGTGATATTGATATGCATTTTATAATCTTGTGATTTCATATTATGTCAATATTTGCCACAACTTCTGGTCTTACACATCAAATGTGCAATCAAATATTAGCTATGTTAAATTCAAACTATTAATATATTTTATAATGAGAAAGAAACTAATAGCTTTCTCGCAATGGTTATTGTTAAAATATTACAGATTGATAATTTTTATCAATATATGTACCTTATATTTATAGTAGTATGTTTTAAAAACGTAGTTTGTTAGCGAGCTTTTGAAGCATTTAACTGTTTTATTATGAAACGCTTGTCAAAATATTTTGTATATACAAATACATTTGTTTATTCGTAATGATCAATTACTATATCAGATTTTAAAAGTAATACGCAAGAATTGCTTTATTTAATTTTTGAGACTTTTTTCTACATATATCACCTTTTCAATAAATTACCATTATTAAATAGTATTAAGTTTTGTTATCTAGTTTGATTTCATTTGGATATGTTCTTAACAACTGTAAACATGACTAAAGATCTGTAATATTGATTACACATGTATCCACTGTTAAATTATACAAATTTTATTTATAATTTTAAGTAGTTTATCATTATATATGACTAAATGCCATAGCATGTAAAAAAATAGTCTTTATTTCATATATGAGAATTTAAAATCTGATATACTTCCTAGTCGAAAAATAATTTTTCTAGTTAAACAATTACCAAAAATTCTATGTTCTTGTATAAGAAAATACTTTTTGGTGTTGCTTTGATGTAAGTGATTTCAAAGAATGCTTAATAGTATCTTGTAGTTTGATACATATTAAGCTAGCACTTTTCCGATAACCACCTTCATATTAAAGATATTGATATATATTTATATAGTTTGACCACTGAATGAAAAAGGAGTGAGAATAAAATATAAATAATCAATAATTGGTAGCTATATCGACTTGTTCAAATTACCAGTTTTGTATGAAAATACTAAATAGATAATTATATGTTATTATTGATAAATTATAATTATTTTGTTGACGTATGATTTTGTGCTTAGAGTGATGAAAGAAGTTTGCTCTGAATATTTTACAACTTTATTGTTTCATGCAGGCAATATGAATAAATTTACAATTTAATTTTTTTTGGTTTACAATATGTCTAATTTATAACAATTTTCACAAAATTTAAGTTATTAGTATGAAACTTTCACTTGTACTAAAATTTATTATTCAATAGAAATAAGAGGCACTACTTATGTGTTCACTAAAATTCTGTCTGTATCAATAAATCATTGATCTCAATCATGATTTGAAATGTTTATATGGATAGATATATTATTGTTATAAAAATACTTCTGAATGGGAGCAAATGGGATAACCACTGAATAAGAGAATAAAGAAATTTTATTGAAAGTTATGCAGATTACTCATTTATCTTGAAGTAATTCATATGACGGTTAAAGAAATATCTAATATATATATAAAACAATATATATATAAAATTTCGAAAGCATTTTGAAAACAATACATTACATATAATAATTACCCATATACTAAAGCAAAATCACGTGGCTAATCATATAAATAAGTGCAAGAAGTGCGCAAGAATGCATGAATATAGTAACACCTTTTCAGTAAGATCCTATAAATAGTATTTTCTGATTTGTGACACATGATTAAGACAATTGAGTCTAGTTAAAGTTGTCAGTCGCCTTTGTAGAAAATTATTTGAATTGGCAATATAATATCAATGTACAAACAAGTTGGTGAAATTGTTGTATATTTAAATCAATATATTAAACATGGCTAAAAATTTTGAAGTCGAATGTTTAATGTATGCAGCAAACATATTTGTTGTAAGGGTCCTAATGCCAAGCATAGTGGCTTAATTTAATATTTAACCATAAGTTAATCAGTTAAGTGCTCAGTTTAAACAAATATTTATTCATATGAGAAATTTCATAAAATAAATCATATACTTAATATGCACTTACCTAATTTTATAGATGTACTTCTCATTGAAAATGTTTATGACCACCTTTTTAACCATTTGTTGAAATCATTAATTTTTATCTGTGACATAAGTCATCCACATTCACAACATTTCTCTAACTGACTCTGATATACCATGATGAATTAGTTTGCTTCCACTTCACTTTTGTCTAGCCAATATTTCACTATCACCTAAACCATTTGATAATATTTTTCACAAAATAGTTTTTGACAAATCATAAAATTGCGGCATTAGAGGATGTAAGTAATTCCGACTATTTTTTGCTTACTTAACTTAAAAAATGTTACTTAAATAAAACAACTGTGCAAATCAATCTGAAAAGTTGAATCATAAAATTAGGTGTGCCACATGAACAAATTTTACGTTTTTGATTTTTTACCTTGAGTTACGTTTAATAACTTGTCAACAATTAGTTTATATATGTAATTTCGCATTTTATTATGTTAAATAGATCTCAACTTTTTATGGAAATTTCAAAAGTCAAATAATTATATATTTCCCATTGTCGTAAAAGTTCAAGTCCTTTTAAGTGAACCAAATGCGATTTGCAAACTACAGTTAACGACTACAGTTAGCCAATCATTAATTGTGTAGAAACTCAAAAACTTTTTTTTTATTCCGATATCGCATGAACTCTGATATACAATTAGGGCTATAAAGTTCACAAATAATTTTGTGGGACTCCTCAGATTTCTTTCTTTACGGAAACAAAAAAAAAAAGTGAAACCCATAAAATCCAAAATAATCGTTTTTGTTCTCCCTCTTAAAATGTACCTGAAACTCACAGCTAAATATAGTTAATCACAATTGTTTGTAACATGACAAATGATAAACAGATAAAACGAGCGCCAATAATACAGACATCGAGAGTTTTTTTTGTCACATACAGTCAATACAATACATTAATTTGCGTTAATTTTTATACAAAATATTATATCGTTTTTTTTTTTTTTTTTTTAACTAAAAACTACTAAACACATTAGATTTTACACAATGCCTTATGTAATAATTGCTTAACAGAACCCATACCACAATAAAATATACCATAATAAAATTTAGGAGTAAAATAAAACAAAAACGAATTAGTTTGATACCCACATTTTTATGTTACTTTTGCAAAAGGTATAACATGCTCTGGACCTTCAAACGATATTAACTTTGAATTTTGCACTAAAAATTTTAGCACTAAAGTAATGATAATTATTGTCAAAGAATTTATACATCAGCATCTTATCTGCAATAAGAATATTACTAGAGATGTTTAAAATAACATAATGAGTTACTATCATAGCAATAAAAACAAAGTAAACACTCTGAAAACACTGTAATTAAAAGAAATATCCAGTACTGATTACACATCACAAAATACTTCCGGGTATTGCAATATTAGTCCCCAATTTCAAGATCTTTCATGCTTTCACTAAAATTGGATATTCTTTTTATTATATTTTCGTAAACAATTTTTATTCTATTTTTAAATATCATAAAATAACATTATATATAACAAACAATGTATATTTAAGAGGTACAAAAATATATTAGAGAAATATGATGTTTTTTGGTGAAATGTAATTCCAAAAACCATAACCATAATTCCATTACTCCACCAAATATAACAATATAATGAAAACCTAATAAAATTAAAATGTGACAAATCTAATTTTTTGTACATAATTTTCTATAATATCATAATATAGACCCCTGTGCATTTCAATACAATATATAAATATTAAACATTTGACTATGGGCAATTATACTGCATAAATCGATGCTACATTGCAATTTGAGCTTTTATAAATATTAAGAAATAGTTATTCATATCGTCTTTTATGCATGAAAACTCACTATAGTTCAATGATTTCCTTCAGTATAATTGGTCCTTGATTAATTGCAATATTTTTAAAGCATTTTTCTGACCATATAGTTCAATATTCCACCATTTTTGTAGTATGTTAGATCAACTTCAGTATCAAATCTAGCAATTACTTCAAATGAACGACCATCATCAACCTGTAACAAAA
>NW_020538040.1:57518214-57564947 GCF_003426905.1 Ctenocephalides felis | reverse complement strand
TAAATAAATCCCCTTTCTGAATAATAATTTACTTAAAACCATGCAGTAAATGGTGATGATTAAAGTAATGCTTTACGCGCAAGCTTTCGAACTAATTCTGTGATAAATTAGCAAGTCATATCGGTAACATTTATAATAATTTAGTATATTAAATCTTTTATACGAACTCACCTTGTGCATTGTTCCATTGTTCCTCGAATGATTTGTACTCCTAATGTACGGGGCGGGTATAAGTCAGATACTGAAATAAATATTTTTAATCTAATTATTAGTCTAATAAATTAATTTCATATTTCAATTGGCTAATTTTTATTTATATAAATATATATATATATATATATCATATATATGTCTGTGGGTGGTGTGTGGGGTGTGTATATATAAAGACTTATCAATACAATAAATTGTACCTAACCCCTAAAGCGTTTTTCATAGCACAATAAGTGCTCTACAGTATTATAACGAATCTGGTGCTGCAATAATTAAATATCATAGCATGTTCATTCAAGTTTTAAAATATGTTATAAAAATTCATGAAATGAGAATGGGGTTGCTCAAGTCGTACCACCGCCTAAGTCGTACCCCGGCTATATTTTCTCTGCTAATTATAAAACATCAGTTAATACTGTTAAATAAAACTATTTAGTTGAGTAAGCAAACGTTTACAATTAGAAGATTGATTTTTTCAATTCTGCAAAAAAAATTAGAAAATATTTCGTAGGAAAACTAAAAAATATGGTGTACATGGTGTCAATATAAAGCAATTTTACATTAGTACCGAAGTTATGTAAAAAATCAATAAAAACACAGTTTTAGATTATTGTTAGAGGTAATCTGTAGCGTGAATTTTCCAAGAATATTATGAATTCTGATTTATTAGTACAAAACCAAGAAAAATATTATATATTTTGGAGAACTTTTTGCGCCGTTACTTTTAAATTGCTATACCTGCCTTTACCAAAAACCAATAGTCAATAAACAAGACCAATCAGATTCATTTTAACATTTTAACGACAAAAGTTGGTATGGGATATCGAGATTTTATGTCGTTAATAGTAAAAGAAATAGATCAATAATATTTATAAAACTTTTAAATAATTCAATTGTTCTTAATGTTCATACATTTGATTCATAATTAGTATTTTAAAAAGTTTTATTTCAATAACTTCACTGAACACTCTTAAGGAAACTTAAAAATGTCATAATGCTATGTTGACTTACGTAAATTATGAAAAAATTATTTTGATACATATTTATTTATTTAGTATCACTTACCACTCGATACAGGCTTAGTCCCAGAATTCGTATAATAAGCAGGATGTTCCCCAATATAACTAGCCTGTGAAAAGAAGTAAAATTACAAATTATGAAATATACTTATGTCATTCTTATTTTTTTTAAATTTCTTAAATTGAAAAAAATACTATTATTTTTACTCTGACTGTGATTACTACAAAGTTATTGTAATAGAATCACATATTTCAAATTATGTAATTTCAATGAATGAGTAACTATATAGCCATATAATAAACATACAGTTGTCATTTAAATTTAATTACATTTTATATACCTATTGTCAAAGAAAATATATTGTTTGACATTTTCTATTTTTTATAAGGAAATTTACACATATATACATGTATATATACACATTATGAATACATCTATTGATACATGGCATCCCGCCTTGAGGCAAATTCCTAGGTCTTCGAGTGCCAAAAATTAAAATTTTCAAAATAGCTTTATAATTTTCAAAAACTTTGAAAAAATTAGATATTTGAGAATTGTGTTTTTTTTAAATTTGACTTTTTTCTTAAATTGGATTTTTTTACATTTTGAAATTTCTACAAAATGTTGAGCTTTTTTCAAAGCAATTGCGCTGTGTGGCTGTTTTAAAGACAAAATATCGTATCGCGAGCCCATAGAAATGTAAACAAATTTTGTACTTATCATTAAAATCTTATAAAATATCTGATAATTTTATGTACATATGTCTATTAATCATTTTTAACCACAAGATGGCATTATTTTTTTTTCTTCTGAAAATTATTTCTAGTCTGAAAAACCGCTCGACCTGCATTTCCAAAACTTTAATCATTTCGTCAGCACAAATACAATGTTTTTTAAATCATTCAAATCAGACTCTCCGTTATCTCAAAAATTGAATTACCATTTTTGGAACTTTTTGTCATCTTCGAAACGGCTCGACCTGCTTTTAACAAAAACTATTCAGCACGTCTCTCCATCAACACGAATCGAATCTTTTTTTAATTATTCGAATCGGTTGATCCGTATTCCCGAAATCGTCGTCGAAATTTGTATCCGAACACACCATACATCCATTTTTTCTAACAATAAAGTATGTCAAAACATTCAGAAACCTTTGAAACGTAAAGATATATAGAAATGTTCATTTTCGATTTTTTTGCGATTGTTATAACTTACTGTACGTGAAGTTAACAATAATAATATATTAATTAAAAGATATATAAGATCAAATTGTAAAAATAAATTAAGTGATTTATAGTTTTAGTAAATGATTTACAACATAATCACAAAATATCCATTCTTAATTCAATTTTTTTTTTATTTCTGCTAATTTTAACAATCAGATTACAATACAATCTATAAGTTAAAAGTTATGGTATTGAAAATCAAAATCAAGAAGAAAAAAAAATAGATAAAAGAAATTAAAGAAAAGGAAATTTTCAAAACAAGTTATTTTTAATTAATTTAATTCAATAAATAATTATTAATAAGAAATCATTTACATTTGCACATTCACCTAATCGCAAATATATTTGAAACATTCTATCCCTAGGGCTTATTATCTATGTTCAATCAATTTCTCTTCAGATAGAGCATTTGCCCCAGTGGTGACAAACGAGGCGTTGACAATGGCATGGTCAGCGGGCGCTCCCTTTATTGTCACTAGTTTCGGTTTGTTTTGCGGAACGTCCTTACACTCATTAGGTAATTGCCCCAACTTTTACTCAAAACTAGCTGTAAGTGGAATTCTGTCTTAAGGCAATTAGGGCATCGTGCCTTAAGGCAAATTGCTGGAACTCCCGTTACCAAAAATTATTATTTTTTTAAAAAACGATTAACATTTTTGGAAAAAAATTTAATTAAAAAAAATAGATTTGAGAAACTACAAATTTGACAATAATTCCTTTTTTTGAAAAAAAAAAATTATATGAAAAAAAATTTTTTTTTGAAAAAAACAATATTTTTTGGATACAAAAAATTTTTTTTTGAAAAAAATGTTTCTTCATTTTGACATATTTTGGAAATTCTGAACTTTTTTTCAAAGCAATCGTACTGCTTTAACTGCATAAAGACGAAAATTAAAGCGCGCATGTGCCGCGCCGCCGTCTAACGCATAAGCATTGGTACGGAACCCATAAAAATGTAAAAAAAAATATACTTATTGTTAAAATCTCTATAAAATATCTGATAATTTGATGTGCATATGTCTAATGATAATTTTTAACCCGCCGAATGGCATTATTTTTTACTTTTTCATTAGATCTCCGAAACCGCTAGACCTGCCTCCATGAAAATTTGATCAATTCTACATCTTGTCAATACAAGTAAAATGTTTTTTGAATTATTCAAATCGGACGCTCCGTTCTCTTAAAAACGGAGGTACCGTTCTTGGCACTTTTTGCCCCGTATCTTCGGAACGGCTAGACCTGCCTTTGCCAAAAACTAATCAGCACGTCTCCTTATCAATACGAATCGAATGTTTTTTGAATTATTTAAATCGGTTGATCCGTGTTCCCGAAATCGTCGACGAAAATTTGTATCCGCACATACATACACACACGTACATACATACATACATACATACATACATACATACATACATACATACATACATACATACATACATACACACACACACACACACACACACACACACATACATCCATTTTTTCTAAGGTATGCCAAAATGTTCAGAAGGTTTTGAAACGTCGAGAAATGCAAAAATTTTCATTTTCGATTTTTTTGCGATTACTATAACTTACCCTACGGGAAGTTAATAATAATGACACCAGCAAATAAGTATTTGGAGCACCACATCACAATATGCACAATATGCTTTGATGATTCCATGCAAATAATCTTTAATAAATTATAAGTTCATTTTTATTTTATGATATAATCATCTTATGAAATTAGTACAATCAGGTACTATTTATATTTTCCACATATAATTGTTAACCTCTCATATTTAAGGGGCCCAACAAGTGTAACAGCCTAAAAAAAAGGTGATTTTTGGGAATTTATATTAAAAAAAAACTACTTTATAAATCATTTCAAAATTTTAGGAATATATTTATACATGTCTTAAGAATACATAGTAAAATTCTTGAAAAAAAAAATTAAATATTATTTAAGTTATCGTCGATCTCCAACGGCGCGACAAAAAAAGGCCCTTCACTGCTGCAGTGATTCCGGCCTTCTACGTGGATGAAATTAAAAAAAAAAATCTTGTTAAACTAGATGATATTGTCTTTAAAATGAACTACGATGAAGAAAAAAATAAAAAATGGGCAAAATGACGGCGTTTTTTAAAAAAAAGTCGAATTTTACCCACAATTTTGGTCGTTTTTGGACTGCCAAAATTCGATTTTTGATCCGATCAAAAAATCGATAGTTCATTTTACGGAGAACTATATATAGAACATGTAAAAAAAATTTGATAGTGATCGGATCATTTGTTGTTGAGTAATCGTTGCAGCAAATTCGGAAAATGCTGTTTCGAGAAGAACGCATTTAAAGATAAAATGATCGTTATACTATATACTATATATATATACTCTTTAAATGGCTATAACTCTAAAACTATTTAAGATATCGATTAAAAATTTTGGTATGTTATTTTTAAAGATATAACCTGTCGAAATATGAAAAAATTGAAAATTCGATTTTTTGAAAGTTTCACAGTAGTTGTGCCCCTTAAGAAAACAATATATTTAGTATTTTGTATTCAAATACAATCTTAACTCAAAATTGAAACCCGGTTAATAACAATTAACCTGACATATTAATAAACTGATATATTATAATGGCTCATATTACATTTACATGATATATTGAAAATATAATAGAGTTATGTCTTAAGCATATCCCTGTACGAATCAGAGACATGGACTCTAAAAAAGGCCGACAAAAACAATCTGTACAGTTTTGAAATGAAAGATACTGAGAAGAGTGAGCAAAGATAAAACTATACTGAGCACGATCTGGAAAAGGAAAGGAAACTGGATCGGATCCATACTCCTATAAGACGTGGTCGAAGGTAAAAGAATTAGAAAGAAAAATAACTGATTTTTGATGACTTACGTGAGAAGAGAAAATACAGCAAACTTAACAAAAGTTTGGAAAGGGAAATGCATACAAAATTAAATAGCAATAACAAAATAGTAATGGGTATAATAAACAAAATAAATGGAAAGAAATCATTGATTTGCGGTAATTAGACTAAAATTTATTATTTATTATTATAATAGAGTCATTTCATTGGAACTAGGGCTTCCAATACCGTACAAAAATCTGAATACCGGTATTCGATATTTGAAAAATGAAATTCCGGGATCCCGGTTTTAATACCGGTATTGTCGATGAAAAATTAAATAGTTATATTTTTACTTACTTCAGTTGTTATATTGACATATTAACAAATAATATATGAAATCTAACAAATATTGTGCTGAAATGAGTACATATTATTTATTCATTACATAAGGAGTAGAAGTAGATAGAAACAAAAAACGTGTCAGTAAAAAATATATATTTTTCTATGTTACATTTTACATTCTACATTTATAATAAGAATTAATTATTTATTAATATATTTAAGAAAAGAATAAATTATAATTCATGGCTAACGTTTTGCTTAATAAAATATGCTCTTAAGAAACATAAACAATCAATTGTTTGATCATCAAGCTCTTTCCGTCTTTCCGATTCTACACTTGTTGGTACAATTGTAATTAAGAAATTATACATATTTTGTAGGTTCGTTCTTTTTATTCCTGTTTTTTTTTAAAAAAAAAGTAATTTCATCTTTTATTTTTTGTTTTAGACTTGGAGTTTTTTTTAACACACACACACGGGTGAAGTATTTATTTTAATATTTTTTAATTACACACCAACTTAATTAACTTTGGTTTATATACTCACTTATAAATATCATAGGTTCAAATTAAACACAATATTTACACAATATTAAACACACTATTCTTCATATAAACATTTATTTTCCCGCAACTTTAAGATGTTATCTACACGAAATTCACACAACTGCCTACTTAAAGTTACATTTCTGCTTTATATAACATTTTATTTAGTTTAAGGGAATTCCCTTGATTTTGAATATGATCAATAGAGTTTTTTTATATGTGTGAGTGCAAGTCAAGTTATTACCCGTTCGGATTTCTCGGGAATTACTGCGATGTGTGCAATTCATCGATAAAAGATTATTACAATGTTGACTATTCTTATGTTGAATGCAATACAATTGAGAATATGATTCATTACGTGGTGTGTTTCTACTATATTAGTTATTAATATTAACTAATTATAATAATACCCTTCGCAAATTCTCAAATTGTTGTCAGTGACACGCAATTTAAACAACTGCCGTTCTTACTTATGTAAAATGATTTATGTATAATAAATAAAGAATTATATCTCATCGATTGTATATTATGTTTAAAAATTATTGATAGTGAATTCGAAGTAGGAACGAGGCACGTAAACGAATAATAACTTTTGTAAATGAACCCTTTTATTAGCTGGTCGTCACACATAATATATAAACAATCGCTTTATCTTGCCGACACCGCTTGTCGCTTATCTCACTCAGCTGAGTCAAGCACACAATACATAGTTTGGAAACTAAAACTTGATATGTATTTTGCGTAAGTTGAATTTTTGATAGAATACTGGTAATACCGTAATACCGGTATTATTTGCATCAATACCGGTATTGAATACCGGACAAAAATCGTCCGGGATCCCGGTTTTCGGGATTACGGAATCCCGGTATTGTAAGCCCTAATTGGAACGAGCTAATCGGTTTGTTTATATTCGAGTGAACTAAAATCAAGAATTTTGTAAAACCTTTTTAGGTTTTTTCGTTTTCACCAATTTTAAATTATCGATTTCTTAAATGATTTTCAACCCTTTGCATTCTAGGCCGTTGACATATATGATAAGTTTCCAACTTCTGTAGTATTTTGGACGTATATTAGCCATAAAACATGTTGTAACATAAAGAAAAATGTAAAAGTGTAATGGATCAAAGTATTTATATTAAATTCATTAATAAATTTTACAACAAAAAAAATTAACGTTTTGGATGTAAGCATACCTTTTATATTTTATATGTTGAACTGGGTTGGACAACAGAGTTGTCGTAGAAAGTGTTAATTTGAATAAAAAAAATTAATATAATGAGAAAATTCATTTAAAAGAAATAAAACTGCTTTTAAAAAAATGTCATAATTAGCAACTACTTATTTCCAATGCATTTCAATCAATTTAACCAATTGCATTGAAATTATATGTTCGATAAAACCCTATATTAACTGTTTTATTTTTTTTTATTTTTAAAATAATAGCGTAGTGCGAGGCACAAAGGTCTAATTTGACTTTGAGCAATTATATTGCAAAAACCAAACCAATTAGATCACAAAAAATAACACATATCAAACAAACAACTATCTGAATATGTTTAGTAAAACTCCAAGCTAATTCGTCATTGTAAAGATGTTTTTTTTTTGTTGTTTTCCAAAAAATTTTCACCTGGTCCTTTTTAGGTCTCGTAAACTAAGCAACAGTGCTCACAACCAAAAAACTAACAACCACAAGAAAACACATTTGTTATGGATTTTCAAATAGTGCCCTTTATTTCCCGAAAGCAACGTCGTAAGAATTAAGGTGATGTCTGGATCTACATCTTTTTTCCTCTACTTTCAAATATTGTTGTTAAAGAATTTTTAACTTTACTTGTTTTTGAGATGTCGGAAATGGACCTTTTGATCAGCGGATCTTTAAGCCCCGCTCTGCCTTATATGAAATTCATTGTCTAAATTTAAATTACGTTGTTTATTAAGATAATATATTTGATATAATAAAATATATTCGAAGCTGACATGCTGTAGATGATTTACTATTTTAATTGATAATTGAAAGTTTACCTTGAATCGTGCAATCGTCGATATCTATCTATCTGAAACACCAAACTTGTCAAAGAGCCAAACATAATTAAATGCTTGCAATAAATTTTGCATCGAGAGCAATCTGATTATGATGTAATATTAGTTAGTCGCTGGCTGATTTGATTTTCGCACCGAAATGCGACTGAATCGTTCGTTCGACGGCTGTTTCCTGCTTCCGGCGCGCGATTGCGTTATTTCCGGCGACCTGGCGTCTAGTCGCACCGGATATTTTGATGTGATTATAATTTTTCGCGGCAAATCGACTTGTACTTCATCATATGCAAAATATATTTTAAAGCTCGCATAAGAAATTGACGGATTTTATAATAATATATATTATTATTGTAATATATAGTATTATTATTAATATACAGTAGAACTCCAATTATCCGAATTAATGGGGACCGCGACCCATTCGGATAATCAAATATTCGGATAATCTGAGTTTTTTTTAAAAAATTGCCATTGGAGAGAAAAAAAGTTACGTTTTGATATTGCACTATTTTGTTATTGAATTAAATGAAATAAACATGACATTTTCACATGTTTTAAATAGAAATAAAATGTACTTAAACGAGTTAAAAAAAAAAAAAATTGTACAAGTTTAGAAACAAAAATCATTGTTTTGTAAACATCTCCGTCAAATCAAAACAAACAATGTGCCTACACTGGCTTTGCTGGTGGAAGAATAATAGCGCACTTAGACTTTTTTTGGACAATTTTTTTTCTGAAAGTGATTCGGATAATCGGCGATTCAGATAGTCGGAGTTCGGATATTGTTCGGATATTATTGATTACGGCTTGCTTGTGAATAAATAAATAAATAAAGAAATAAATAAATATAATAACTTGTTATAATAGACCTTAAATTTCTTATGACCATATTATGTCATAATAGGTCATAAGGTTATAGGTTGTCAAATCTCCTTCCGCCTTTTGTATTATAAACCATAGCAAAAAAGCGGAAGGGAGATTTGACAACCTAATATATTGCGTGTACTTAAAATCTTAATCGCCATGATTAGCTAATAAGATATTTTTAATGCTTTACAATTATGTCAAATTCATAATTTATTATGAAATTATTAACGTTAAAATAAGTAAATTCAAGAAATGTAATAATCAATTCTGATAAAAGTTATGATCAATATTATGCACTTTATGAAAACAGTTCTAGTCAATTGATTTCAACAATTGCTTAAATATAAACTAATATGTATTTTACATTATTACATACTTTCTTAGAACTCGCTTTATGCTACATCATATTGAGAATATAATTTATACGTTTGTACTAAATCAATCATACAAAAATAAATATTATAAAATAAATGTATTCTTTATTATTCAACTGCATTTGATCGTTGAAGATTACGATTAAATTTATCTATAAAAATAAGTTCATAAAGTTTGTATGTATAATTATGCAAATAAAATATTATAGAAATTCTAACAATTAAGAGGAAACGAAAATAATTAGTAAGTAGAATTACTACGTGCCTGAAGTCAAAGTTTGTAAAATTGGGTTGACCTTTATAGTTTTAAATAGTTGATTAATAAAATAATATTTACAAACATTAACTTAACGTAAATGACATTTGAATATGGTGTAAAAAACATTGAACATTATGAAAATACAAAAACGCTTATGAAGTTATTATTAAAGTAATTAAATGGCATTTTCAAAGCTTTCAAGTAATTATTAAAATTATAGATCCTACTTACAATTCTACTTATCTCTGGACAATTCAAATGTGAATCTGTCAAATTCATTTTGACGCAATTTATGTCCAAATTGATTGTTTCGCGTGTAACCTTTATAACCGCACTAAATCACCACAATTAAACTTATTAAAAAAGTATTCATATTATTATCGATGTTATCAACATGCGCACCTGAACCATTTAACCGTAACTGAAAATTCTGAAAGGGCCATGCAATGTTTTCCTCAATAAACATCTCTTGCGCAATCCCGCCCACGTCTTCGCATTTCAACCCTTTGCCCCGCCTACTAAGGCGGCATGAAAATTAATATGTAAAATGTTTTATTATAGCATTAAATAACAAAACATGTTTTCAGAACAAAATAAATTGAATTTATTAAATTTTATTTAAAATGTTTAAAATTCGGGAATAATTTCGACAAATTAAATTTAACGGAAAGCGACGCCCTCTAGTCGAAGTGTTCGTCATCTGCACCATAGATCCGAACTTGACGGAACACTGAATGAAAATTTTGACATTGGAAATATGTCAAAGAGCAATGTTACAACTGTTATCAAATTCATATCTGCGTAAAAACAAATCATGATGATGTAATGATATTTAAAATTGAACTTTCCAAATTGTTAGTTATTTCAGATCGAAGCAATCAATATCTATGAGTACATGTTACAACTTTTCTAAATTTTGTGTTTCATTACGTAAAATATCACAAACTGAATGACATTATTTTCCAAGTATTTTTGCATAACGTCAATAATTTCGAAAGCTGATTAATGAAGTCGATCATAAGTAAAACGTACAACATATTCATGGTTTGAAAATGGCTTGTGGACATTAGTAAAATGGTGCAATGGGTAGAAAAATCCTTAGCAAAATCTTTGTAACGAGAATGGACCGACGTACCTCTAATATGACTTATATTATTGTATGTAAAATTAAATATATATAAAAGAAGTGTAGTATAAAGAGTGAAAATGTCGTGACAATTGTTTAGTTATAAATATATCTCTTTTGCTGTACATATTTGTAAAATATTTTAAATCCTAACCTAAGATTATTTATAATTTAATTAAGAAAATCTAAGAATATTTATATAAATGTTGACCACAATGAGTACCATAGTCGATACGCCGACACCACAATTCATAAAGACCATCGAGTGGGACATGATGGACAAAGCCAAGTTCTTTCCTTTGTCAATGTTGAGTTCGTTCTCTGTTCGATGTGCTCTGTACCCTCTGACTGTTATTAAAACTCAACTACAAGTCCAACATAAAAATGATGTATACAAAGGAATGATTGATGCTGGGACTAAGATCTACAAAAGCGAAGGCGCTTCAGGATTGTATCGAGGCTTTTGGATTTCTTCTGTAAGTTATATGACTATTACCTAGTTAGAACTCGTTAGCAATATATGCAACGTATATATTAGGTTGTCAAATATCTCCCTTCCGCTTTTTTGCTCTTGGTTTATAATACAAAAAGGCGGAAGGGAGATATTTGACAACCTATTATATTACTTATTGTTATTTCTTACGAGGAATACTAAATTTGGTTTAAAATATTGGTTTTATTACTATATCTGCATATTGGATTCTATTCAATTGTATGTATTTATGCAAGAATATCAATGTTGAAATTCAATACATACCCTATAATATAATAGTATATTATAAGTTTAATATTAATCCAGCATGTAATGTTTTTTTTTTTGCTATATTTTTTTAAAAGAAAAATAGTTATGATTGTGAGACAAATGTAAACAGACATCAACAATACTGAATTTTTAAAGTTTGTACTCGATATAATATACAATAAATAATAGTATTTTGTAGTAACAGGTTCTTATCAATAACCTGCCTTCATGACTCAACTTTTTTACTATGCATATCTAATTGTTAAAATAAATAATTATACAGGTTCAAATAGTATCAGGTGTCTTTTACATAAGTACTTATGAGGGTGTTCGTCATATATTATCTCAAAATGGAATCGAGGGTCGAGCCAAAGCTCTCATTGGAGGTGCATGCGCTTCTTTAGTTGGTCAAACGATAATTGTCCCTTTTGATGTCATATCTCAACATGCCATGGTTTTAGGAATGTCATCACATAGCGGAAAGGTATTGTTATTGATTAAATATTTCTTTCAATTTCAAATATATTTATATAAATATAATTTCAGGGCACTGTTAATCCACTTGGAATTACAGTGAAAGAAGGAAAAGGATCTCGTTTACAAATCACTTTAGATATTGGACGTCAGATATACCGAAGAGATGGTTTTGCAGGCTTTTATAGAGGATATGGGGCCTCGTTAATGGCTTATGTTCCAAACTCTGCTATGTGGTGGGCGTTCTATCATTTATATCAAGGTACTGACTATATAAATGCATATCTTTTCTTTTCTTATTTGAGAAATGTTTCAGATGAGTTGTATAGAATATTGCCAGAATGGGTATCACATCTCTTTATTCAATCAGTGGCGGGCACACTTGGTGGCTTCACAACAACGATTATCACAAACCCATTAGATATTATAAGAGCAAGACTTCAGGTAAATAATAAAACTACTAGAGTGTACTGTATATAAAATATATACATATATAATTCAATTTTAATTGCAGGTGCAAAGGTTAGATTCCATGAAATTAGCATTCACAGAATTGTGGCAAGAAGAAAAATTAAAAATGTTTACGAAAGGATTATCTGCTCGCCTTGTTCAATCTGCCTGCTTTTCTTTTAGTATAATTCTCGGTTACGAAACTATTAAACGTTTAGCGGTAAATGAAAAATATAAAGATCATATTAAGTGGTAGGTCATGTATTTTGTGATTTTTCAATAATTAAAATGTTTTTTCATGATACCAAAACTTGACGATTTCATGTTTTTTGTAAGAGTAGATTTTTGTGATATTGATATGCATTTTATAATCTTGTGATTTCATATTATGTCAATATTTGCCACAACTTCTGGTCTTACACATCAAATGTGCAATCAAATATTAGCTATGTTAAATTCAAACTATTAATATATTTTATAATGAGAAAGAAACTAATAGCTTTCTCGCAATGGTTATTGTTAAAATATTACAGATTGATAATTTTTATCAATATATGTACCTTATATTTATAGTAGTATGTTTTAAAAACGTAGTTTGTTAGCGAGCTTTTGAAGCATTTAACTGTTTTATTATGAAACGCTTGTCAAAATATTTTGTATATACAAATACATTTGTTTATTCGTAATGATCAATTACTATATCAGATTTTAAAAGTAATACGCAAGAATTGCTTTATTTAATTTTTGAGACTTTTTTCTACATATATCACCTTTTCAATAAATTACCATTATTAAATAGTATTAAGTTTTGTTATCTAGTTTGATTTCATTTGGATATGTTCTTAACAACTGTAAACATGACTAAAGATCTGTAATATTGATTACACATGTATCCACTGTTAAATTATACAAAATTTTATTTATAATTTTAAGTAGTTTATCATTATATATGACTAAATGCCATAGCATGTAAAAAAATAGTCTTTATTTCATATATGAGAATTTAAAATTCTGATATACTTCCTAGTCGAAAAATAATTTTTCTAGTTAAACAATTACCAAAAATTCTATGTTCTTGTATAAGAAAATACTTTTTGGTGTTGCTTTGATGTAAGTGATTTCAAAGAATGCTTAATAGTATCTTGTAGTTTGATACATATTAAGCTAGCACTTTTCCGATAACCACCTTCATATTAAAGATATTGATATATATGTTATATAGTTTGACCACTGAATGAAAAAGGAGTGAGAATAAAATATAAATAATCAATAATTGGTAGCTATATCGACTTGTTCAAATTACCAGTTTTGTATGAAAATACTAAATAGATAATTATATGTTATTATTGATAAATTATAATTATTTTGTTGACGTATGATTTTGTGCTTAGAGTGATGAAAGAAGTTTGCTCTGAATATTTTACAACTTTATTGTTTCATGCAGGCAATATGAATAAATTTACAATTTAATTTTTTTTGGTTTACAATATGTCTAATTTATAACAATTTTCACAAAATTTAAGTTATTAGTATGAAACTTTCACTTGTACTAAAATTTATTATTCAATAGAAATAAGAGGCACTACTTATGTGTTCACTAAAATTCTGTCTGTATCAATAAATCATTGATCTCAATCATGATTTGAAATGTTTATATGGATAGATATATTATTGTTATAAAAATACTTCTGAATGGGAGCAAATGGGATAACCACTGAATAAGAGAATAAAGAAATTTTATTGAAAGTTATGCAGATTACTCATTTATCTTGAAGTAATTCATATGACGGTTAAAGAAATATCTAATATATATATAAAACAATATATATATAAAATTTCGAAAGCATTTTGAAAACAATACATTACATATAATAATTACCCATATACTAAAGCAAAATCACGTGGCTAATCAATATAAATAAGTGCAAGAAGTGCGCAAGAATGCATGAATATAGTAACACCTTTTCAGTAAGATCCTATAAATAGTATTTTCTGATTTGTGACACATGATTAAGACAATTGAGTCTAGTTAAAGTTGTCAGTCGCCTTTGTAGAAAATTATTTGAATTGGCAATATAATATCAATGTACAAACAAGTTGGTGAAATTGTTGTATATTTAAATCAATATATTAAACATGGCTAAAAATTTTGAAGTCGAATGTTTAATGTATGCAGCAAACATATTCTTGTAAGGGTCCTAATGCCAAGCATAGTGGCTTAATTTAATATTTAACCATAAGTTAATCAGTTAAGTGCTCAGTTTAAACAAATATTTATTCATATGAGAAATTTCATAAAATAAATCATATACTTAATATGCACTTACCTAATTTTATAGATGTACTTCTCATTGAAAATGTTTATGACCACCTTTTTAACCATTTGTTGAAATCATTAATTTTTATCTGTGACATAAGTCATCCACATTCACAACATTTCTCTAACTGACTCTGATATACCATGATGAATTAGTTTGCTTCCACTTCACTTTTGTCTAGCCAATATTTCACTATCACCTAAACCATTTGATAATATTTTTCACAAAATAGTTTTTGACAAATCATAAAATTGCGGCATTAGAGGATGTAAGTAATTCCGACTATTTTTTGCTTACTTAACTTAAAAAATGTTACTTAAATAAAACAACTGTGCAAATCAATCTGAAAAGTTGAATCATAAAATTAGGTGTGCCACATGAACAAATTTTACGTTTTTGATTTTTTACCTTGAGTTACGTTTAATAACTTGTCAACAATTAGTTTATATATGTAATTTCGCATTTTATTATGTTAAATAGATCTCAACTTTTTATGGAAATTTCAAAAGTCAAATAATTATATATTTCCCATTGTCGTAAAAGTTCAAGTCCTTTTAAGTGAACCAAATGCGATTTGCAAACTACAGTTAACGACTACAGTTAGCCAATCATTAATTGTGTAGAAACTCAAAAACTTTTTTTTTATTCCGATATCGCATGAACTCTGATATACAATTAGGGCTATAAAGTTCACAAATAATTTTGTGGGACTCCTCAGATTTCTTTCTTTACGGAAACAAAAAAAAAAAGTGAAACCCATAAAATCCAAAATAATCGTTTTTGTTCTCCCTCTTAAAATGTACCTGAAACTCACAGCTAAATATAGTTAATCACAATTGTTTGTAACATGACAAATGATAAACAGATAAAACGAGCGCCAATAATACAGACATCGAGAGTTTTTTTTGTCACATACAGTCAATACAATACATTAATTTGCGTTAATTTTTATACAAAATATTATATCGTTTTTTTTTTTTTTTTTTAACTAAAAACTACTAAACACATTAAATTTTACACAATGCCTTATGTAATAATTGCTTAACAGAACCCATACCACAATAAAATATACCATAATAAAATTTAGGAGTAAAATAAAACAAAAACGAATTAGTTTGATACCCACATTTTTATGTTACTTTTGCAAAAGGTATAACATGCTCTGGACCTTCAAACGATATTAACTTTGAATTTTGCACTAAAAATTTTAGCACTAAAGTAATGATAATTATTGTCAAAGAATTTATACATCAGCATCTTATCTGCAATAAGAATATTACTAGAGATGTTTAAAATAACATAATGAGTTACTATCATAGCAATAAAAACAAAGTAAACACTCTGAAAACACTGTAATTAAAAGAAATATCCAGTACTGATTACACATCACAAAATACTTCCGGGTATTGCAATATTAGTCCCCAATTTCAAGATCTTTCATGCTTTCACTAAAATTGGATATTCTTTTTATTATATTTTCGTAAACAATTTTTATTCTATTTTTAAATATCATAAAATAACATTATATATAACAAACAATGTATATTTAAGAGGTACAAAAATATATTAGAGAAATATGATGTTTTTTGGTGAAATGTAATTCCAAAAACCATAACCATAATTCCATTACTCCACCAAATATAACAATATAATGAAAACCTAATAAAATTAAAATGTGACAAATCTAATTTTTTGTACATAATTTTCTATAATATCATAATATAGACCCCTGTGCATTTCAATACAATATATAAATATTAAACATTTGACTATGGGCAATTATACTGCATAAATCGATGCTACATTGCAATTTGAGCTTTTATAAATATTAAGAATAGTTATTCATATCGTCTTTTATGCATGAAAACTCACTATAGTTCAATGATTTCCTTCAGTATAATTGGTCCTTGATTAATTGCAATATTTTTAAAGCATTTTTCTGACCATATAGTTCAATATTCCACCATTTTTGTAGTATGTTAGATCAACTTCAGTATCAAATCTAGCAATTACTTCAAATGAACGACCATCATCAACCTGTAACAAAACATTGATAGCAAATTAATACTATTAAAATAATTTTTTTTCAGTAAATTCAGGAATTAAAGTAAGTTATAGTCTTCATGTTACCTGTACAGTTAAAGTTTGGCCAGGTCTGCAATCATCTGGAATGTTGATACTGAATGCTTCCTTACCAGTCAAACCTAGTGAGTCAGCATTTTGACCATTTTTGTACTGCAGAGGTGCTACACCCATGCCAACCAAATTTGACCGATGGATTCTTTCATAAGATTCTGCAATTACAGCTCGGATTCCCTAAAAAAAATGATATCAATTATAATATTATCAACTGCCCATCTTTATATAGTAATTTAAAAAAAAACTCTTTAAAATGAATTTATTACCAACAGATAAGGTCCTTTTGCTGCCCAATCTCTGCTAGACCCACTGCCATAATCTTTACCAACTAGTGCAATCAATTGTACTCCCTCTTTAGCATATCTTAAAATAAAATAAAGAATCATGTCATATTTAAGATAATGTATATTTACTAATATTGAAAAATTTACAATAGCTACAAATAATAATTTTATACACATATTCACGTTATGTAATGAAACAACATTTAACACGGCTGAACACGGCTGAACACGGCTTAACCACAGAAAAATTACAAATATATTAACAAAATTAAGTTTTTCTTATTGAAAAAGGTGAACTCACCTTTCAGCACAGTCGAAAATATCCATTTCTTCTCCGGTGGGTATATGGATAGTTCGTGGACCAGGTTTCGGTACCAATTTGTTCACAAGACGAATATTTGCAAAGGTACCGCGAGCCATAATGTCATCATTACCTCGTCTTGAACCATAGGAGTTAAAGTTCCTCGGGGTTAATCTATAACAAAATCAACAACATTAGTAGTTCTATTAACAATAATTTTTATATATAAATTAAAACAACATTTTAGCATTGATCAATTTATGAACTATAAGAAGTCTTCATCATGTATCTTGAAAGCTTTATATTACAAAAATAAAAACACTCATGAAATACTACTTCCAATAATTTATGACAGGCAATAGAAAATTTTAGAGATTTAAATTAAATTACTTTATTTGTACTATTTAATGCTAACTTAATGTATTTATTAACAAATATTATTCAAGGATATCACTACCACATCAGCCAGTTAATTTTGGTTTGCGCGATATTGTCGATCAAATTCAATGTCTGCAGAATAATCTTGTCCTTCACAAAATAATTATTAATTTAATTAAATCTCTGAATTTATAGAATATGTATTTTAAACCGTAATTATTTACTGTATAATTGATAAAAACTTAAAATAATTACACATAAAGCATGTAATCGAAAGTTAAATTGTAAGTCTTTGAAGGATTATTTTTCATAACAAAATGTACAACACATCAGAATAAAATTTTCGATTTTTTGGTGTAAACTAAAAAGCAATTACGAAAGCTTTCAAAAACAGCTCAATTCGCCAAAATGTTTATTTATATGAAGTGATAATTTTTGACGTCCTCGTTATTAGAGGTCTCTGATTTTTCGCCTAATTAACGTAAATTATATTAACTGATTAACATACCCTCTAGAAGCTAAAAATCTGGCTGCCGGGCTATTGCGAGCGATGCTTCCAGCGGGCGAAATGTGATCCGTCGTCACGGAATCGCCGAGGTTCAACAGAGCTCGCGCGTTTACGATCGGTTTCAGCTTTGGCAACTCCTGTTAATAAAACAAGCAATCAAAAATGTTAAATAAAAAATGCATTAAATAAAAACGAAATAAAACGTTACAGTCAAGTATTATTAGTTCATGCAGACCATACAGTTAGATTAGTTCCTCTTATTTTCGATTATTATATTATTCATTTATTGTGTGAAAATAAAAAAAAACATATTGAAAATAGTGGTGTTATTTGTGGTCTCGTTGGAGAATGTAAGTATTCCCAAAACCCTGTATTTTAACTCATATCATATTGCAATTATGCCAGGATATCATCATCGGATAAAAACAAAAATAAAAATATAAACTAGTGGTGCATGGCATCGTGCAAATTGCAGGAACTTCCCGTACCAAGTACTAAGTTATTAAAAAAAACTTGACAAAATTAGATTTTTGAGAATTTTTGAAATTAAAAAAAAAAATATTTTGATTAATTTTGAAAATTTGGATCATTTTTTTTAAGCAATCGCACTGCACAGCTGATTTGGAGTCGAAATATCAAGCGCGTGAGCGCCGCGTAGTCGTCTAACGTCTAAATACAGGTGCGGAGCCCATATAAAAGTACACAAAATTTGTACTTATTATTATAATCTTTATAAAATATCTGATAATACGATGCACATATGTCTAATGTTCAGTTTGGACCGCCAAATGGCATTATTTTTCACTTTTGTATAGGATCTCCGGACACGCTGGACCTGCCTTTACAAAAATTTCACCAGTTGTTCATTTCGTCAATACAAGTAAAATGTTTTTTGAATGATTTAAATCGGATGCTTCGTTATTATCTCAAAAACTGAAATAACATTTTTGGCACTTTTTGCCCCGTATCTCCGAAATAGATAGACCTGCCTTTGCCAAAAACTAATCAGCACGTCTCCTTATTAGTAGGAATCGAATGTTTTTTGAATTATTCAAATCGGTTAATCCGTGTTCGCAAAATCGTCGATGAAAATTTGTATCCGCGCATACATATACGCACACACGCGCACACACACACAGCCACATACATCCATTTTTCCTAAGATATGCCAAAATTTTCAGAAACCTCTGAAACTGAAAGTTATATAAAAATTTTCATTTTTGATTTTTTGCGATTACTATAACTTACCCTAAGGGAAGTTAATACCCTACGAGAAGTTAAAAATTGACAAACATCTTATTTCATAATTCATATACAAAAAGTGAGTAGTAATGTTAATTTTAAAGCTAATGTACATATTATTTTATATATCATTATTTATTATTAATGAACATCAAATAAATTATGCATGTAGATTAAGCAAATTTCTACAAAAACTTAATAGAAACTTTTTAAAATTTTAAACATAATAAAATTAGAAAAACCAACTACCTTAGTCATTCCTTGGAAGAATGGCGGATGTTTAATGTATGTAGAGCTTTTATCCCATGGATAAATCTTGCCACTGGGAGCTTCAAGTTCTTGCCAATTCGGAGAGCCTTTTTCTATTTGCCCATAAACCTGAAATAAAATGAGACAACTTAAGACAATATTTTCTTTGTCTCGTTGATTCAAATCAACATAAAGCCATAATTTTATTAATTAATAGTGTTAATTTAATTTCACGTTAGTTAACATCGAAAAGAACAAAAAAAAAATTAAGTTTAGCTTTGCTAATTATATGTACCTCTTTGAACATAGCAGGAATCACATATTTTTGTTCTACTTGCTGAATTTCATCTCTAGAAGGCCATATATCCGCCAAAAACACTGCAGAACCATCCGCACGCTTACCTACAATAATTATTGGTAACAATGTAAAAAAAATATTACAATCACTCTTTATAAATCCGCTCATCAAAGAAATGTATAGAAAATACATGTACCATTTGATTTAGATTGCGCTAAAAACTTAAAAGTTTAATAATAAAATTATCTGTCCAGATTATTCTTATGCGCAATGCAATTTTCTACTCCAATACAATAAAACAAGGTAGGTACTAAATAGAATACAATATAGTAGTAAATATAATATTGAACAAAGTACATGTTGAAGTAAAAAACTTTCATTAATTACAATGTTATAATTAAAATATGTCTCACCGATAGGTTCCTTTTCAAAATCGATACACACAGTACCAGCAATTGCATAAGCCACAACAAGCAATGGACTGGCTAAATAATTGGCTCTGGTATTTGGATGTATCCTACCTTCGAAATTTCGGTTACCAGATAATACACCGCAGCACACTAATTCATTCTAATAAAGAAAGTTAAATAACAGCAATAACCTAACAATATTAATTTCAATTAGTGCATAACACTCACAGATTCGATTGTATTCGCCACATTTTCTTCGAGCGGTCCACTATTACCGATGCAAGTCATACAACCGTATCCAACTACATCAAATCCAAGTTTTTGAAGATACGGTACCACGCCCGACTCGCGCAAGTAATAAGTTACAACACCAGATCCTGGAGACAGAGATGTTTTGATGTATGGTAGAACCTGCAATATGCAATATTTGCTATGTATTTAGTAAAATCTTTTAGAACCGTTAGATTTGAACGATGTAAAGATATGTTGAAACTAACCGAAAGACCAGCTTCAACTGCTTTCTTAGCCAACAAACCAGCTCCCAACATGACACTAGGATTACTGGTGTTCGTGCAACTTGTTATGGCGGCAATTACGACCGAACCGTGTCCAATTCGATACTTCTTGCCATCAGACCACGTAAACTCACCGAAGTCTTGCAACCGAGCCGGAGCAAGACCAAAACCTTTAAATCCAACCTAAAAGGATAACGAATAAAATAGAAACTCTAAATTAATTACACAGCTCTATTTACAAATGTAATATATCATAATTTAAATATTATACTTAGGATATGTTTACTTTTCAACTTCTTTTAAAAAAATATATGTTTTCGAAAAAAAATATCCCATTTGCTAATTTTATGTTTACTCGTCATTCTGAATCGTTTGACATCAAAATTTGAAAAAGTATGTGTGTATGTATGTACGTGAGCCAAAATTTCACCCTTCATCGATGTTTTCTTAAACGACTGCACTGAATACAAAAATGTCAAAGCCATTTGTTGAAACGTGATAAAGACTCACGCTTATTAGTTTTGTGCGACGTTCAGCAAAGCCGTTTCTTCAAAATTGTCAGTTTGGTCTGAAATTTTCTGTCTATGGTTTAATCAAAAATCCTGAACCAAGTTTGCAACTTGCCTCAAGGCCAAATGCCACTTACGCCTAGTAAGTTTAGATTTATAAACTAGTATATAAATAAACTTTAAATCAATAAAAAAAGTCATTGTTAGCTATTTAGATAAAACTATAAAGTTCTTGCTTTCACTAAGAAGTAATTAATGCTATATTCTATTACTATTCCAAATGCAAACAACAGGCATCTGTAATTGTATAAATTAAGATAACTTATTTAACATTTCATTCAACTAGGTGTTCTAAAAATGTATTTTATTTAAGTGTGGACGTCCATGGTAATTACAACGGCCATTATTCCAAATTTTTAACAATTTTTTACAGTTCAACCGCTTACCGTAGGCCTATAATATTTTTGTTGTTAATTTAGACCATTAGCCAAATGATAATTTTGATATGAATTTTCAAAATCAAAGATATAGAAATTTTTTTGCGAAAACATTGACAAAATTTTTTGAACTTTTCTACTTTTTCTAAAGAAGCTGTCCAACCGATCAGTTTACAAAAATAATCAAGGCTAGCCCCTATCCTAACGAATTTCATAAAACGGCTTTTGAATGTTTCAAATCGGTGCAAACGTTTTTATCGACCAAATCTCAAAAACTGGCTCACATACACACATACTTTTTCCAAATTCGGGGAAAATGATTCAGAATGACTTAAAACGTCGATAAAACATAAAATTTTCAATTCGTATTCTCCAGCGAAAACAACCTTCTTCGATAAGTTAAAACAAATTATATATATATATATACCTATCTTACGTTTTACACGGAAGATTCGTTAAAAAAAAGTGTGACTCGAAAACCGTAATAAACAAAAATCACTATAAAAAAGTCTTTTTTTCAGTTTTTAATATGATGACTAATAAACGCATTGAACGAAAAATAAATATTAATATATTTAATATGAAACATATTCAATAAATTATAAGAAAATTAATTTATTTCAATATTTTAAATATTGCATTTTCGCTATGAATGAAAATTCAAATTGGTTTGTACAGATATAACTTTTCTTTTACTCTCTATTTTTTATTTTCATTTTTTGCCATTGTGGAACTATAATGTTTTATTTGCCCACCTTGAATAAATTTACGCTATCAATTATATACAAACACTAATTAAAAACAAAGTTAAAAAACAATTATGTGCTCTTTGTTTCAATAAAATACACATAAAATTTTGTTTTAATCATAAATAGGGAAGTTCCCATATTAATTTCCATAAAACCGTCTACTAAGAATTCGTAACTAAGACAGTAAAATAAAAATGTTATTGCAGATATAAGTAAATTATAGTTTAGTGTTTATAATTTCGTGTAAATTCAAAATTATTAAATTTCGTTAAAAAAAAATATTTGCAAAAACCGCGTAAGATTGAAAAAAATGTAAAGAGTACCGTGTAAAACGGGGGATAGGTGTGTGTATATATATATATATATATATATATATATGTGTGTGTGTGTGTATTTATATATATAGAAGTTAATTATAATGAATTAAAATTTTGGAAAAATTTGATTATCAAATGAATATGAATCATCGACAGCTGATCAACTTTCCAGGTGCTTGGGGCCTACGTTTTTACTACCTGTCTTATTCGGATTAATGTGATAGGCTTTGTATCCGTTTATATCAATCGAAAACTTTTTGAAAAGAGATTTTATTGAATTTCATCAAAAATTTTAATTTGATAAGGTTCTCAAAGTTTAGGAATCACAAATATTGTTGATAGTTATTTTATCAAATATTGTTTGATAGATGAATTGTTTAGATAATGAAATAAACAAATTTCATATTCATCTGACATGTGAAGTAATGCGAATTATTTTTAAAATCTCCTTTCTTTAATCTTGATCTTTTTTAATTGCAATATGTATTAATTAAATATTTTACTATCTTATGCACAAACTGTATTTAGTTGAGTACAAAAACTCAAAAATAATGCCAGTACAAAACTAGATTTAACTGACAATGAGTTAACATGAGCTGTAAAATTTATAATTTACTATTTCGTTAAATTAAAGCAAAAACACAAAAAATTGCAAATAAAATTCGTTTATACGACTAATATTTAAGTTATATAACATTGAAATAACGAATATATACAAATATTAATGTATACATAATATATACATAAATATATATATATATATATATATATAATAATTTTTCATTAAACATATTTGTTTGTAATCTAAGGTTCTTGATAAGTTATGAAAGAACGAAACCTCGGTATTTTCAAAGAGCGAAACGAATGGAACGAAACTTCTTTCAAGACTTATCAAGAACCTTAGATTAGAAACAAATATGTTTAATGAAAATTATTCAAAACTCGTTTTATATAAAAATCCACCATTTTCTACCTTTCTTTAATATATTGTTTGTTTAAATCTATCATGATCATGTTCTGAAGATGGAACGTACTAAGTTCCGAAACGTTGACAGTAAATAAATAAACGGTTTTTAAAAAACTTATGTTTTTTATTAGTTTTTGGATTCTTTGTTTGAAGCTCTACATATGCAGTAGAACTCCAATTATCCGAATTGATGGGGTCCGGGAACGATTCGGATAATCAAATATTCGGAGTTTTTTTTTTTAAATTGCCATTGGAGAGAAAAAAAGTTACGTTTTGATATTGCACTATTTTTTTTATTGAATTAAATGAAAGAAACATGATATTTTCACATGTTTTAAATATAAATAAAATGTACTTATGTACAAGTTTAGAAATAAAAATTATTGTTTTTCAAACATCTCCGTCAAATCAAAACAAACAATGTGCCAACACTGGCTTCGCTGGTGGAAGTATATTATAAGAATTATATTATAAGAATAATAGCGCACTTAGACTTTTTTTTGACAATTTTTTTTCTGAAAGTGATTTGGATAGTCGGAGTTCGGATAATTAAAGTTCGGATGATTGAAGTTCTACTATATATATATATATATATATATATATATATATATATATATATATATATATGTAGAATAATATTTATATATACATGTGTGCATACATGTGTATGCAGATAAGAATACATGTCTGACTAACATAAGATCACATTACATTATATTAAGTTACTATATATAACCGATTGGTTTTAATTATTATATATAATTTATGTGTATGATAAGCTTACTCCTGGAAAAGTTTTGAAAACGGCGATTAATCGCTCAGGTATATAAAAAAATACCTTGAATCAAAGTGAAAGTAGCCCATAATATTGGCTCGATTCAATTGTAACGATAACAAAGGGTTAATACCTTCGATTAACATGTAAAATGTGCCGTAGAACTTTCTGATACATTACCAGATTTTATAAAATAAATTTAAATAGATAAATTTTGTAGTAATTTTAATTACGCGGAGATTTAGATTGTAATACAAAAAAAACAATAATCTGGAAAGTATGCCTAAATTCCGAGAGAAACCTCAACGCATATAAATTATTTTGAAATAAAAAGTAAACTATAATTTTTCCTAAATAAAAACAAGATTACATATTCGAATTCATTCATTTCAAATGTACTAATTCATCTCTCGAGTAATTCATTCAAGATATCTGAAAATCAAATTATACGTTCGCAAAATATTAGGAATTCATTAATGTAAATTTAATACAATGAACACATGATAGTAACATAAATAAGATCATATACTATTTGGTAAAGAGCATATAAGTTGCGCATATACATATTTCTTTGATAAGGAAAAAAATGATGTCATAGCGTCATCTTTCAGATCTTTTGAAAATAATTTCACAAAAGTTATAATACTATAAATTTAATAGTAAATATCATTTTCAAAAATTCTGTAAAAAGTAGTTTTCTAATTCTAAACCTTCGAAAAATCTGATAACGTTCGAATATAAAAATACATAAAAGTCTAAAAGAATGCGAACTATAACAATTTCCCACCAATTCGATTTCAGTCACATTTTCAAATATGTAAACTAACGTCTACAGCAAAGAAAAACAAGGTATATTCAATAATAATCCTGAGTTCTAATAAATATATCGTTGCGCATGTATCGTAATCATAATGCGATTAATCAAAACATATGATCGATACTCACACAATCAGAAAAAAAAAATGTAAACAATGTCTCGAACGGAAAAGCAATACAATTCTTCGGTCTGCGGAATTTCATAAACATATTCTATTGAAATCGAACGCTTCTCAACCGAATAATATCAACCGGACGGTAATATCAAAACAATTCGATTATCTTAACGATTTATTTATAAATAAAATGATGTGCTATTGAATAACACATAGTAATAAATGATGCATATACGCATAAAATATATGTTTTATAATATGAAACAGATGCGTATAGCCGGATATTAAAAATAAAACAAAAACTTACAGTTTACACACACACACACACATATATATATATATATATATATATATATATATATATATGATATTTATAAATATATAAAACAAATTTCAGCTTCAGAATAGATGTGAGACTGCGACTTAATGAAAGTAATTTGATAAACTTTATGAAATTTTTCGAATCCCAATCTTTCGAAACAGTGTTCAAGAGTCGTTTATTGTATTTAAAGCAACGTTAATTACAAAAATAGTTGTTTCATAATTGGAACGAATAGTATAACAATTCAGTTTTTTAAGATTTGACATCAATGATCTTTATCAACTAAGCCAATACCTGCCACGAAAATATTGTGCTCCGATGCCTTTGACGAAATACTTTACCGTGAGTTACATAATCAATTTTTATAAAACTTCTTATTAATTAACATCGTAGATGCTATCAATATTTGTAGTGGAAAATTGTTATATTTTATTATAATTTCAATAAATCTTAAATTTTTTAAACGGTAATAATGCGGTAAAATTGTTCTCAAATAATTTTAAATAGCTTATTTTTTATTACTATTGTGACAATTCAAGAATGAATTTTCGGGACATGATATATCATACAAAATAATATGTATGTGCTGAACTTGCTTATTTAGTATAATAAGTAATGCAAATTTCACTGTAATGCACGGATTTAAAAGTTCATATATATAATATATATATGATATGTCAAATACCAGGAAATACATAATACAAAAATATTTGATTGTACTTAAGAAGAATTATAATACCTTTGACATTCGGATATGTTATGCGTAGTACGCGTGGTACTACGGTCCATCTTAACGTACATTTAAGTAATTTTACTTGAATTTATTAATATTTTTATAATACTTGTTAATATATTTAATTAATTTAGAAATATTACAATTTGATAAACAAGTATGTAATTGATATGTAAAAACTTTCGATTTTTTGTGGCTTCTAAATACGATTTTGAACAACGTTCACAATTTTGTTAAATTCATATGCATATAAACAGAAACACGCGGCACGAAGACCGAAGACCGCTTCCAAAAAGCACCCCCTCCCGCTACTCGGTGCGATGCGGCCAATGAGAGCATCGCCCGCAAAAATCGTGGTATAAAGGCACGTGCAGCGCAGTAGAGGACGTTATTTCGGCAAATCTTAAAAGTGATTACGTCAGTGCGAGCGTTGGTGTCCTAAGCGGGCGAAATTTGTTGAACGTTTTGTACCAAGTGAGGTAAAATGTTGTATGTGTTTGTTGAATCTCGCCTCGGTATGGTTAGTTAATGAAATAGTTTGTCTTAAATCACCGGGCTAGATTCATCCAACGCAACTGCGCATTCTTTTTGGAGCTTTGCGACCATCGACACCGGTATGGAACATGGCATGGACTCATCTCGAGAATATTTGAATTTATATGGGACTTGTTCATCAACTATCGGTGGATGTCGGACTAGTCATTATATTTTTAATCAAATGACTAGACCGTACACTCGCCTTTAATCGATGAAACACATTCAGCAAATCGAGGTACATATTGTGTGTGAATAGTAAGTGTTCTTTTGAAAATTTGTCCGATTAATACTGCTTTGGTGTTCTACCTTATGAGTGTTTTCGGTCATCATAAAGCTAGGACATCACTGACAATATGTTTCGGCGCTTCTTCACGTGTTAATCATGAATATTTCAAATATGAATAGGCGAATTCAAGGAACTATATGCGTGATACGTTTGATATTTGATAATCGTATCACAGCTGTAGTTACCTGCCATTTGCTTATTTAAAATCATCAATTAATTATCATTTATGTTGATTTTCATATAAATATAGAAAAATGTGAATACACTCAAAGGAACTGTCATTGTGATGTGTTGTTTTTCGAATTCATATCACAGTGATTTGTGCCTTAGAATGTGTCACGCTACACCTGCATAATACTGGATGTATTTGAAATTCAAAGGATAGATCATTTTAGAGGACCTTTTCTGTGACTTGTAGCTATTTGAATTCATATCACAGTAGTGGTTCTCTTATACGACTGTCCTAAATTCAACGAGATGCTTGGGAATACACAAAAAAAACTGTTTTTGATTTGAAGGAACAATCATTGTGAAATGTATTATTTGCAAACCATATCACAGTGATTGGACTTTAAATCAGATCAGTATGTACTTCAATTTAAAATGTCATTTTGGATATGTGATAAATAGAAAATATTTTACTTATAATGGAAATGTATTTCAACTTTCTTGCCACTAAAAATGTACAAGCTGTCCTTTTGTATTAGTTTGTACTTTTTACTGGTGAGACTGTGAAGTATTACGCTACAATATAGCATCTACCACAATAAGAGCTGCGATTTAATTATATGCGATGAACTAAATCTGGACTGATGGGGAATACAAATGGCATCACTGGGTTTAGTTTGTCCCATATGGTAGCTGCTCATCGACTCAAGATAAATCATTATTGCAATTATGCGGCTAACATATCTTAGATGATGTTTACATTTTCTCCATCACTGGGCAATGTTTGTCGCATAATAATACAGTCAACAAGAACGGAAAAACTTAATGGCATAATTTTATTATAGTAATTCCGGAACCCAGTTGCACATTATATTTGGTCAATGTAGGTATGATACTGTATTTCAAATTAAAAATATCAACTCAATATTTGTTATCACCTTGACAATTTCAGCAAATTGTTCACAAAACACATAGTCAAATAGTTTTTTATAATTTGGTATTACTTTCATGAAAATATTTAATCAATAATTAGTTACTTCCACTAAAAAATCAAACCCTAATTGACCTTATTTAACAAATTAAATTTTTTTTTGAATTGAATTAACATTTAATAACTTGTTGAATATTTAAATTTTTTATAAAAATATATTTTACCTTGTTTGAAAGACATTGTTCAAAATCTTGTTTCATTTCCGACACAGGTACTCTATCGTGGGGTCTCTTTGGTCCAGAAACTGAAGTAACAACAGTTGACAAATCCAATGTCACAGATTGTGTGAAAATAGGATCTTGATTTGGATCGCTGTAATTCCTCAACTGCCGAGTGGATTCCAGATACAGCTTTATTAAATTGATTTTGTCATCCGAACGATCTAGATTTCATTACAGCAAATTATTATATATATATATATATATATATATATATATATATATATATATATATATATATATATGATAATTTGTACATGTTTCATTGGTTCCAAAATGCTAATATTTGGATGCTAATGCCAAATATTAAATGCCATTTAATAAATAGCAAATGTAAGCATATCATGTTCATTAAGAATAAACATAGTACAATTTATATTGAAAAAATGTAATGTATTGTTAAAATATTATCAAAATATAAGTTGCCTATATAATATAAACAGTATTTCTATTCATTAAAATTAGTGTATGATAAATTCTCACTTGTTTGTTTAAGATAAACCAAAGAATTTTCATCAACAGGGAAGTATCCAACAGTGGCTCCGTATTCTGGGCACATATTACTAATTGTAGCTCTATCTGCAATACTCAATGCAGATACACCTGGTCCATAAAACTCAACAAACTTGCCTACCACTCCTAATTGCCGTAAATGCTGTAAAATAACTTTACTTTATTATCTAAAAATAAATATTTCAGTACATAACATTTATTTCAAAAGCATAACGCAACCAATTATTGTTTATTAATAAAAATAATTTTGCATACAAGTTTTTTTAATTAAAAAAAATGTACATATGTATTCTATATAAAACTGTTCAATAGTTGCATATATTTTATGTATGATGCAAGTTATCTTACTTAATATAAAAATATGCCAAAATAAAGTCACATAACATACCTTAGTAATGGTTAGCACCAAATCTGTAGATGTGACTAATTTATTCAAAGTTCCAACGAGTTTGTACCCAATAACTTGAGGTAACAACATGGAAATTGCTTGGCCCAACATAACAGCCTCAGCTTCAATACCTTGTAATTGAAAAAACAAATATTAATTGGCATTCAATGTATTTATCTACAGCATTTGCTTATGATCTACAGTTTTATTTTGTTTGTAGTCAAAATCAGTCAACTTTCCAAATGCAATGTTTCTTATATTGTAAACACTGTGATAAATAAATTGTTTTACTTTCCGATAACGCAAATTTTAACTAATCAGTTTTATTTTAGCAAATCACTTAAAGGGGTATACTGGTCTAAAAGCATAAATGTTATGCAATTGTTGAAGGCTTGTGAAAAAGGTTATGATATTTTTTGCAAGTTATTAATTAATGTTTTGAGAATTGAAAAAATAAATTAAAAATAGTCAAAGTTTTAATTCTAAAAAATGATGAAGGTGGGAGTCTCAAAAATTGGCATCTGAACAGAACAATCTGATTTCAAACCATCAAATACAGATTATTTAAAGAAAAAAAAAATGTAGAAGTTTTGAAATATTTTACAGAGGAGGGAGGGAACCAACAGAGAAGAATCATTGTGGTCAAAGAGCTATATCTTCAAAAATAATTTAAATTTTGAAAAATCCTCTTGTATGCATTTTCTTGAGAATATCAAAGAAAAAACCAAATGATTTTTTTTTAAATTCTAGACCAGAATACCCCCTTAAGTAAAGCAATAGATATTCAAAAGAATTTAGATACAAATTACCACATACATACCTCCAACACCCCAACCTAAAACACCTAACCCATTTATCATAGTAGTGTGAGAATCAGTTCCAACAACGCTGTCAGGATACATTACCAAACTCTAGAAGTATTCAAAACCATAAATAACATTACAATAAATGGTTACCACATAAAACTGATCTTTATATTTACTCATTTACTTAATTTGCTGAAGTAAATAATAAAATCGTAAAAGAATAGAGTTTGTAGGTACTTTTGTAAATCATCCTAAGAATTTATTAAGAAAACAAGATAGAATTTTTATTTGCAAACTGTACTAATGCTAAAAATAAATTAAGGCATCAATATCTTCAAGTAAAAACGAAGGAAAATAATAAATTAAATTGGTATTGATAAACCATCTTTTTTCCAAAAAGAGTTTCACATAAGGCTTCAGTGATCTTCAAATAAAAAAACTACTGAAAACAATTAAGAAATATATGCATTCAGTTACCTTGTTAGGTCCTTCAGTGAAAACTACTCTTGCTAAATATTCCAAGTTAACCTGATGAACAATACCAGATCCTGGTGGTACAATCAACATATTGTCAAAAGCTTTAGCTCCCCACTAAAATCAGTAGTAAAATTTGAATACAAGTTATTTAATTTGGGTTATGGTTCCTATTAGATATATTTATAAAAGCTGTACCTTAAGGAATGTGAATCGCTCTTTATTTCTTTCAAATTCTAACTCCTGATTTTTTTGTAGAGCATCGGGACTATAAATGAAAATAAATATGTAATATTCATAAACCTGGATATATATTTACAATCTTTTTTACCTTCGAGTAAAATCTACTTGTACTGAATGATCAATAACCAAATCTGATGGGCATATAGGATTAATTTTGTTAGGATCACCACCTAAACTTTTAACAGCATCTCTCATTGCTGCAAAATCAACCACTGCTGGCACCCCAGTAAAATCCTGTAAAATTATTTGCATAACTATTGAAATAATGAATCCTAGTGAAATTTTGAAACAAAATTAAAAATGGTTTTTAATTAATTTTAACAAGACATACAGACATTTAAAAAAATATCTTTCTGTTTGCTTGTTTCAATCCATAAATAACATTTGTTGAGTATAAATTCAAAATACAGTTTAATAAAAATGCAATCTACAATTAATAACAATATGTTAAACTGTCAACATTAAAGCTCAGTATTCAAATTTTGGTGTTACTTTCCAATTCACAAAAATTACATAATTATAATCAATTATTTAAATATAATTAGTCAAATATAATTTGACAATAAAATTTAATTCGATTCAATTCTGCATTTAATTTTTATATGAGTGGAGAATAATATATAAAATCTATAACTCAAATAATAATAACCAATTAATCGGCATAATCTTAGTGAAGAAAGTATTAAATACCATACCTGTAAAATTACACGTGCCGGTTTGAATTGCACTTCGACATCTCCTTTTTGCTGATTTTCTACCCATCCTAAAATATTTTGAACATCTTGCGGGTGCACTTGAAAACCATCACAGTTACGAACAGCTGATTCCAATAAAACTCTGATTGAGAAAGGAAGCTTTTCTAAAATGTTGAATTCACAAGTTGACTAACGGCTCATTAAATTTATCACTTGATAATTCAATAATTACCATACTGAGGACCCAAAGCCGGAATATCATAATAACTATATTCCTTTCCTTGAACAGTAACAGTCTTAAGTAAGTGGTTAAAAGGATTGGTGCCTGCCATTGTAAAATGAGATTAGTTAAGTACACCCATATAATGCAAGATAGTATAGCGGAATAATCACAAATCAGGCCACTACAATGTCAAGCACTTGATATAATTTAAATCGCGAAGGTCAAAGATTAATTCATGTAGTAATATATTGTCATTGGCGTACGACACTTTCGTAAATTAATCGATTATTTCAAATGTCGACATTGTCATACGTGGCACTGACAATGAAAGTTACTCGAGATTTGTGGAATGTTTAGTGTACCTGCCATGATTTAGCTAAAATGCAAAAATTCAATTTGAAATATCAGAACTTATGTTGCCGAAGCATGTAAATATTCAACACACATTTAAATCAATTTGATATTGTATAGACACGTATTATCAAATGTTAATCCGTATCTCGTATTCGGTGAATATTCAATTGCAAGACTTTGAATAATAATAAAGGTAAACTCTTGTAGAGACGTAGTCACCAAAACAACTCGTTGTCATCGCAATGTGTCAAGTCGAAGTCATGCCAAACTACTTTCACGCCACAACGTGACACTGACGACACACTAACGTTAAACCACTTCCACTAACGAAAGACCATTTAAATTAAAATCATTAACAAAATTAAAAACACCAAAGTAAAAATATTTGGCTTATTTGTAATACATAATAAGATTGTAATATATAACAAACTAGTGGTGCATTGCATCGTGCAAATTGCTGGAGCTTTTCGTACCGTAACTTAAAATTTTGAAAACATCAGAATTTTTTGAGCACTAGACCCGGCTTCCGGTACGGACCGGAAACAAAATATGTACCTATTATTAAATTCTCTATAAAATTTTCTTTATATTTGATGTGCATATCTCTTAATGATAATTTTTGACCGCCAAATGGCATTATTTTATCTTCCCGAAGAAGTTTGTTTTCATCAAAAAACCCGCATCAAAAAAATTCGCTAATTTTATGTTTTCTCAATGTTTCAAGCCATTCTGAATCGAATGAGACCAAATTTGGAAAAAGTATGTGTGTGTGTGAACATACTTTTTGCCGTAAATCGACATTTTCTCAAAAATGGCTGGATCGATTTCAAAAATTTAAAAGCCATTCGATGTATCTCGATGAAGACTAGAGTCTATCAATTTGCCGCAATCGGCCGGGTCCTTTTCTTATAATAAAATGTTAAAAAAAAAATTCGACGATTTTTATGATTTTTTTTGACGCTTGATACCATAGTCTTATAGATCATACTAAAATATTACGGCCCTGCAACAACTAGTTTAATTTTAAAAATTCAACAATGTTTGAGAAAATGAGTAGTTTTTTTGACGTTTGTTTAAATTAAAGTTAGACGATTCACTTGGTATAACGACAGAGTACTTGGTCTTAATGTCCTACGGAAACTGGTTCAATTACAAAAATTGTTGATTTGTGAAAATTTGCTTTTAGAAAATATTCCGAGTTAACGTGTTCGTTCGTTTTCAAATATGTGTAAAAAATCCACACGGAATACTTTTAAGCGCTCGTAAATTAATTTAGTTTTTATTGATTAAGTCGATTATTTACACATATAGGGAAGTTCATGTAATTTGCCTCAAAGCAAAATACCAATACCAACTAGTTAAATATTTTTTTCTGGATCTTCGAAGTCGCTGGACATGCCTTCCTAAAAATGTAATTAAATCTTTATTCCGCCAATACACGTAAAACACTCCGTTCTCTCAAAAACTGGATAGCCATTTTTAGCACGTTTTGCCCTGTATCTTCGAAATGTCTAAACTTGCCTCTGCAAAAAACTAATAATCAGCACGTCGAGTACGTCTCTCTATCAATAAGAATAAAATGTTTTTTAGTTTTCATGCGATTACGATAATTTACCTTACAAGAAATTAATAATGCAAATATCAATGAAAGGGTTGAAAACAGCTTAAACAATATTTAGTAATCTACAAAATAATATGTATATTGTATTATTTAATTTATTTTCTTTCACAAATTGTGTTCATTTTAATTTAAACTATTCAAACAATTAATTGATTGATTTTGTTAATAATTTGTTTGTAAAACATTTTTTAAATAATCATTTTTCATAGACAAAATTATTTTCACTTTTGTCACTAATATAAGAAAACATAAATATGTATTTACAGATTTAATTATCGTTTTTATTATTAATACTATTATTTTAATTATTTATTCATTCATTTATTCTATTTCTTTTCTTTAAATTCTTTTATTCTATTTCTTTTTTCTTCTTGATTTTGATTTTCAATACCATAACTTTTAACTTATAGATTGTATTGTAATCTGATTATTAAAATTAGCAGAAATAAAAAAAATAGATTTAATGAAATGTCATTAATTTTTAGTTATAAAATAATGAATATTATAGATGAATTAGTCGATTAATCGATTTATATCAGTTTGATTAACATCATTTATATAAAAAGTTGTACATATTAATATAATATTGTATTAATATGTAGAAATTTTTATTGAACTGATTGAAACCCAGTAATTATATTTAAGTAAAAGATGTTGTGTATTTTATAAAATTTATTTTTATGATTATATTCGTAAAATAATAATAAATCGCGCGCCACTGTAACGCCGAATGGAGTATTTTAAAGATTATTCATTTATGCTAGATTTAAAAAAAATCGTTACGTATGGAAAGTAGATATTGGTTCATTGGAAAATATATATTTTTACTTTATTGTCGGGTTTGGTTTAGTTTTATAATTTGAAAAAATCGACTATTTAACATACACAGAAGAAAAATATCATATAAATCATATAAATGTATATACAAGAAAATACATTAAATACTATTACTTAAAAGTAGTATTGAACCGAAATAAGCCAAATGTTAATAATTATTCGATATCAATCTTCATATAATGTTTTTCATATTTATGTGTTCAACAGTATAAAGTAATCAGACCTACTCGTTCTGTAAGCTACTGTTTGTTTGATAACCGAATGCACTATTTGATGCGAAGGCAACCCATCGGTTAATCATTATCCTATGTGTGTGGCAAATTGCCACTGGCAATTGCATATATATATATATATATATATATATATATATATATAATGTGTGTATGTATTAGCAATGCGCCTGAAAGGCTATTTGCGCTTGAGATCATATTTGAGATTTATAATATTTTTCCTTTTGAGCAGCATCTCTATTTTTTGGTACCATGCAAAAAAACAATTATATAGATAAAATACTAAAAGTGATTATTTTGAATGTTTTTAATATATCTAGTTTATAATGCAAGCATATTTTAATGCTTGGTTATTCACCTCAATGTGTATCGTAAGTAAAATATGTATGACCTCGTAAGTTAGTGTCAATTAAAACATTTGTTCGTTTTTTAATTTTTATTTGTCGGTGAAATATGTCCCCAACATATTTTACAAATAAATTACAGAACTATCATTACATTCAATGTTCACATTCATCATTGAACAGGTGAAAAATACAAATTATCATTGAACAAGTAAGGATAACTAAAGTGATTCGGCTACTGTGACAAAACTTTCCTTTGTGTATCCGATGAAAATGATATAACTTGAAATAATTTCATAAATAAATAGTTGAATTGTTCAATCTTTAGTTAATTGTTAAATATTATCAAATTTAATATTAATAAACTTATTTTTTATGAATAATGTCGACTTAAGTCTTTTCATGTTCGAAGTATAAGAAACGGCGTAAAATTGTAAATGTGAATCATGCATCTACCTACTTTATAATCATTAATCCTTAATACAACAATTTATTTCCATAAATTATATACAAGAAGAAAATACAATTAAATAAATTAAATAATATTTACAATGAATAAATACGCTAAATAATAAATGAAAAATGTCAATATGAAATGAAATTAATTAGTTGAAACGCATAACACAGTTTAACCTAAGTATGAAATAAGACAACTACATATTTCAAGCACAACCGTTTTTAATTCATGTCATAAAATTAAACTAGTCAATATTTTAAGTTGTGTGATTGTTTATAGTATTTTTACATAAAAATATATGTTTAAAAATGCTATAACATAACTAAATCACTCAAAAGCAATAATTAACTAAATAAGCTCGTTACGTTGTTTTTTTCAAGTACAATAAATAATGCAAAATTTGTTTCGAAATTTTAAGCAAAAATTTGAAATAAAAGTCAAGCTTTAAATGCACTACAGTAAAGTAAACCAAAAAAATATACAATTTTTAGATATTAAGAAAAAGCAAAAGTCAGTCAAGAGTCGTACTATCACTTGAAAACATATAGAAAAATATGTAATTAAATGTCTTCAAATTATGCATCATAATTTTAGTTGATATATATATATATATATATATATATATATATATATATAAACAATACAAGACAAAATAATTTTACATAATTGGTTTAAATTTAAAAAAAATCAGGTTTATTTATGAAATAATGATGTTGGCAACCATATCCTAATTTAATTTTACGTCTGATGATTGAATTAAGAGGTTTAATATACTCGAAAGTTTATCTTTTATTTTGGAATAAATATATATTCAAAAATATATTATCGTAAATCAGTAGTTTACTATAAAAATTATTCCGTGCTGCTAAACACCTTTATCTAAAAAATAATTAATAATAAAAATACAAATAATAAAATCAAAATTATTGAAATTTTCTGAGATTTAAATTATTATGAACACATATTTTGTGAATAGATAAATGTATCGCATGGAACAAATCTTGGAAAATATTTTTGATTTTCCATCAAACTTGTTAAAAAAATTTATAACCGATGTTCCCTCTGACAATGAGACGTGTAGACCCGTGCAAGCGCTGAATTTTATCGTAAGTTTGCGCACGACTAACAATAAGTAGGCAGAGAATGAGCCGGTAAACGCGTTCGTATCAACATTCATCGCAATAAAATCAGCATGGAAAATTGAAAGATTCGTCATTACGATATTGTAAAATGTAAACGCTGTTCTTTTGAAACTTAGAGGAAAAAAATATTTTCAAATTTTAACACAAAATCAAGACTAGGTACCTCGCAATTCCCGCAAGTTGAAATCTAATCTCACCGGCATATATGAATATAACAATGTGAAATGTGAACATACATGATTTGAAAAATGAACGCGTCATTTCCCCATTCTCTTGTTTTCTATTGTGGATTTTTTCAGCTTTTATCATGCGCTTTGACTTTTTCCTCTTTTTCAATCATCTTCTTGTATTTTCCAACCAGTTCAGGCAAATCGTAGGCAATGGCCACATCTAACTTGTTGATGGGACAACCACGGAAATACGTACAAGTGGCCGACAACTGCTGAAAGTCGTAGAGAGGGTTCAGCCGGAAGAAGTCACGGTAGACATCAGGATCGGGAAGATCATAACGTGAGATATTAGTCAGCGTGCTCAATCCCTCGTAAATGTGGTAATCTTGTGGGTGCTCGATGATGGCATTTGATATCAACTTCTTATTGCTGAACAATGTCTTATGGTTATAATAAGTCGTCAAGTAACAGTCAACCATCTTGGCGTGATTGCGTACGCGAACCTAAAATGTGATTAATATTACTTTACATACTTTTGAAGATTAAGAATATTTTATGATTGAACAAAATTATGAAAAGTTATTTATAAATCACTTAATAAGGTAGGGTAGGGCGGGGCTAGTTGAGCATAGGGGCAAGTTGAGCAATCGAAATATCTCGAAAACTATTCACCATCCGTTTAGGCATTATATGGCGGAAAGACAGAGGTTTGGGAGAAATAGACATCCCGCGATCGCTAGTAGCCGCTGGACAAATGAGTTAGCCTCACAGGCGTTTTGTTTATTTTGAGACCAAAAAGTAAAAAAGTCATTCATCACGAATTTCCGTCTGGTTTAGTCAAATGTTATTTATTTTTAACCAGGTAAATCTTATTCTTCCATATAATTATAGTACTTTTAATATGCACAGAGATTCTGGGTATAATTCTCACGGTTTTTTTCAAAAACTCACTATTATTTTGAAATTCCGAGTTGGGGTTAGTTGAGCATAGTTGCTAAACTTGTTCTGTCACTAAGACAATTACCATTAACTTTCAGAAATTAATTATTATTTTTAAGATTTAAGCTAAGTCTATGAGTAATGATATAAAGAAATAATGATTTTAAACCAAAATACTGAATATAATAGTAAAATAATTCCTAAGTTAATTAATCGTTAATTATTCAAAGCAAATTACTATAAGTTTTGTTTTCTCTGTCAATAAAGACTATAAATATAGAACTGGTTATTAAAAACTTATTTTATTTCATCACTAATCGACATTGAACAATAATTTTATTATACTTTTTTAGTGCTCAACTTGCCCCATCTATGGGGTACATTGAGCATACTTGACTTTTTGCATTTAAACAGCTGTAGCTTTTAAAGTTTACTTATTACCAAAAACTAGTATTAACACTTTTGTTAAGCGATGAACAACAAATCCATTAAGCCGTATAGCAATTTATTGAGACTTTTCATTGAGGAGCTACATCCGTTTAAGTAAAAATTTGCTCAACTAGCCCCGCCCTACCCTATGTCATGTGAAGCTACAAGAAACTAAAATATTTTATTTGATACCGCAAATCGTCTAGCGCTGGCAATTTTATTATCGATTCTCTTATCGATGGCTCCTCTTAAGTCTTTTAGCAGCTCTCTCTCCTGGGCCTGCAGAAGTCTGACTGGCGCACCAGACTCATATGGTATAGACCAGAGTGAAGCAGTGTACATGACCGGCGGCTGGGCTGACGACATCAGCGGGGAGATATTCCAGATAAGGGCGCCCTGAACGCGCATCAACTCCTCCGGCTTAACTTGGTCAGCTTTATTCAAGATGATGCGAGTCTGAAATAGTAATTTTTCTCATTCACTTTGTAATGGTTGAATTTAAACATTTTCAGCTATTCTATTCTATTATAATTTTTTGGACAGTATGCTCGAAAGCGAAAGAAAAACAGTTTCATAAAGAAATATTAAAGTAGCCAAACGATACACGTGAAAATAATAATTTTATCATTTATATATTTATTTATATAAATATTATAAAATATATTTATTATTCATTTAATTTATATTTAACAAATTATATCTTAACATATTTCAAACAGCAATATGTACGACTATACACTAAATTAACAAATATATTAGACAATTGCTTTAATAATAATAAATATAAGAATAATAATTGCATACCACATTGATTATGTTTATAAAACTTAAATTTGACAAACTATCTATTAATTGACTCTCGTTGATAAGATCAACATGAATGTTTTTTATCTCGTGTATCAAAATCTAGAAATTATATTAAAAATATGTATGCTATCTTACATGACACGTGCCTTTTATATTTACAAAATTACACAATTATATGCGCGTATGATTAATAACAAAAATATTTAGTAATGTTTATATTTATTACTGTGATAACCAATATATAGGTAATATGATATAGTGTTGAAATTGTTAGTTAAAACAAACAATAAGATTTATATTATTATAATAAAATTCGTCGGACTTAAATGGAATATACTAGAAATGTGAACTTAAATCTTAGTATACTAAAAATGTCAATGTGTAAATCAGAGAACAAAATTAATCTAATATTAGTTAAAATTTGATTAATTGGTTTAACAATTACCACGAATCAATATTATAGTATAATTTGAATCAAATGTGATAACTCAATAGTATCACGAGTCACTAATATATATTAGGTACGCTCTAAAATGATTGAAACGGAGCAGATGTGCCATTGAAAAATTTGAAATGGCCCTTTCCGAACTTGACACAACTTATTGCCCAATTCAAAATTATTAAAAAAATGTTTGGGGTCATTAATCAGGCTGTGATTTAGAATAAGTATTTGTAGAATTCTTCTGCATTGCTTCCATGTCATAAAAAGAGAGGAAGCCTTATCAGGCAAATGCGAGTAATCAGCGAGTTTGATTATTAAAATGCCAAAAATAATGAAATAATCCATGATAAGATTTGACCGATGAACTGAGGCATTGTCCTGAGCAAAAAAACCAACATACTTTTCCGCAAAATTTAAATCAAATACGACGAATGAATCAAAAACACTACATGCAGAAGTAGAACACTGGTTTGACATTTTGGTCCGGCGACACAAACATCTTTCTTGAAATATTAAAATCTAACTAGTGATGCATGACATCGTGCCTTAAGGCAAGTTGCTGAGACTTTCCGTACTAAAATTTCAAATTAAAACAATTCTTCATTATATGAAAACAAATGATTTTTAAATCATTTAAATCGAACAATCCGTTCTCTCAAAATTGCCATTCTTGTTACTTTTTGCCCCGTATCTTCAAAATGGCTACAGATGCCTTTGCCAAAAATTAATCAACATTGATAGCAATCAAATAATTTTGGAACTCTTTTTTTTTTGAACTTCCCGTAGGATAAGTTATAGTAATCGCAAAAAATCGAAAATGAAAATTTTTATATATCTTTACGTTTCAGAGGTTTCTGAATATTTTGGCATACCTTAGAAAAAATAGATATATGTGTATGTGTGTTCGGATACAAATTTGCGACGACGATTTCGGGAACTCGGATGAAGCGATTTGAATAATTCAAATTCGTATTCGATTCGTACTGATAAGGAGACGTGCTGATTAGTTTTTGGCGAAGGCAGGTCTAGTCGTACCGAAGATATGGGGCAAAAAGTGCCAAAAACGGTAACTCAGTTTTTAAGAAAACGGAGCGTCCGATTTGAATAATTCAAAAACATTTTACTTGTATTAACAAGATGAAGAACTGATCAAATTTTCATGAAGGCAGGTCTAGCGGTTTCGGAGATCTAGTAAAAAAAGTAAAAAAATGCCATCTGGCGGTCAAAAATGATCAGTAGACATATGCACATCAAATTATCAGATATTTTATAGAGATTTTAACAATAAGTATAAATTTTGTTTACATTCCTATGGGTTCTGTACCAATGCTTATCCGTTAGACGGCGGTGCGGTGCTTACGCGCTTCGATATTTCGTCTCTATGCAGTTAAAGCAGTACGATTGCTTTGAAAAAAATTCAGAATTTCCAAAATATTTCAAAATACACTTTTTTTCAGAAAGTCTTTTTTTTCAAATAAAAGTAAATTTTTCTCAAAAATTTATAGTTTCTCAAAAATCTAATTTTTCAGAGTAATTTTTTTTCAAAAATGTTAATCTTTTAAAAAAAAAAAAAAAAATGGTACGGGAAGTTTCAGCAATTTGCCTTAAGGCACGATGCCGTGCGTCCCATTAGCTTTTTTTATTTACATTTGCGAATTACAATCTGTCGTTCTTATACAACATTCAGTAATTTTGATGGTATATTAAATAAAAGAAAAAGGTCGAGAGGTCACCGATTGGTGATCCGATTCGATGTTGGATATGTCTAGCTTATAAATGTAGTCATGTTGTGAAAATATTTAGGAACTCGAAATCGTGGACGAAAAATTGTATCCAAACATACACACATTCATACTACATACACACACATTTTTCACAAAAAACAAATCGACGTAGTAATAATTTATTCGAAACGTAGAAAAATATAAAATTAAATATTGATATATAATTATATTTAATATGATCTTAATGGTATTTCGTTTTCATTAAACTTTATATATCTACTAATAAGTCTACTTATTTTGCTTTTTGTATTGGTTAATTAACTACTATAGACTTTAATGTTTGAAATTTTGTTATGTTTTTATAATATATGTATATAAATTTATTCCGGTAATAGTAGTTAGAGCGAGCTTTTATAAATATAAATTTAGAAATTTCATGTGAATAAATTTAATAAACTTCAATGTGAATGGCAAATTATTATTTACTTGATATTCTCGTCCTTTTAGCTGATCCAAAATAGCTTCTGTTTCTGGTCCGACGTCCAATTTGGATGGATCGTATACCAGGAATATTATATCTGCTCGGTCGATGAACCACTGACAAGCATCGTTGAATGGAAATAGTCTCGATACCTGCTTCCGAACTTCCAAAATTCCAGGAATCTCAACCATGTTTACCTGTAAATAAAAATAATTTGTTTTCAATAGCAATAATTTCATTCCTGTGGCGGGCATAGCTCACTCAGTTGCGTGTCCAATTCACGCGACAGGGATCTTCGGATCGAATCAATTAGAAGTAGTAAAATTTAAGATTAATAAGAATAAAAAGCGTAAAAAATCAATATCAAAATCGTTGTAGGCAAAACTATTAACAAATAATTATATACTATTTAACAAATTTTTTAATTTAGTTTTTGATATTGATTTTTTACTCTTATATTTTAATAATTTTACTAACTTCTAATTGTAGGTAGGTAATCTGATGATTAATAAATATTAAATTATAATATGTTTGTCATACAAGTGTATATATATTGAATAGATGAGCTTAAAATTATTATAAATGCGCATAAAATTCGCCATAAACTTATTTTAAATCACTTTTAATCCTCATAGCTTATGAAAAAATGTATGTATTTGATTTCGGCGTGAATAAGTATAATTTACCATATACTTAGTCTTTTTATTACCATAATATTATGTTTAAAAATATTTTCTACTTATTACTATTATTAATTTAAAATTTATTGCATTTATTTCTATCTCAGTTTCTCATGCATAATATTTTTACTTAAAAATAAAATATATTACGGCGCTTCTGAGTGAACTTTACAATAAGTAGAGCTTGTGAAAAATATAAAATTACTTATATTGTTTGTTACTTAAATTGTTTCTGTATCTATTTAACTTCCCGTAGGGCAAGTTATAGTAATCGCAAAAAAATCGAAAATGAAAATTTTTATATATCTTGAACTGTAACTCAGTTTTTAAGAGAACGGAGCGTCCGATTTTAATAATTCAAAAAGCATTTTATGTACTTGAATTGACAAGATAAAGAACTGATCAAATTTTCATAAAGGCAGGTCTAGCGGTTTCGGAGATCTAATAAAAAGTAAAAAAAATGCCATTTGGCGGTCAAAAATGATCATTAGACATATGCACATCAAATTATCAGATATTTTATAGAGATTTTAACAATAAGTATAAATTTTGTTTGCATTCCTATGGGTTCCGTACCAATGTTTATTCGTTAGACGGCGACGCGGCGCTTACGCGCTTTGACATTTTGTCTCTATGCAGTTAAAGCAGTACGATTGCTTTGAAAAAAGTTCAGAATTTCCAAAATATGTCAAAATAAAGAAAACATTTTTTTTTTCAAAAAAAAATTTTTTTTCAAAAAAAGTAATTTTTTGTCAAATTCCTAGTTTCTCAAAAATCTAATTTTTTCGAAGTAAAATTTTTTCAAAAATGTTAATCGTTTTTAAAAAAATAATAATATTTGGTACGGGAAGTTCCAGCAATTTGCCTTAAGGCACGATGCCCTAATTGCCTTAAGACAGAATTCCACTTACAGCTAGTTATTATTTATTTTTAGAATAAATAACTTATATACATGCAAAAGGGAGTTAGGGGCTATTTATGACAGCGGTAACTAGCATAAGACGTTTGCCACTAAAGTCATAAACGATATGATTTTTTCCCTGCATTGCCATGCATAATATTTTTAAAGCTACTGCCCGCAGGCATACGCAATAAACAGAACTGTGCAGGTCCGTCATTTTGACATGTAACGTAAATTTTTTTATAAAATTTCGGTTTGCGTTATTATTAATATCTAACTTTAAATTTTATATATCTCAATTTGTTTCAAATTTATCAATCTTTGATAATGTGTTACAATTTTTGTGATTGATAAATTGTATAAATAATTATCTCGATTAATATAAAACATCACACTTGTGGTTTGTCGAAACAAATTTTTAGGGCTAGTTGCAACACACACAAATTATATACAGCTTCAAGTAAAGAAGATTGAATGGAATGTATAATAGGTATAGTTTGTAAGATGTAGACACGTGTAAATTGTGTTACAGGAGGCACTATAACTTTTGTTTGTGCTATGATATTAATTGTAGTTTACGTTGATTTATTATAAAAAATATATTACTGGAGACAATATATATTTTATTTATTTTAATTATAGTTTACGTTGTTGTATGAAAATAATTACCTAAACAATTATCACAGGCATTATTGTAATTTTTTTTCATTTCCAATTTAATACTTTTGCTCCATCATGTTCTGTATTAGAGGTTTTAAATTTTATGAGACTATTCTAAGAGAAATACAAAAAATGGGTTTAATATATTAGTAAATCTATTATGACAAATGTTCTTTTAGGTCTAAAATGGACAAGAAGACGGGCAAAATTTCTTGAGAAACCATCAATACACATAACAGTCTACGAGAATATTTTTTACGCACGATTTATTAATATTTTTTTGCTATTCTACTTCTATCAAAAAACATAAGTTTTTTATGAAGTTACATCAATAAAACGCCATGTGGAAAAGGCAATAAAACACTTTTTCGGGCTACATCTATTGAAATTCGATATGTATGCTGTGAAATATTTCAAAATTGGAAATTTGAGATTTGTACATGAACACATTAGCAATGAGAATGAAGTGTGTCCTAGATTCATGTTATTTCTGTTGGCCCCGACCCGCTGCTCTGCCAAAGAATTTTGCAAGCGCGACATTTGCCTCGCGCATCGGATGCCGAGCGCTCTCGACTCGCGGGTAAAAATAATTGCAATTTGATTATCAATGGCGCTAATTGTTAACAGAAATACCATTCAGATAGATTAGTTTTCCTCAATTAAGAAGCCGTAATACCCCACCTGAGTGCGAATCAACTGAAAATCATATTCACGGCTAAAATTAAAATACAGTTGATAGAATATTTTGATTAAAATTAAATGAAGTAGGTTTAAAGTAAAATAGGACCCAAAACTATTAATAGCTGTATAAAAAGTAATAAAACATTTCTGTTACATAAATTTAATTAAATAAATATTTTAGATTTAGTTGAATCACGGCAGCTTATTCTAAATAACTTAAGTAATAACTGCATAATACCATACTACATAAGAATGAAATATTTAAAATTACTTCAATTAGGTAGGCTCTTATATTAAAAAATATGTTTGTTATTTTTTGCTATTAAAATCTTTTGTTTTTAAATACAATCCGTCATACTGACATTCAGTAATTGTTTTGACCTTATTATATAAATAGATGGCAATACAGTTGTCCATTCCAGTTTGTTTGCTTTGTTGACATTTTTATGATTATGTGCACGAGAGGCTATTTTCATAGATATCATATTTGAGATCTATAACCTCAAGTGATAATTTGACATCAAAGCTGCCTGATGTCGGACTTGGCCGTGGCTGGTTTGGACTAGCCCACGTTTGAATCGATTTCGCCATAGTTGGGTCGTAAGTGTAAAGATTATTCTAAAGTATCGAAGTGGATACAATAGCGCCTATATTACTCAATAATAACGATGTAATGCAAACAAACTTATAAACAACTAAGAACGCCGACGCTAATTATAATCATTGACAAAATACTTGAACATAGGTAAAAATTGAATAATTTAATTAATTCGAGTGTTTTATTTTAGTATTTGTACTTATTACAGTTTTATCTTCAAATTCGAAACTATTTAATTAATCATTAAGTGAAATTGTTTATTGAACTGCAAGATAATTAATTTAGAACTAAATTTACCATACCCGACTTTGAGCAGATTAAGATTAATAGCATATGTGCGCCAACTATTGTTTTATTGAAAAGTTAAATATAGGCTGCAACTACCATAGTTATTCAATATTACATTATATAGCAGTGTTTGCAAAAATGCATAGATTCCTTTGTATTAATACACGGGATATATAATCGTCATATTTAGATAAAATATAAAATAACCAATAAAATTGAATTAAAATAACAGTTTTGAATAAAACCAACTTTAAATTAACACTAGCCTAGTAGTTAGTTGATAATCAATATAAACTATTTAATTTTAATTGAAGCCCTAAATGTCGATTCATATTTGTTTTTTTTATTACTAAAACATTATTTTTCAAACAAGCTTATCTTATCGTTAATATTTGTCAATAAATTGGTTGCGGTTTGTATTTTAATAAGAAAGCAAACGCCACCATATAACGCTCATATAACAGTCTCCAAGAAACATAATATATTTCATATTTTTTATATTC
>NW_020538040.1:57477566-57517214 GCF_003426905.1 Ctenocephalides felis | reverse complement strand
CGATTATTTACACATATAGGGAAGTTCATGTAATTTGCCTCAAAGCAAAATACCAATACCAACTAGTTAAATATTTTTTTCTGGATCTTCGAAGTCGCTGGACATGCCTTCCTAAAAATGTAATTAAATCTTTATTCCGCCAATACACGTAAAACACTCCGTTCTCTCAAAAACTGGATAGCCATTTTTAGCACGTTTTGCCCTGTATCTTCGAAATGTCTAAACTTGCCTCTGCAAAAAACTAATAATCAGCACGTCGAGTACGTCTCTCTATCAATAAGAATAAAATGTTTTTTAGTTTTCATGCGATTACGATAATTTACCTTACAAGAAATTAATAATGCAAATATCAATGAAAGGGTTGAAAACAGCTTAAACAATATTTAGTAATCTACAAAATAATATGTATATTGTATTATTTAATTTATTTTCTTTCACAAATTGTGTTCATTTTAATTTAAACTATTCAAACAATTAATTGATTGATTTTGTTAATAATTTGTTTGTAAAACATTTTTTAAATAATCATTTTTCATAGACAAAATTATTTTCACTTTTGTCACTAATATAAGAAAACATAAATATGTATTCACAGATTTAATTATCGTTTTTATTATTAATACTATTATTTTAATTATTTATTCATTCATTTATTCTATTTCTTTTCTTTAAATTCTTTTATTCTATTTCTTTTTTCTTCTTGATTTTGATTTTCAATACCATAACTTTTAACTTATAGATTGTATTGTAATCTGATTATTAAAATTAGCAGAAATAAAAAAAATAGATTTAATGAAATGTCATTAATTTTTAGTTATAAAATAATGAATATTATAGATGAATTAGTCGATTAATCGATTTATATCAGTTTGATTAACATCATTTATATAAAAAGTTGTACATATTAATATAATATTGTATTATAATGTAGAAATTTTTATTGAACTGATTGAAACCCAGTAATTATATTTAAGTAAAAGATGTTGTGTATTTTATAAAATTTATTTTTATGATTATATTCGTAAAATAATAATAAATCGCGCGCCACTGTAACGCCGAATGGAGTATTTTAAAGATTATTCATTTATGCTAGATTTAAAAAAAATCGTTACGTATGGAAAGTAGATATTGGTTCATTGGAAAATATATATTTTTACTTTATTGTCGGGTTTGGTTTAGTTTTATAATTTGAAAAAATCGACTATTTAACATACACAGAAGAAAAATATCATATAAATCATATAAATGTATATACAAGAAAATACATTAAATACTATTACTTAAAAGTAGTATTGAACCGAAATAAGCCAAATGTTAATAATTATTCGATATCAATCTTCATATAATGTTTTTCATATTTATGTGTTCAACAGTATAAAGTAATCAGACCTACTCGTTCTGTAAGCTACTGTTTGTTTGATAACCGAATGCACTATTTGATGCGAAGGCAACCCATCGGTTAATCATTATCCTATGTGTGTGGCAAATTGCCACTGGCAATTGCAATATATATATATATATATATATATATATATATATAATGTGTGTATGTATTAGCAATGCGCCTGAAAGGCTATTTGCGCTTGAGATCATATTTGAGATTTATAATATTTTTCCTTTTGAGCAGCATCTCTATTTTTTGGTACCATGCAAAAAACAATTATATAGATAAAATACTAAAAGTGATTATTTTGAATGTTTTTAATATATCTAGTTTATAATGCAAGCATATTTTAATGCTTGGTTATTCACCTCAATGTGTATCGTAAGTAAAATATGTATGACCTCGTAAGTTAGTGTCAATTAAAACATTTGTTCGTTTTTTAATTTTTATTTGTCGGTGAAATATGTCCCCAACATATTTTACAAATAAATTACAGAACTATCATTACATTCAATGTTCACATTCATCATTGAACAGGTGAAAAATACAAATTATCATTGAACAAGTAAGGATAACTAAAGTGATTCGGCTACTGTGACAAAACTTTCCTTTGTGTATCCGATGAAAATGATATAACTTGAAATAATTTCATAAATAAATAGTTGAATTGTTCAATCTTTAGTTAATTGTTAAATATTATCAAATTTAATATTAATAAACTTATTTTTTATGAATAATGTCGACTTAAGTCTTTTCATGTTCGAAGTATAAGAAACGGCGTAAAATTGTAAATGTGAATCATGCATCTACCTACTTTATAATCATTAATCCTTAATACAACAATTTATTTCCATAAATTATATACAAGAAGAAAATACAATTAAATAAATTAAATAATATTTACAATGAATAAATACGCTAAATAATAAATGAAAAATGTCAATATGAAATGAAATTAATTAGTTGAAACGCATAACACAGTTTAACCTAAGTATGAAATAAGACAACTACATATTTCAAGCACAACCGTTTTTAATTCATGTCATAAAATTAAACTAGTCAATATTTTAAGTTGTGTGATTGTTTATAGTATTTTTACATAAAAATATATGTTTAAAAATGCTATAACATAACTAAATCACTCAAAAGCAATAATTAACTAAATAAGCTCGTTACGTTGTTTTTTTCAAGTACAATAAATAATGCAAAATTTGTTTCGAAATTTTAAGCAAAAATTTGAAATAAAAGTCAAGCTTTAAATGCACTACAGTAAAGTAAACCAAAAAAATATACAATTTTTAGATATTAAGAAAAAGCAAAAGTCAGTCAAGAGTCGTACTATCACTTGAAAACATATAGAAAAATATGTAATTAAATGTCTTCAAATTATGCATCATAATTTTAGTTGATATATATATATATATATATATATATATATATATATATATAAACAATACAAGACAAAATAATTTTACATAATTGGTTTAAATTTAAAAAAAATCAGGTTTATTTATGAAATAATGATGTTGGCAACCATATCCTAATTTAATTTTACGTCTGATGATTGAATTAAGAGGTTTAATATACTCGAAAGTTTATCTTTTATTTTGGAATAAATATATATTCAAAAATATATTATCGTAAATCAGTAGTTTACTATAAAAATTATTCCGTGCTGCTAAACACCTTTATCTAAAAAATAATTAATAATAAAAATACAAATAATAAAATCAAAATTATTGAAATTTTCTGAGATTTAAATTATTATGAACACATATTTTGTGAATAGATAAATGTATCGCATGGAACAAATCTTGGAAAATATTTTTGATTTTCCATCAAACTTGTTAAAAAATTTATAACCGATGTTCCCTCTGACAATGAGACGTGTAGACCCGTGCAAGCGCTGAATTTTATCGTAAGTTTGCGCACGACTAACAATAAGTAGGCAGAGAATGAGCCGGTAAACGCGTTCGTATCAACATTCATCGCAATAAAATCAGCATGGAAAATTGAAAGATTCGTCATTACGATATTGTAAAATGTAAACGCTGTTCTTTTGAAACTTAGAGGAAAAAAATATTTTCAAATTTTAACACAAAATCAAGACTAGGTACCTCGCAATTCCCGCAAGTTGAAATCTAATCTCACCGGCATATATGAATATAACAATGTGAAATGTGAACATACATGATTTGAAAAATGAACGCGTCATTTCCCCATTCTCTTGTTTTCTATTGTGGATTTTTTCAGCTTTTATCATGCGCTTTGACTTTTTCCTCTTTTTCAATCATCTTCTTGTATTTTCCAACCAGTTCAGGCAAATCGTAGGCAATGGCCACATCTAACTTGTTGATGGGACAACCACGGAAATACGTACAAGTGGCCGACAACTGCTGAAAGTCGTAGAGAGGGTTCAGCCGGAAGAAGTCACGGTAGACATCAGGATCGGGAAGATCATAACGTGAGATATTAGTCAGCGTGCTCAATCCCTCGTAAATGTGGTAATCTTGTGGGTGCTCGATGATGGCATTTGATATCAACTTCTTATTGCTGAACAATGTCTTATGGTTATAATAAGTCGTCAAGTAACAGTCAACCATCTTGGCGTGATTGCGTACGCGAACCTAAAATGTGATTAATATTACTTTACATACTTTTGAAGATTAAGAATATTTTATGATTGAACAAAATTATGAAAAGTTATTTATAAATCACTTAATAAGGTAGGGTAGGGCGGGGCTAGTTGAGCATAGGGGCAAGTTGAGCAATCGAAATATCTCGAAAACTATTCACCATCCGTTTAGGCATTATATGGCGGAAAGACAGAGGTTTGGGAGAAATAGACATCCCGCGATCGCTAGTAGCCGCTGGACAAATGAGTTAGCCTCACAGGCGTTTTGTTTATTTTGAGACCAAAAAGTAAAAAAGTCATTCATCACGAATTTCCGTCTGGTTTAGTCAAATGTTATTTATTTTTAACCAGGTAAATCTTATTCTTCCATATAATTATAGTACTTTTAATATGCACAGAGATTCTGGGTATAATTCTCACGGTTTTTTCAAAAACTCACTATTATTTTGAAATTCCGAGTTGGGGTTAGTTGAGCATAGTTGCTAAACTTGTTCTGTCACTAAGACAATTACCATTAACTTTCAGAAATTAATTATTATTTTTAAGATTTAAGCTAAGTCTATGAGTAATGATATAAAGAAATAATGATTTTAAACCAAAATACTGAATATAATAGTAAAATAATTCCTAAGTTAATTAATCGTTAATTATTCAAAGCAAATTACTATAAGTTTTGTTTTCTCTGTCAATAAAGACTATAAATATAGAACTGGTTATTAAAAACTTATTTTATTTCATCACTAATCGACATTGAACAATAATTTTATTATACTTTTTTAGTGCTCAACTTGCCCCATCTATGGGGTACATTGAGCATACTTGACTTTTTGCATTTAAACAGCTGTAGCTTTTAAAGTTTACTTATTACCAAAAACTAGTATTAACACTTTTGTTAAGCGATGAACAACAAATCCATTAAGCCGTATAGCAATTTATTGAGACTTTTCATTGAGGAGCTACATCCATTTAAGTAAAAATTTGCTCAACTAGCCTCGCCCTACCCTATGTCATGTGAAGCTACAAGAAACTAAAATATTTTATTTGATACCGCAAATCGTCTAGCGCTGGCAATTTTATTATCGATTCTCTTATCGATGGCTCCTCTTAAGTCTTTTAGCAGCTCTCTCTCCTGGGCCTGCAGAAGTCTGACTGGCGCACCAGACTCATATGGTATAGACCAGAGTGAAGCAGTGTACATGACCGGCGGCTGGGCTGACGACATCAGCGGGGAGATATTCCAGATAAGGGCGCCCTGAACGCGCATCAACTCCTCCGGCTTAACTTGGTCAGCTTTATTCAAGATGATGCGAGTCTGAAATAGTAATTTTTCTCATTTACTTTGTAATGGTTGAATTTAAACATTTTCAGCTATTCTATTCTATTATAATTTTTTGGACAGTATGCTCGAAAGCGAAAAAAAAAACAGTTTCATAAATAAATGTTAAAGTAGCCAAACGATTTGTGAAAATAATAATTTTATCATTTATATATTTATTTTTATAAATATTATAAAATATATTTATTATTCATTTAATTTGTATTCAATAAATTATATCTTAACATATTTCAAACAGCAATATGTACGACTATACACTAAATTAACAAATATATTAGACAATTGCTTTAATAATAATAATAACAAATATAAGAATGATAATTGCATACCACTTATAATATAAATGCAGCAGAGATGCATTTGTATTTTTGAAAACCATTTTCTATGTTTATAAAACTTAAATTTGACAAACTATCTATTAATTGAGTCTCGTTGATAAGATCAACATGAATGTTTCTTATCTCGTGTGTCAAAATCTAGAAATTATATTAAAAATATGTATGCTATCTTACATGACACGTGCCTTTTATATTTACAAAATTACACAATTATATGCGCGTATGATTAATAACAAAAATATTTAGTAATGTTTATATTTATTACTGTGATAACCAATATATAGGTAATATGATATAGTGTTGAAATTGTTAGTTAAAACAAACAATAAGATTTATATTATTATAATAAAATTCGTCGGACTTAAATGGAATATACTAGAAATGTGAACTTAAATCTTAGTATACTAAAAATGTCAATGTGTAAATCAGAGAACAAAATTAATCTAATATTAGTTAAAATTTGATTAATTGGTTTAACAATTACCACGAATCAATATTATAGTATAATTTAAATCAAATGTGATAACTCAATAGTATCACGAGTCACTAATATATATTAGGTACGCTCTAAAATGATTGAAACGGAGCAGATGTGCCATTGAAAAATTTGAAATGGCCCTTTCCGAACTTGACACAACTTATTGCCCAATTCAAAATTATTAAAAAAATGTTTGGGGTCATTAATCAGGCTGTGATTTAGAATAAGTATTTGTAGAATTCTTCTGCATTGCTTCCATGTCATAAAAAGAGAGGAAGCCTTATCAGGCAAATGCGAGTAATCAGCGAGTTTGATTATTAAAATGCCAAAAATAATGAAATAATCCATGATAAGATTTGACCGATGAACTGAGGCATTGTCCTGAGCAAAAAAACCAACATACTTTTCCGCAAAATTTAAATCAAATACGACGAATGAATCAAAAACACTACATGCAGAAGTAGAACACTGGTTTGACATTTTGGTCCGGCGACACAAACATCTTTCTTGAAATATTAAAATCTAACTAGTGATGCATGACATCGTGCCTTAAGGCAAGTTGCTGAGACTTTCCGTACTAAAATTTCAAATTAAAACAATTCTTCATTATATGAAAACAAATGATTTTTAAATCATTTAAATCGAACAATCCGTTCTCTCAAAATTGCCATTCTTGTTACTTTTTGCCCCGTATCTTCAAAATGGCTACAGATGCCTTTGCCAAAAATTAATCAGCATTGATAGCAATCAAATAATTTTGGAACTCTTTTTTTTTGAACTTCCCGTAGGGTAAGTTATAGTAATCGCAAAAAATCGAAAATGAAAATTTTTATATATCTTTACGTTTCAGAGGTTTCTGAATATTTTGGCATACCTTAGAAAAAATAGATATATGTGTATGTGTGTTCGGATACAAATTTGCGACGACGATTTCGGGAACTCGGATGAAGCGATTTGAATAATTCAAAAAACATTCGATTCGTACTGATAAGGAGACGTGCTGATTAGTTTTTGGCGAAGGCAGGTCTAGTCGTTCCGAAGATATGGGGCAAAAAGAGCCAAAAACGGTAACTCAGTTTTTAAGAAAACGGAGCGTCCGATTTGAATAATTCAAAAACATTTTACTTGTATTAACAAGATGAAGAACTGATCAAATTTTCATGAAGGCAGGTCTAGCGGTTTCGGAGATCTAGTAAAAAAAGTAAAAAAATGCCATCTGGCGGTCAAAAATGATCAGTAGACATATGCACATCAAATTATCAGATATTTTATAGAGATTTTAACAATAAGTATAAATTTTGTTTGCATTCCTATGGGTTCTGTACCAATGCTTATCCGTTAGACGGCGGTGCGGTGCTTACGCGCTTCGATATTTGGTCTCTATGCAGTTAAAGCAGTACGATTGCTTTGAAAAAAATTCAGAATTTCCAAAATATTTCAAAATACACTTTTTTTCAGAAAGTCTTTTTTTTCAAATAAAAGTAAATTTTTCTCAAAAATTTATAGTTTCTCAAAAATGTAATTTTTCAGAGTAATTTTTTTTCAAAAATGTTAATCTTTTGAAAAAAAAAAAATTTGGTACGGGAAGTTTCAGCAATTTGCCTTAAGGCACGATGCCGTGCGTCCCATTAGCTTTTTTTATTTACATTTGCGAATTACAATCTGTCGTTCTTATACAACATTCAGTAATTTTGATGGTATATTAAATAAAAGAAAAAGGTCGAGAGGTCACCGATTGGTGATCCGATTCGATGTTGGATATGTCTAGCTTATAAATGTAGTCATGTTGTGAAAATATTTAGGAACTCGAAATCGTGGACGAAAAATTGTATCCAAACATACACACATTCATACTACATACACACACATTTTTCACAAAAAACAAATCGACGTAGTAATAATTTATTCGAAACGTAGAAAAATATAAAATTAAATATTGATATAAAATTATATTTAATATGATCTTAATGGTATTTCGTTTTCATTAAACTTTATATATCTACTAATAAGTCTACTTATTTTGCTTTTTGTATTGGTTAATTAACTACTATAGACTTTAATGTTTGAATTTTGTTATGTTTTTATAATATATGTATATAAATTTATTCCGGTAATAGTAGTTAGAGCGAGCTTTTATAAATATAAATTTAGAAATTTCATGTGAATAAATTTAATAAACTTCAATGTGAATGGCAAATTATTATTTACTTGATATTCTCGTCCTTTTAGCTGATCCAAAATAGCTTCTGTTTCTGGTCCGACGTCCAATTTGGATGGATCGTATACCAGGAATATTATATCTGCTCGGTCGATGAACCACTGACAAGCATCGTTGAATGGAAATAGTCTCGATACCTGCTTCCGAACTTCCAAAATTCCAGGAATCTCAACCATGTTTACCTGTAAATAAAAATAATTTGTTTTCAATAGCAATAATTTCATTCCTGTGGCGGGCATAGCTCACTCAGTTGCGTGTCCAATTCACGCGACAGGGATCTTCGGATCGAATCAATTAGAAGTAGTAAAATTTAAGATTAATAAGAATAAAAAGCGTAAAAAATCAATATCAAAATCGTTGTAGGCAAAACTATTAACAAATAATTATATACTATTTAACAAATTTTTTAATTTAGTTTTTGATATTGATTTTTTACTCTTATATTTTAATAATTTTACTAACTTCTAATTGTAGGTAGTAATCTGATGATTAATAAATATTAAATTATAATATGTTTGTCATACAAGTGTATATATATTGAATAGATGAGCTTAAAATTATTATAAATGCGCATAAAATTCGCCATAAACTTATTTTAAATCACTTTTAATCCTCATAGCTTATGAAAAAATGTATGTATTTGATTTCGGCGTGAATAAGTATAATTTACCATATACTTAGTCTTTTTATTACCATAATATTATGTTTAAAAATATTTTCTACTTATTACTATTATTAATTTAAAATTTATTGCATTTATTTCTATCTCAGTTTCTCATGCATAATATTTTTACTTAAAAATAAAATATATTACGGCGCTTCTGAGTGAACTTTACAATAAGTAGAGCTTGTGAAAAATATAAAATTACTTATATTGTTTGTTACTTAAATTGTTTCTGTATCTATTTAACTTCCCGTAGGGCAAGTTATAGTAATCGCAAAAAAATCGAAAATGAAAATTTTTATATATCTTGAACTGTAACTCAGTTTTTAAGAGAACGGAGCGTCCGATTTTAATAATTCAAAAAGCATTTTATGTACTTGAATTGACAAGATAAAGAACTGATCAAATTTTCATAAAGGCAGGTCTAGCGGTTTCGGAGATCTAATAAAAAGTAAAAAAAATGCCATTTGGCGGTCAAAAATGATCATTAGACATATGCACATCAAATTATCAGATATTTTATAGAGATTTTAAAAATAAGTATAAATTTTGTTTGCATTCCTATGGGTTCCGTACCAATGTTTATTCGTTAGACGGCGACGCGGCGCTTACGCGCTTTGACATTTTGTCTCTATGCAGTTAAAGCAGTACGATTGCTTTGAAAAAAGTTCAGAATTTCCAAAATATGTCAAAATAAAGAAAACATTTTCTTTTTCAAAAAAAATTTTTTTTTCAAAAAAAGTAATTTTTTGTCAAATTCCTAGTTTCTCAAAAATCTAATTTTTTCGAAGTAAAATTTTTTCAAAAATGATAATCGTTTTTAAAAAAATAATAATATTTGGTACGGGAAGTTCCAGCAATTTGCCTTAAGGCACGATGCCCTAATTTCCTTAAGACAGAATTCCACTTACAGCTAGTTATTATTTATTTTTAGAATAAATAACTTATATATACATGCAAAAGGGAGTTAGGGGCTATTTATGACAGCGGTAACTAGCATAAGACGTTTGCCACTAAAGTCATAAACGATATGATTTTTTCCCTGCATTGGCCATGCATAATATTTTTAAAGCTACTGCCCGCAGGCATACGCAATAAACAGAACTGTGCAGGTCCGTCATTTTGACATGTAACGTAAATTTTTTTATAAAATTTCGGTTTGCGTTATTATTAATATCTAACTTTAAATTTTATATATCTCAATTTGTTTCAAATTTATCAATCTTTGATAATGTGTTACAATTTTTGTGATTGATAAATTGTATAAATAATTATCTCGATTAATATAAAACATCACACTTGTGGTTTGTCGAAACAAATTTTTAGGGCTAGTTGCAACACACACAAATTATATACAGCTTCAAGTAAAGAAGATTGAATGGAATGTATAATAGGTATAGTTTGTAAGATGTAGACACGTGTAAATTGTGTTACAGGAGGCACTATAACTTTTGTTTGTGCTATGATATTAATTGTAGTTTACGTTGATTTATTATAAAAAATATATTACTGGAGACAATATATATTTTATTTATTTTAATTATAGTTTACGTTGTTGTATGAAAATAATTACCTAAACAATTATCACAGGCATTATTGTAATTTTTTTTCATTTCCAATTTAATACTTTTGCTCCATCATGTTCTGTATTAGAGGTTTTAAATTTTATGAGACTATTCTAAGAGAAATACAAAAAATGGGTTTAATATATTAGTAAATCTATTATGACAAATGTTCTTTTAGGTCTAAAATGGACAAGAAGACGGGCAAAATTTCTTGAGAAACCATCAATACACATAACAGTCTACGAGAATATTTTTTACGTACGATTTATTAATATTTTTTTGCTATTCTACTTCTATCAAAACACATAAGTTTTTTATGAAGTTACATCAATAAAACGCCATGTGGAAAAGGCAATAAAACACTTTTTCGGGCTACATCTATTGAAATTCGATATGTATGCTGTGAAATATTTCAAAATTGGAAATTTGAGATTTGTACATGAACACATTAGCAATGAGAATGAAGTGTGTCCTAGATTCATGTTATTTCTGTTGGCCCCGACCCGCTGCTCTGCCAAAGAATTTTGCAAGCGCGACATTTGCCTCGCGCATCGGATGCCGAGCGCTCTCGACTCGCGGGTAAAAATAATTGCAATTTGATTATCAATGGCGCTAATTGTTAACAGAAATACCATTCGGATAGATTAGTTTTCCTCAATTAAGAAGCCGTAATACCCCACCTGAGTGCGAATCAACTGAAAATCATATTCACGGCTAAAATTAAAATACAGTTGATAGAATATTTTGATTAAAATATAAATGAAGTAGGTTTAAAGTAAAATAGGACCCAAACTATTAATAGCTGTATAAAAAGTAATAAAACATTTCTGTTACATAAATTTAATTAAATAAATATTTTAGATTTAGTTGAATCACGGCAGCTTATTCTAAATAACTTAAGTAATAACTGCATAATACCATACTACATAAGAATGAAATATTTAAAATTACTTCAATTAGGTAGGCTCTTATATTAAAAAATATGTTTGTTATTTTTTGCTATTAAAATCTTTTGTTTTTAAATACAATCCGTCATACTAGGACATTCAGTAATTGTTTTGACCTTATTATATAAATAGATGGCAATACAGTTGTCCATTCCAGTTTGTTTGCTTTGTTGACATTTTTATGATTATGTGCACGAGAGGCTATTTTCATAGATATCATATTTGAGATCTATAACCTCAAGTGATAATTTGACATCAAAGCTGCCTGATGTCGGACTTGGCCGTGGCTGGTTTGGACTAGCCCACGTTTGAATCGATTTCGCCATAGTTGGTTCGTAAGTGTAAAGATTATTCTAAAGTATCGAAGTGGATACAATAGCGCCTATATTACTCAATAATAACGATGTAATGCAAACAAAACTTATAAACAACTAAGAACGCCGACGCTAATTATAAATCATTGACAAAATACTTGAACATAGGTAAAAATTGAATAATTTAATTAATTCGAGTGTTTTTATTTTAGTATTTGTACTTATTACAGTTTTATCTTCAAATTCGAAACTATTTAATTAATCATTAAGTGAAATTGTTTATTGAACTGCAAGATAATTAATTTAGAACTAAATTTACCATACCCGACTTTGAGCAGATTAAGATTAATAGCATATGTGCGCCAACTATTGTTTTATTGAAAAGTTAAATATAGGCTGCAAATACCATAGTTTATTCAATATTACATTATATAGCAGTGTTTGCAAAAATGCATAGATTCCTTGTATTTTAATACACGGGATATATAATCGTCATATTTAGATAAAATATAAAATAACCAATAAAATTGAATTAAAATAACAGTTTTGAATGAGAACCAACTTTAAATTAACACTAGCCTAGTAGTTAGTTGATAATCAATATAAACTATTTAATTTTAATTGAAGTCCTAAATGTCAATTCATATGTGTTTTTTTTATTACTAAAACATTATTTTTCAACAGCTTATCTTATCAACAGGACTTAAGTAATATTTTGCTTAATAAATTGGTGCATTTTGCAAATTGCAAATTGCAAATTGGTTGTATTTTAATAAGAAAGCAAACGCACACCATATAACGCTCATATAACAGTCTCCAAGAAACATAATATATTTCATATTTTTTATATTCAAAAGTTTTTTGATATATTAAATGATATTCTCATATAAATAATAAAAGTTTACATATAATTATTTTAAATAATTGTGGTACTTACTTTTTCCAGCAATTTGCTGGGAATTTTCAAACCACGTAATCTCTCCTCCAGGCCCTGTCCAAATTTTTGAAGTCCTGAGAATGTCCAGTCTGCTGCAAGCTGTGTTCCATCTAGAATTTCTGGCTCTTCACCGTGCATTAAAATGTTGAAATATGCCGGAGATGGTTCCGCTCCTATCATGGACAAGTTGCACCATACGGGATGAGTTAATTTATAAAAAATATATTTTTTAATTAAAAAGTAACAAAATATTGTTATATAAAACATTTGCGTTTCTCTTATATTTTAATACATAAATATATGCATGTTAATAAGGAAATAAGGAAAACTCAAAGATAATCTTGGTCCGCATTTCAAATGTTGATGTGATGTATAACAATATTATAAATTTTGATTAGCGATTATTTAATGAAAATATTAAGGTTTAACAACTATCACATACAAAATAATTACTTTTATTTACATTCTGAATTATTTTCATTTGTCTTATTTACATTAACTTTATTCGTATGTGAGAATACTCCTGACTTACCGTAGTACTGTATATAAAATATAATATTAAAAGAATAATTTTAAATTCCAAAAAATAGACTAGAATTTATTACAAAATCTAGATTTCCCCAAAATCCGCCCCGGTTCTTCAAATGTTGATTTTTAAAATATGAAATAATGCATTAAGCAATGAAATGATATTTACCTGATCTTAAAGAGTAAGGTGTGAATTCATTGTCTGTAAGATAGTTCAAAATGGAGCTCTTTCCTCCACTCCATGGTCCCATAAACAGAACCAGCGGTTTTGAAAATATCTCGGGGTCACCGAAATGACGGTTGCTTAAATCACGATATTTGTAAAGAGTCTCCAAAGGTTTTATCGCATTATCATACAACCGTTTCAATTCACGCAAAATGATATCAGCTGATTTGTCAAGCTGTCGGTCTTTATCGGCGTGTTCTTCGCCCAAATGTAACAGCTCGTCAATGTGGCTGCGATCACGTAGATTTTCAGGAATGTCGAAGCCCTAATAAATTAATATATAATTAAAACAAAAATATATGTATGATAACATCAAATATATGAAACATCTGTAACATATAACTTTTGTTAAATCTCTTAATTACGAATTACGTTTAAATATTTTGGGCTGAGTAAGTGAACAAGTTTGTGCATTTCGTTGGACTCATATTTCTTATATTTGCGAAAAGTGATTATTAAGGTAAGATCCATAATTATACGAAGCAACTTAAGTATCTCATTACTTATGCAATGCATACGAAATTATTTTCTCATAGAAATTAATTTTTTTTCTATGCTCTAGGTATTTGTCAATAAAGTCATATTAATTTGTAAGCATTTTGCTCGTACAAAACATTTCACAACCAGATGGTTTAAGATATAAATTACTCTCAAGTATTTTTACGTAACAAGATAAATTTCTTAAATAATTTTACTTATATAAATTAATTCAGAAAAATAATTTGAGCGCATGCATTAAAATGCAATATTAAAAAATATAGTATAACAGTATAACTCACCAATAATAAATCTTCTTCTGGATGCGATTCTTCACTTTCGCCAGCTTCTTCCTCGTTTGTTTCTTCATCTTTCGTTTCTGGCGTTTTGATACTCACTTCGTCACTGTCTTGTCGGTCATCTTCAGTATTTTCTTCAGATACTTTGTTTTCTTGTGCTCCTTCAGTTTCATGCGCCTTTGATTCTGATACTACTTCTTCCTCTACACTTTTCTCTTCAGAATTATCCTTTTCTTCTTCGGCCTCTTGCTCATGTTCTTCACTTTTTTCCTCTGCTGTTTCTGTCGATTCGTTCGGTTGATCTGAATGCTCAGTGGATTCCTGGTCCCCATCCATTTCATTTACAGCTGCATCATTAGTTTTGTCTTCCTCTTCCTCCACGCTATCTTCTTTGTTTTCTGCACTTTCAGCGCCAGTATCTATGGCATCTTCTTCGCTCTGTTCCTGAGTTTCGGCGGTCGTATCATCTTCGTCATTTTCACTTGCCTCTTGTTCAAGAGAATGTTCAGTAGTCTCGTCTTGTGTTTCATCTTCTTTAACTTCATTATCGTCATCCTGTACGCTTTCTTCATGCTCTTCACTTTCTTCGTTCATTTCATTTTCTTGCACGTCATTTTCTAGTGACTCAACTTCTTGTGTCTCTTCTTCTTGTGTCTCTCCTTCTTGTGTCTCTTCTTCTTGTGTCTCTTCTTCATGCGTGCCTTCTTCATTGCTTACTTCTGCAGCTTCAACTGATTCTTCAACTGTTTCAACGCCGATTTCAATAGTTTCTGCACTTTCTGCAGCTTCATCATGTTCTTCCGCAGACTTCTCCGCCGACTGATCTAAGTGTTCACCATCTTCACTGGCTTTGTGCTCCTCCTCTTCACCATTATCATTATGACCTTCTTTGCTTTCATCATCAACTTCTTGTGTTTGTTCATGCCCTTCTCTAGTATCGTCTTCATCGTTTTCCACGCTGATTTTATCACTAGCTTCTTCTTCCGATTCATTATGTCCTTCTTCGACGTCTTCCTCATTGGTTTCGATGTCGCTTCGATTTTGTTCGGCTGCCTCCGTGGATATATCGTCACCATCTTGTGCAGAGTCGTGTTCTATCGACTCCAGAACAAGATTTTCACTACTTGTATCATCCACATCGCTTGCGGGTGAATCTATACGGAAAGACAACCATCAATTCTGTAAATTATTAGCTAACGACACACACACACATTTATTTATATTATACATATATTAGGGTGGGTCGATTTAAAGGTCACTTAAGCACATATGATTTTCGAATTCTAGAAATCAAAATAAGATACTTTGCTGAAGAAACCATACCACTAAAATGACGTCCGTATTACTAAAATGAATCCTTATGTTCCGTGCATTGACCGAAAGATAAGGGTAAAATGTTGAATAACGTTTCAGGGAGGGGCCCAGGAGGTAACTGGGCCTTTCAAAGTTAGTGGAGATTGGGTCAAAATGGAATTTTTCGTATTTTAACCCTTATTTTTTGGTCAATGCACAGGACATAAGGATTCATTCTAGAGGTATGGTTTCTTCAGCAAAGTATCTTATTTTGATCCCTTGTATCCGAAAATCATATGTGCCTAAGCGACTTTTTCACCCATACAAATCAACAAGTTATTTTTAAAATTTTCACTCATAATCTATAAATCTTATTTATAATATTTTAAATGATTATACCCGTTTGTACCTTCCGTCGTGTCTCCGGTTTCAAGTTGTTTTAGCGCCTTTTCGACGTACGGCCTGCATTGTGATTCCAGTGGTACATCATCATCTGCTATTACACCTGAAACATAAAAACAATAATAATGACTTATATATATATATATATATATATATATATATATATATATAAACTGCTAAATATATCACCGGACAGGTTTTTGCATATTTTGATTGAAACCAAGTGGTATGGGTTAACCGCCCCGAAGATTTTTTTTTATTTCTTCAGTAAATTTTTTTATAATGCATTATTTATAATGCATATATAAAAACCACATATAACAGAGTATTTTCACTCTCTTACCTGAAACCCATAATTCGTAAGAATCATTATACAAATTACCATTTTATTATAAAAGTTATTATTTTTCATCTCGATTTCTGTCAGTGAACATGATGAAGGTTATGAAAAATCACAAATTTACATACAAAAATTAATTTCATCAAAAGTTGTCCAACTCTAACACTTATTTTTTAATGGATAAATTTTCTTTATATTTTTTTAAATGAGACTACCACTATCAAACATACACTTACCAATTTCATTAATCATTTATAATCTTATCAATAACTGTCCAATTATCGCCATTTTGTGAACGTTTTTCACTGAATTTCGATTCATATTTTTCAGTTAATAGAAAAGCATACTTTTTTATTATGAGTTTTATTTTTTGAAGACCTTTCCTATATTTTCTGACTAGGCACACATTTAACTATATAACAAAAGCGGGTGAAAAAGTCAACTTTAATTTACTATACATAAATATAATTTGAAAGTACACGTTGTTTTATTGTTATATGCATTTTTTATTCTTACAATTAGATTTAACAGATTTTTTCTGTAACCTCTGTAAAAGCTTACATGCGGTTAAATAGAAATAAATGCAAATAACAATAAACAAGGCCCCAAAAAACACAAGAAAACACCTTAAAATAAACTTTTAAAGACAAGTTTGAATTGATTACTGCGACGCAACTACGACAATGACGCTTAACATCTGACACGATTATTCTTGTTTTATACAGTCACGGAAACGTAATTAAAACTAGCGAATTTTTAAACATGATATTAGTACCATTTTGCCCGTATTTCCCATATAACTTAAGAATTGATTATCTTATGTCTTCAGACTTCATATTCAATTATGCATTAAGTTTTTTTTTTCAAGATAAATATGTATAAGATATCTTTTTATATTCCTGTAAGTCTCATATAAATGTCATTTCTTAGCATAATGATACGCCATTCAATAAAATTACGCCTTTTATCAAATCACTCAAACAAATATTATACTAAAATAGTTTTGTCTATTATGCCTTCTCTGCATATAAATGCATGTTAAATAATTGTCCCTACCTATATGTCACTATTCTCATAAAATTAGAATTGATATAAAATGTGCATTTTCTGGCATTTATTTTTTACTCATAAATTTTTGAGTTTTGACTACATTAAACAAAACTTTTTTCAATAATAAATCAGATTTTGTTTAATTTTGTTAACATTTACCAACATCTTTAAAATAACCTCAAGTAAAATAAAATAAAATATTATGTTATTTACTTTAATAAACTTCACAAAATAAATTATATTTTTAAATTAAAAATGTTTTAAAATGTAAGATAGCTTATTCAAGTTTCTCTTGCCATCACCATCGATTTGTTATTTTTGTTGCATAGGAATATAGTCCAGGACATATATTCTCAATTTCATATAGTTTATGACAAAAGTTTGATATGCAACACATTTCAATGCTACATTATTATAAATTATGATTTGCATAAATGAAGTGAAAGGTAGACTCAAGTTCCCTAAACCACTTGAAATATTTTTTAAAGCGAAAGGTTTTTATACTAAAAAGAGGTACTAAGAATCTTATCTTTAAACAGATCGCAAACACCATTTGATAGAAATTAATTATATAAAATTGTTATTGATAAAGTAGTGTAAAATATATGTAAGATTTTTCAAAATCTTCAACATTGTAATCTGAAAAAAGTAGTTTCTTAATTCTTATTTCTCCAAAACGTTAATTCTGCGTATCATATTTCCTATATAAATTAACCATGTAAAACACATTTACAATTTATACAGTTTGTTGCAGTCTATAAGAATATCAATAACCGACGAATCACTATCACTTATTCAATTACAAATTCGATCAAATAATGTTTATTTTCTATTATATGCCGAAGCCAATCTTCAATCATTCTAGTTTTAAATTAATTTTTATCAATTAGTATTTTGTTAAACACTTTTTGTGCACTTGTAAGATGCAATATGACAATGTGTTATAACTTCCCTTTCTGTAAACAAATATTAAATAAATCAAATCAATTCATAAATTAAAATTTGAAATTTTCATTCTCCAAAAGTAATACAGTGCTTTAAACAGAAATAAATTACATGCAGATTATAGATCAATATTTATATTATTACTTTTTTTAAATGTCTACATTTAATGTTTGTTAATTTTAAAATGTTTTTTAAAATATATAATGAAATATTCAAAAATTAAGTTTTTCAATCAATATCATTTATTTCGATAAAGCATAATTTTATATTCAATTTTGTGTCAAGGTTAATACTTCATAGATAATTTTTATAGAATCAGGAAAAATGTAATTCCAAATTTTAGGTGCCATCAATATTTTACAAATGAAAGTAACTGGCAATATTATCCAACCAACAAAAAGAAGAAGAAGTTCGACAAATTAAATGAAAAGTGGGAAGACAATAGCGAATGTGCCGATTCTTCTTCAATAATCGAGTTTGACATACATCAACAAACACCCCGACTATAAATACCAAGCAATATAAGACATCCATAGATAATTTAACTTTATATTTTACAAATGAATTATTTGACAAGTATTTAACTTTATATTTTACAAAAGAATTATATAATAGAAAAAAAAACATCATGGCAGCAAAAAAATGAACAAATATACTGGCTTATCAGTGGCATATTCTAAATGCGAAGGAAAGAAAAAGGGATTGTATTGTCTGTTTTGACAGAAAAGAACTAAGAGGAAGGCGGCAAACAACATTTTATTGTAAAACATGTCAAAATCAACCAGCTATGCATTTTGAAAATTGTTTTGAACGTCACCATTCTTTATAAAATGATCAGAAATAAACTAATATTATATATGTATGTCCTTCAATGACCTGTCCAAATTGCATAACATTCACAATGAAATCAAGTTTACAGCCGGTAAAGTAGATTGTTTTGAAATCGGTGCTGTCCCGTAAGAGTTAAAATCTTTTATTTGTCCATATAGGTTTATTTAGAAAATGATTTTGATGAAAAGATTATTAAATTTTACAAAATATTTTTACCTACGCCGGCAAAGAAAATACTTTTATAACTTACATAATCTGTTAAAAGTACAAATATACGCACACAATTGAAAAATGCGAGTATTTTAAACGTTCTATTTTCTTAAACTGCAAATAGCAAAAAATATGACAGCCAATTTACAATAGATTCTTTTCTTGGCACTGTTACAATAATTGCATATGTCTAGTATTAATTCATTAACTTTCGGTAGAGTAAAGAAAAGGTATTAAAATCGCAAAAAAATATTTTTTTATACATACCACTATCAGTGACACTAAAATAAATATATAGGTATGTAAATATACGCATGCGAAATTTACATTATGTAAAATATATTAATTTATATTATTTCAAAATTGAAAACTTTTAAATTTTATCGAAGCAATGAAAGATTTGATACTTTTAGTGATATCAAAACCAAATTTCTGCACCTATGATTTTGTTCTAATATTAGAGTAAAAAAGTATTAGGCTATTTTTATTATGGCCAATTCAAAGTTTTATAATTTGCTATACATTTTAATTTTTATAATACAAATGTTAAAAATTTATATTAAAGATGCTTCATAAATTATTAATTCAGTTTTGGATCACCTGCATGATATTTTTATCAAAACAATAAATTGAAATAAAATTCATAATAATAAAGACTTAAAATTGATTAACAAATATTCGATGAGTTAAAGCCGCATAGAAAAAACATTAAATACTGAAATGTACTAGGCGTCTCCACCGCACACCGAGTAGAATAACTTTAGATAATCGTGCGTTACATTTAAATAAATTAATATGTTTATATTCAGCGTAAAATTAAATAAAATTTTCTACTATCAATAAAATACAAATAAAGTACGAATCATCGACATAAAGATAATAGTTTGTTAGGCATTTAGTGAAGTTAAGTTTAATTGAAAAATTAAAATTTATTTTAATAACATTCATAAATAAAATGAACAAGTCGTGTCTTAAAATGACATACTAAAAGAATCTAGATATTATATTTAAATTGTTGTCCTTTTAAACCGATTCCATAAAAGAAAAGCTAATAGAGATAAAATTATGCTTTAAAAAAATAAAATAAGATATAAAGTAAGTTGTATATCAATTCTGAATGTAGTTATGTTATCGCAATGCATTTTATACAATATTTAAACCATTTCTAATTGTAAAGCATATATTTACATAAATAAAATTGTAAGACAAATACAAAAAGTTGTAAAAATATATAAATATATACTTCATATAAATAATTATTGATCTTCTTTATTAAATTTTTTATTACTCTAATTTAATACGTCTTTGTATTTTCATAAAATCAAATACTGTAATATTAATAATAGAAATACTTAATATTGTAAAGGGTAGTGCGGGGCACAAAATTATAATTTGACTTTGAGCAATTATATTGTAAAATCTAAAACAATGTTCAATAAGATTCCCATCATTGTAGAAATGTTTTTTGATGTTTTTCAAAAATCTGTTTTTTTTACCCCATAATTGGAGTAAAATGTAACGGCCAGAGGACAAACAGATCAAATATATCAATCTTCAGTTTTAAAGGGATTTCACAAAATAGCTACATTACTCAATCAATGCAAAATATAAACTCAACTAATAAATATAAATTTCATTAGTATATTTTTTATAGAGATAACAATGTATATAACATTGATCTCATATTTCGTCAGACATATGTTGGAATAACTATTTATTGATAATATCTCTTGTAAAATTGCTTAATTTACTTTATTTACTTTTAAATTTAATTTAAATTTTTAATACATTTTTTTATTGTTTACACCTTTGTCAGGGTGAAGTTTCAGTCGGTATTTTTTACCCCACCCACGTGTAAGCTTGGTTATATAAAAACCTCTATTGAATCTAACTTAATATTACTTTAATTTAAAATTAATTTTCAATTTATTAGAAATTGTAAAATAATGGAAGTTTTATTTTCATAAAAAGGAAACAAAAATGATAGATAAATTTTATTAAAATATAAGCCGATTAACAATTTAGGTTCAATTTATAAGTTATTTATTTTTTGCACCTAGATAAGAATGTTAATTTTTTTAAAATAATATAACGGTTTCACATGAAAGGATACAAACTTTTGTTTTGAGTATAAAATTCCAAGTCCCAAATAGTGCTAAAGTTTTGATTTGAAATCTTTTTGAAAGATAATTAATTATTTCTTTAGAAAAACATGAATGTAAGTGTGCATGTAATGTAAAAATAGGCATATGACAGTTAGAAATAATCATTTCTAACATAATATTTGTAATTTATTCAATATTGTTATAATATAAAAATATAAAGGATGAACTGCATCGATATTGGGAGTCGAAACTCTTATATAGTTCACTTCTCGAGTAAATTTTATATATATATAGATATAAAAATTCCAAATTATTCATATAATTATATATTCCCATATATTTTAATGGCATAAAATTTGCTCATAACATTGCGCTTGTTTTAAAGTTTAATTCAATAATTCAATAGTATTTGTTTATAGCACAAAAAGAAAGTTCCAGCCATTTGCCATATTTTCAGCCACGCGACATGTCAAGGCGCTCATGTAAGCGGTTACTTGAATGCGTGTCCCTTAACTTCTCGCAAGAATTACACCTGTTTTCGATTTATTAACATTCAGCGATAGCTGGCCATAGCATGCATCAGGTATCAAATTCGTTTTTAAGTCAATCCGCGTTGAATTTAAAATCGTTCAGTTGTATAACATTGCTTCACAATGGCGAGTAGCACATGCGTCATTACGCCAACATTTAGCCTTAGCCCCAGAAATATCAATGTGATCTTCTGCCTGACGTTCTATTTTCGATATTACGAAGTCAAATAAAAATACACTACAGGGCTAAACTCGACCGCCTTCTGCATAAATAATAAATACCGCCTTTAAACTGTTTCGGCTTTTAGAAGTATGCAGTGGAAGTTGCAAAAAAATTTATTTGAAATTAAATAGTATGTTTTGATCATAATATATATTTCAGTCAATCCCATGATTAAAACGAATTAAAAAAACATTGTAAACCATTGACAATAACAGAAAAACATATTGAAAATAAAAATCTACGAAATGTACGGATATCAGATAACTATATAAGTATAAAAATAATCTCGCTTTTTATTAAAATTATTAATTAATTATTAATTTTTTATCAAAAATGCTTATAAATCTTTCTAAAAGTTTTAAGACAACGTTTTTCAATCAACTTTTATACATTTTATATTTATATTTAATATACCAATAAACTTAGAATGATTATGTTTTTCAATAAGGGATATCACTGATTGTGAAAAATAACTATTGTAATTTTACAAAATAATTTTTAAAAAGATCTTACAAAAACGTTACTAAATATCGATTTTTTATTATAGATGAGTCAATAATAATATATCAGACTATTCTTATAATATTACGAATTGTAGCACGTATTTAAACTTTTATTTTAATATTTTTTATAGTAATATATAAACTTGACAAACTATGAAAAAAATTATAAAATCAAGAATGGCGATTTAAAAAAGTTCTAATTGTAAAACTTTATAAATAAATACATATATACTACAAATGGCTGAGTTATTGTTTTGAAATTAAAAAAGGTAAATTATTTAATATAATATAGTATGTATATATATATATATATATATATATATATATATATATATATATAAATGCATTGAAAATTATGAATTGATTTTATCAAATTAAATTTTCGCAAATACTGATATTATGTTTTATATTAGATAAGTGACGTTTGATATCATTTGACATCAAGACATTAATAATGATTTATTATTATTAAATCTATATTATGTTTGTGATAAGGTAGTATACCTTATTTACACTTTTCATAAAATAGTAAAGCATATATGAAATAAAAATAGCATTAATATCCACGTGCTAAGATTTTGCGGACGCAGAAGACATTGAAATCTAAAATAAAAATGCGTCGGCGTATGCCGTAAGATTGTTATGCAAGTCTTGAAATTAATAAGAACTTCGTATGTTAAATGAAATATATATATATATATATATATATATATATATTATAATTACATATTAATTATCCTCACCGTTTAAGGAACTTGCTAATAATGCAGTTAAAATTATGCACACTGATAATCCACGGAAAACAAGTCTGCTATGTTGCGCCATTATGAATTAGAATTTATTTTAGTGCAAATCAATTTTATATTAAAACTTCACAAAATAAATCACAAAAAATTAATTTAGGCACACATACTCTTCAGCACAATAATTTTCAGAATAAAAATTAACATAAGCGCTCACAGCAATTTGTTCTTTTCGATAATAACAAGTTGTCGCAGGAATTCAAATATTTTCACTATTCAAGCAGTCAAGAACATCAAATTTATTTTAATCGTTCACATTTTTTAATTGCCGGAGACCGTGGGCGCTTTTTAAAAATTAAAATGCCCAATCTTGCCTGAGTAGAGATGCAGCTTAAACTAATATATATGTTCCTAACAGCTGATAATAAGTTTAGGCTACTATGTTTAGGTAGGAGGGGCGAATTGAGCTACAAGCAAACGCGAATTCGGTCTTACTGCCGGACGCGAGTCACCAAACTTTTCGTCAAATACTTTTTCGCAAATGCTGATTAAGTTCACAATTGATTATTTTCTCGTATTATCTAAAGAAAAACTTCATCCACATATAATGTATCGAATTAAAATAATTACGAATTAATTATATTCGTTACATAAGTTTCTGATAATTTTTGAAAAAAGTAGAAATTAGAGCATTTTTATTAAATGTTTCAGCATAAAGTTTGCTATTGAAATATAATTAACATTTCACTCTATTATTAATAATAAATATTGATCTTTAATGTAATAATGTGTTACAGAGAACGATTAAGAACGATCTTAATACAATGTAATGTAATATAGCAATATCATTATAATCAGAATCTATTCTAATCGATGACTAGTGGTGCATTGCACTGTCCCCTAAGGCAAATTGCTGGAACTTACCGTACCGTAATTAAACATATATATATATATATATATATATATATATATTGTATGATTCTGAATTTGATGTTGACATTTGTATTAACAAAGTCTACGAACAACACACTATCCAATTGTAATTTTTTAAATCAGTATTTTGTGAAAATATTGTGTAATTACAAGTTTAATATTTATAATACATAGTGTAGTGCATATCCTGATACCATGGATTATTAAAATTTTTCAATTTAACACTAAGATCAACTAATTTCCACTGAATGAAGGATTTTTTTAATGTTTCCAACGCCTTTCATGTATTTACATAAAAATAAAATTAATTCATTCTGTATTGTTAACCCTCCGTCGGTCGGCGTGGTCTCGCCAGACTTTTTTCGACTTCAATTAAAAAAAAAATACTTCTAGTAATCCTATCGACTTGAAATTTCTTGACTTTTCCTAAAATTTCATTAGCTGTCGATCAATGAAAAAATCAGGACGAAAAAATGTACAGAAGGATAATTATAAAGACATTAACTTTTTTATACTTCGAACGGTCGGAAAGGTCTGTCTAGACAACCCATACATTTAGTATGAAATATACGCTTTTTGATATATGTAAACCAGTATTTTGTATTTTTTCATGGTATTTTCTATTCAAACTGCGTTGTATATATTCTTTGCTATGTGTTGTAACATGAATGTTTGTATTTTCATGACGAGAGTTCCTTGAAAACCTACCAAACTTAGCAACAATTATCAACAATTTTTCTGCGTTCGAAATTTTTTTTTTTGGCAAACCTGTAGTGAAATTATATTTTCACTTTGAGTTTTACAGCTCATTTCAAAGGCGACGCACCTCATTTCGTTTTCATTTGTATTTCACATTCATTTCAAAGGCGCCGAAAAAGAATAAATATTGTTTTCCATTGATATAAAACAGAAAAATTAACAAAGCAAGCAACGATTTTTTGATTTTTTTTTATATAATATAATATGTAATATTTTCATTATAAGCAAGCTCAACACATGCAAAAGACGGTAAGAAAAAGAAAAAATCTAAACTATAAATATTTACTACTAATAATCGTTAATATATAAGACACCAAAAACTCATTTATCCCATATAAATGCATGTAAAATGAATGGTGGTCCAGCCAGACCTTTCCGACCGTTCGAAGGTGAAAAAATATCCGACCGACGGAGGGTTAAATATGGTCACAAAAAATAAGATATATTTTACATGTATTTAAGACATTTGAAAAAATATTACTAATTTACGAAATAAGTTATCATCAGAATGGTACTGCTTCCTTTTTTGCCCTTTTTTGCTTCTGGATTTTTAAAGAAACTGCCTGATAGTTGATTTTTTTATTTTCTTCTTCAAGATCTATCGCAAATGTTAGGTAAGATCATCATTGTACAAATTTCAGATCTTCTTAGCATCAGTCATGTTTGAAAAGTAAACATTTACGAATTCGATTTGAACAAAAAGTCATTTATGGATTCTATGCAATAAAAATCTGCTGATAGGTCTTTCCCTCCTCGGTTTTTGAAAATCTACTTTTAAAAATTTTCTCAAGACCTTTGTGGTGTTAATAACGAGATAATTCTAATGTGAATTTTTCTTCAACAAGTATATTTTCACAGCGGGACAAAAACTTTCGAGGTCCATTCTTTGAACCAACTTGAGCAACATATTTTTTATATATTTTATCTACTTTTTGACTACAAATGACAACGGTTAAGTACATTGAATTACGTTTATTGAAACCAAGTGGTAGTAAGGGTTGGCAACTCTAAAAACCTTTTTTTTTATTTTTTGGGTCAATTTTTATTTTTTTTATAATTAGTATATAAAAGACACATAACCCTAAATTTTTACCCTCTTACCACAAACCCGTATTTTATAATAATTACTATAGTAATTACACCATTTTTCATCTCGATTTCTGTCATGAAACGTTTTTGGCTGAAATTCGACTGAGATTTTTTGAGCTTATAAAAAAGTTCAATTTTACATAAAAAAATTAATTCCATCAGGGGTTTGGATAACTCTAACAATTATTGTTTGGTGTATTGGATTCATTTTCTTATTTTTTTTTAAATGTAAGTTTAAAAAATGCATGCAATCCTCAGTTTTCACCTTCCATCATTTTTAACCTGATCGATATCTGGTCAATTATCGTCATGTTTTATGGAGGGGGGGGGGGGGTAACTAAATTTTGATTCATTTTTTTTAAAGTTAATGAAAAAGCTTATTTTTTTCAAAAAACATTTTATTTTTTTATGGATTGATCACCTCTAAAATACATTTGAATTTTGTGATCAACCCGTATGCACTATTTTCTCTATGTTTTACTAGGCATATATTTAATTATACTTATATAATAAAAATATAAGTATAATATATAATAAAAATATAAGTATAATATATAATAAAAATATAAGTATAATATATAATATAAAATTTTTCTATAATGATGTACTTCATCTAAACGGTTATTCGGAATTCAATAAATCTTTTCAGAGTTTGTCGAGGGAAATTTTCAACATGTGGGGAATTATAAAACTATAGTAATATTGAAGGAATAAATAGAAAAAAATGCAAAAAACAACATATCATTGTTTAACATCGAAAATATTTCGGCACATGAGAACTGTCATCTGCCAAAAATATCGATTCACTTGAAATTTGAATTTAGTTAGTTATTTATTTAGAAATTTTAATTTAGAGCACAGATAATATTAGTATATAATATCCATATTCATGATTATAATTAAGAAAAAATTAATAACTACAATTTTATTGCCGAAAACTAGTTGAAATGTGCTAGAAATTAAAATAATATAAGATACAATATAGGTTTGGCAGTAGAAAATATATAATTTAGTTTAATAAATAACACAATACGTCCAAAATTGCAAATTCATTATTTTCTCAAACATATGCAAGATGTATTTTACTAAATTAAATTATTTTTTACTACAATTTATTTTACTTTACTAAATTATTAACTTCCCGTAGGGTAAGTTATTGTAATGGGCCGAAAATCGGAATTGAAAATTTTTACATTTCTCGACGTTTTGAAGGTTTCTGAACGTTTTGGCATACCTCAGAAAAAATGGATGTGTGTGTGTGTGTGTGTATGTGTGTGTGTGTGTATGTATGTATGGATACAAATTTCCAGTCACGTTTTCGGGCGCACGGATCAACCGATTTGAATGGTTCAAAAAACATTCGATACCTATCGATCGGGAAAAGAGCTGATTAGTTTTTGGCAAAGGCAGGTCCAGCCGTTTCGGGGATACGGAGCAAAGAGTGCAGAAAATAGAAATCGACTTTTTGAGAGAACGGAGTATCCGATTTGAATGATCTAAAAAACATTCAATTAGTAATGATTGGGAGAAGTGTTTATTAGTTTTTGGCAAAGGTAGGTCCAGCCATTTCGAAGATACGGAGCTAAATATGTAAAAAATGGCAGTTTTTGAGAGAACTAAGCGTCCGATTTGAATGATTCAAAGAACATTCTGCTTGTCTTAACAAAATAATTGATTTTGGAAAAAAAAAATTTGTTTCGTTTTTTTTTTTTTTTTAATTTTTTGTATATCGAAAATAATTCAGATTTTATTTTTAATTCTGACTATAGTTCTAATATACTTTAAACAAATAATTTCAACTTTGCAATTCAGTTTATAAAATACTCATAAATATTAGACAATGTCACAATATTTATAATAATTTATTTGAAAACATTCAGTGTTCCTCGAACATTTCGTTACGGTACGGGAAGTTCCAGCAATTTGCCTGAAGGCACGATGCCACCCACCCCACTAGTTTAAATACAAAAGAATATTTATTAAAAAAATGATTTAGAATTTTGTTTTATGTGTTAAAAATTCATTTGTTTGGCATTGGATATGAAATATTTAGCAAGTTCATGATTTTAGATTGAACAGTGTCATTTGAACTAGATTTTACAAATTAATTCACCTAAGATTTTAACTAAAGTAATAATGTTTATTAAATTATTAGTAAGCAAAATGTAATTTGAGAATTGTAATTGTGAAAAAGCAACTAATATAGGGTACACGGTTATAAAAATTATAGATTATTATACATTATTGAAACAATGATATTGGTTGTAATTAACAAAGGTGATATTGTTCTTTTACCGTAGATACTATAAGTATATTTATTCTTTCTGAATTTCTTATACTGATAAATAAACTGCAGGTTCCAATACGTATATAGCTTATGCTAAGACGATAAATAGAAAGACATTAAATAGAATATTAAAAAGTATAGGTAATATAGTATAAGTAATTAATATAGAATATTAAAAAATTTGGAACTTAAATTGTAGACGCAGGTACAGGACAACGTCTGTCGGATCATCTAGTATATTTTTTGGTTGTAAAATGGTTAAAAATGAAATTATTTTTTTTAGTTGCTAAGGTATTCTAAAACGTAACATTTTATCATAGCAGATGGTTGCAATTATGTTTGAAAGTATTTCTATTTTTGAATAGCAAAAGTGTCTTTACCGTGTTTTCCGAAAATATGGGGAGAAGTGGACCACCCAAATTTTTATATGAAAAAATGCTGATAATTGCTTCAAATTCTTACCCTGAGGATTTTCAAATACGCTGATTACGTATCCGTTTACAAAATTTACAAAATTCAAAATCGTTGACACGAAATAAAGGGTAGAAATTAACTTCAGTTAAAAGAAAACATTGACTTCAGTAAAAATGTTATTTATCATTTTACCCTATATTTATATTTACTTTGAAATGATATATATAGGGTAGAGCGGGGTTATGATGCATTTAATAGGGCTCTACAATCAATCACAAAAGATACGAGCGCTATTTTCTATCTTAACTATTATATATTTAGATGTAACAGAATCGCATTCTTGTTTACATTTTTATCTATAATCTATATGCATAACACAGCAACGCGTGATCGGGTACAGGCAGTGGTGGTGTCGAGCCGGAACGCGCCGGAACGTCGTTCCGGCAAATCATTTTTGGGCCCGAACGCGTTTCGGCAAAATAAAAATTTAACTAGTGGGGTGTACGGCATCGTGCTTTAAAATAAATTGCTGGAACTTCCCGTACCGTAACGAAATGTTCGAAGGATATTAAATGTTTTCAAATAGATTATTATAAATATTGTAACATTGTCTAATATTTATAAGAATTATATAAACTGAATTTCAAAGTTGAAATTATTTATTTAAAGTATACTAGAACTATAGTCAGAATCAAAAATAAAATCTTAATTATTTTCGAAATACAAAAAAATTAAAAAAAAAGATTTAAAAAAATGAGACAAAAATGAATTATTTTGTTAAAACAAGCAGAAATTCTTTGAATCATTTAAATCGGACGCTTAGTTCTCTCAAAAACTGCCATTTTTTGTACATTTAGCTCTGTATCTTTGAAATGGCTGGGCCTGCCTTTGCCAGAAACTAATAACCACATCTCCCAATCATCACTATAGTTAATGAAATTGAATGTTTCTTAGATCATTCAAATCGGATGCTCCGTTCCCTCAAAAACTCGATTTCTATTTTCTGCACTCTTTGCTCTTTATCTCCGTAACTACTGGACCTGCCTTTGCCAAAAACTAATCAGCACATCTCCCCGTCAACAGGAATCGAATGTTTTTTGAACTATTCAAATCGGTTAATCCGGGCGAAAAAATGCGGACACACGAAACACACACACACATCCATTTTTTCTGAGGTATGCCAAAATGCTCAGAAACCTTCAAAACGTCGAGAAATGCAAAAATTTTCAATTTCGATTTTTAGACGATTACTATAACTTACCCTACGGGAAGTTAAAAAATCGCTACATACAGAAAATGATTTAATAAGTGATTTTTATAAATTATAATTCAACTAATTTTTATTAAATGTTCCTATTATTGTAATAAACATACAAATATGTGCACAAAATGGACTTTGTAATAATTTTAGCGTTCCGGCGAAAAAAATATTAGCACAACACCACTGGGTACAGGTAGTTTTTTTTTGTCATTTCAATTCTTTTGAAAATTTTGAACAAATTCGATTTCTTTGAAAATTTTGAATATTTCAAAATTTATTGTAATTTTTCAACAAATTGATTTTTATAAAAATTTAAATTTTTTGGTAATGTTTGAAAAATTCGAATTTAAAAAAAATTAAAATTCTTAGTACAGAACCGAAAAAAAATTACACAAATTTAAATAGAATATTGAATAATGAATTAGTATATAATTTTTACTTTTTTGAAATTACACTGAAGATGAGGCATACCATGTTCTCGAAACGTCTGTAATTAAGTGTGTGTAAAATGTCTGTAATAAAGTGTGTAAAAATCTGTGTGTTTGTTATTCATATTTAACATTTAATATTCGTTCGACTCATATCACAAAATTCTATATATATATATATATATATATATATATATATATATATATATGCACTACCCTTAATTTTGGAGAACATTATTAAATCTATTAGTTCGAGCATTCTTGATTGGCATTTTAAGTAGGTATTTTGTATGCTTAAGTTTGTTCCAGCAAGAATTACATAAATATATATTTATTATATACAAAGTTTCAAACATACCAGATTATTCTTTATGAAATTTCATATAACCCTTCATTAGTAGTAATCAGTAATATTCCTCCCCTTGTCAAAATAACTGCAAAAAATATATAACTAGTAGAAAATATATTCCATATTTTGTAATAAAATACATAATTTTGTTATTAATAAAATAATAAATATGAATTATGTCCTTGCAAGGACATTCAAATTGTATTGAACATAAAAGTCAATACATACATAAAGGTAACTCATAACCATGGTTATATACTTTATATTCAATTATACTTTTATTATATTTTTATTATGCTTTTATTTTTATTTTATTATACTTTTATATCCAATACAACTTGAATAAAAGAACTTTAAGCAATGAAAAACACTGATAATGATTTTTAAAAAAATTCAATGATTTTATTTCTAAATAAATTTTCTTTTAATAACTACATTTTAGAAAAACTTAGTAGGTAATGATGTAGTGAAGTTGATTAATGAACAAAATACAAAACCAATCATTCCAAAAATGTACTTAAATATAAATTTGTCTTACAATAAAGATCTTCTAACGTAAATTCTGAAATATGAATTTCAGGTTCCAGTCTGAGCGTAGAAAACAAAAACAACACTCTATCATCTACAGTTGGAAGTTCAAGTATTTCAAATTTGAGCTCTAAAGCGTCGAAAGCCCTTTTAACTCTTTCTTCGTGACTTAACAAATCATTATTAAGTATATTCCGAGCTTCTACACATTTATCATTGTCATAATTTTGAAATGGACTATCATACTCTGAAAAACGGTTGGTCAATATGATCTTTTCTTGCTTTTGCTCTAAGACTTTATTCACATCACTCTGAGAAAGAGATACCACTTCTTTGCCATCTATTTCATCATCATCTATTGCTCGTAATAGCTCAAGCATGTTGGAAGCAGACAATTGTTTAGCAGCTTTCTTTGTTGTAGCTGTGGCTTTTTGCTTGAGTGAAGCAATTCTACACATCATAGTAAACTGTCTTGCATGAGGAGGGCCTATATCCTGAATTAATTCATATTCTGGAATTGGTAGTTTTCGCTCTTCACAGAGCTCTGCCAGATGTCTGATGGCATCAGAAACAACAAATCGTGGCACAGGTTCCAAATCTGAAATATTAGGGGAGGTGTCATCACACAAATTCAACTGAGAAAGTTTTTCTAATGCTTTTCTTGCAGAATCATGTTTAGCTTCCTTTTTCGATCGTCCAGTACCAACAGATGACACCGTCATATCCTTGATAAACACATTGACCTGATACTTAAATACTGGCTTCATTAAGCTAGATCCATCGTGAATCAAATTGAACAATGGGAGAGTCCCGTTGGCAACACAAAGTTCTTGCAGAATCGTTATAGGTGTTTTTTCGTTCATTGCAAAAAAAAATGATAAGCATAAATAATTAAATTACAATAGCAAACAGAAGTGCCACTTTGGTATGATATGATGAAAAAGATGTACAATTATAAAGGTTAAATGTTTTTTTTATATTCGATATACTATATTCTTATATCGCGTAGGTTAAATCCGTTTCAAAAGTAACTTAAAATAACAACAAATCCACAGTACATCAAAATTGAAAAATGATTTAACAAGTGCTCTCAAATTACTAACCATAGATAAATAAGTATAACCAACAAATGCGCGCAACTTTACTGCCAACACTAGCTATTAACGAAGTTGTCTCGAACTTCATGTCTATTTAGATTCTACTTCTATCTGTCAAGTTTATTGTGTTTTTATTTGCATTTACCACACAACTGAAATAGTGATGTGTTCAAACTTATGAATAAATAAGCCATATTCTAATAGTGTCTAATATTGGTAAGTAAAATTACATTACAATTAATATTGTTTTTTTTTTAATCTTAAATATTCCAATATTGTAGTTATAGACAAGTTATAGTTCATATAAAGGACCAGATTTTATTTAATAACCAACCTATCAAACTGAACTGTATCGAGTGTTATAAACGAATGATTTTATCAAAAACCAAATTGATGTGTTGTGGTGCCCTTAATTTTGATATTCAGCTACTTCATCAATGCTTATTTCTTTTATCCTTGATATATATATATATATATATATATATATATATATAATATGAGATTTAATCTTCAGGACAATACATCAATTAAAAACTTGTAGAAACTTATAACATTTTTATTGATTAAAAATATTATACGTAAGCACCCGCTCATCCGAGGCTCATCCAAGAATCTTGGATGGAGAATGGAACTCTTGGATGAGCCTCGTATGAGCGGGTGCTTACGTATAATATTTTATTTTATTTATTAATTATTTTTTATTCCGTATAAAAAAGAAATTACTGACATTTGGTGCTTGTTTCCAATTTACAAGTTGTTGTTAATATGTGTAAGTGCTAATCTAAGAATTTCAAAACCACTGATGACATAGAATTTTACGTTGAAACATGGAAAAAAAAGATATATATATATATATATATATATATATATATATATATATATAAATCAGCTACTGTTTTTCTGTAAGAAAGAAATTAAACATATATTGTTCTAATTTTTATTATTCTAATTATTCAGGTTAGAAAAAGAATTGCTTGTGCGCCATATTATATGAGATATCTTATTATTGTTATTTCGTTATTCACTCGAATGGTACAGGTGGTGCCAAATCAACATAGTGAATAGAATAGGATAAATGTAATTACTGTTAAGCAGTAGTTCTCAGTATGAAAAACCCGGTTTTCGCAAACGTGTATGTAGATTACTGGGACGATCATGAGGTAATCTGTTTTTTGGCCTTTTTTTATTCAAACTTTTGTTGTCTAATCTACATGAAATATTTTATACAATTTCAGGTATCAGATTGCATCCATTTCTTGACTAAAGTTTTTCCTTTTATGAGCAATAAATTGAATAATAATTGGAAATGCCCCATATATTCTTCAAGATTGAATATAGTATTTTTATCAAAATTCACAGATGTATGTTAGAATTATAAACAAAATTATTCATTCTTATGTGATTTATGCTGAATATTGTTTCAGGTAAACAGAGAACTACTATTGCCATTAAATTTTAATAAAAAAACAGATATATCTCGAGGAAATATTAAATTCACTGCCACTGCAATCAATTCAAAACAATTTACGGGGCATGTTATTTATCATTTTGAATGTAAGTACTATTATTGGTGTGTATAATTATTAAGAACAACTGTGATATTTTTGAAAATTTATTTTTATTACTTAGGTATGAGAAAACGTTATATGTATTTTGGCAATACCTGCCTTTCTCCTGTTCTATTGAGAGATCTAGAAATTTTATTCAAAGATAATATAATAGACATTCTGTATCTAGATTCAACATATCTTCAAGTATCTCAATATTTTTCTTTGGAAAGTGCAACTAGAGAAATCATTAAATTATTGGGGTGTAGGTAGGTTACATCTCATTTGCATGAGTAAAATATATATCTAGTGCATGCTGCTGGCCAAAAAATATTTGTTATTTTACAACAAGCAGTATGCACAATTTTCATGAAAGCTGTAAGCTGAATAATTAAATAAATAGTGGTGAAACTTCTGGCTTATAATATTTTGGTTCCAGTTTTATCATTTGCTTAGTTTCTTCTTTCATCAGACTTGTAGATAACAATAAAGTTGATATTTTCTTTACTACTTCACACATTTGATTTTCAATTTATGGATTCTGTTAAAATAAGTGATTCTTATGTTGTGACATAATATATCTACTATTCAATTCATTTAACTTGAGAAGTTAATTAATTAAGTCTTTTTCAGTAACAATAATATAATAATGGCTTTGCGACCTTTAGAGATGGAAGACTTATTGGTAAATATTGCATCGAAAGGCTATTCTGTACATATTGGACCAAGGCGTCTACAATTATTAGAACTGCAAGGTGCAAATGTTTTTTTCACCAGCTCAAAAGATGTTAATTTGAGAATTGTTGATAAAGAACATTGTGAAGACATTGATAGATGTTACAGGTATTTGCCCTAAAAATGTAGTTGGTTGCATTACTTATTGTGCATTATTCAACATTGTTTTATCATTCTTGTGAAAATCAGAAATAAATTTTGTTTGAATGCTAGATATTATGCTATCAATCTGCTGAAGAACCTCTTTATACAAAAGTTACTTAGTAATTATTATTTCAGACGCAGTATAGAAAAGAAGATTCTAACAATTATTCCATCAGCACTTTATACAATAAATGAGGCAGAAGAATTGAAAAAGGTTGGAGTCCAAATTATATGTTATGCTGATGCCATTACTTCAACAGATTTTCGCAACTTATTGAAGGTAATCAAGATTAAGCAATTAGTCGGCATTGATGAAAAATGTGACCAAATCTTTCTCAATAATTTTTTGAAATGCACTTTATCAAGCATCAGTTCAAACAACTTATTTATGCCCTCAATGAATGCTGGCACAGATTTTGAAGATAGAGAGGAAAAAGATCATTCTTTGGCACCAAATGATGTTCAATATAATAGTGAAAATTTTAATAATAGTATATCTTCACCATCTGAAATGTTTATTCCACAAGTGCCATTAAAAAAGACATTATTTTCAAAGAACAAAAATATTGATCACTTATATACCAATACACAAGATGCATTTATACCTTTGGCTTCTAGTTCACAAAGACTTTCAGATTCAATCCGTACCGGTGATGTGCATGTGGATGGTAGTGAATTATTAGCACCATCTGCACCATCATCAATATCAAAGCCATTGGGGAATATAGTTACATCACAAAATAACATGAACAGATTTGTAAAGGATTATGTGAATGATGTGCGCAACCATAAAAATAAATTGAATAGGTTACATCTGGTGAATCTGTTTGCCGGAAATTCAATGAATCGTACAGCTAGCATATCAAAAAGTAAGCATCTGGTAGAAAAATGTGTCCAAACAGATGCAATGATTGAAGATACGCATTTTACTAAAGATGAACTAAATGGTGATACAAATAAATTCAATAACCAAGAGAGTCTTTTGAATTATCATAAGAAAAACGCAGAATACAGTAAATTAGATGGGTCTCTTATAGATATAGTTATTTCAAGCACAGAGTCTGAATCCAGTAGCGAAGAAAGTGTAATACAAAATATATCAACAGAACTTATTATGGTACATGAGGCATCCCATGTAACAACTTCTTCAAATAAATTACAAGAAAGTATGACGATATCCAAAGATGTTTCTCATACAAATAAAGATATATTGGAAACAGAAAATGCAATGATTGAAAATGAACATTCTACTAAAGCTAAACTAAATGGCAAAAAAAATAAATTAAATAATCAAAACCCATTAAAATGTCACAAGCAAAATGCAGACGACAGTAAATTAGATGGGTCTCTTATGGACATAGTTATATCATGTTCAGAGCCTGAATCTAGTAGTGACGAAAGCATAATACCAAATATATCAACAGAACTTATTATGGTACATGAAACGTTTCATGCTAAAACTTCTTCAAATAAATTACAAGATAATATGTCAATAGTCAAAGATATTTCGGAAATAGAAAATGTTCAAGATACGTTTTCTGACTCAGATATCAGTTCTCAAAGTGAACAGTCTTATTTTTCAAGAATTTCAGAAATTAATGAAGAATTGTTCACTATAAATCAATTAGATGAACTTGAACTTATGTCAGAAGCTGGTACAAAAAACGCACCCAGAATTAGCTCGCAAAATATATCAGTGTGTAATTCTGATGATCATGATAGTTTTGCTAGTATGGAGGATGATATAGATTTATCAGACATATCTCTTATTTATTCCTGACATATTAATTAAACCTTCAGAAATATGAACCTTTTTTATTTTCATATATTTTGTTTGCATTACTTCAGGTATCTTTAAATACATGTGCGAGCAAAAATGTGATAGAGTACAAATAAGTTAAAATATTATAACATGTATTAATTTGTAAATTTTGTTAATATATTTTCTTATAAAGTCTGGATATTGTATTAATATATAAGTGGAATTTCTGTGTATATATTTATTTCCTAAATTTTACTTCATATATAAATGAAATAAATTTGTGAACATAAAAATTACAAAAAATGACTGCAAATATGAAGCAAATTAAGAAAATATGGTAGATTATATGTATATATGAATGGAAGTAACATCAACAAACTATTTTGAAACATTTTATTTATATTTTCAATCAGACAAAACTGAATTAAAGTTATTCTTCTCATATTGTTCTTTTGTTAAATATTTGTTCTTCCACATATCTATTTGGGTAATATTGGGTAAAGTGATTGCCAAGAATCCTTCAGCGCAAGGTGCACGTAAAAATAAAGATGGATCTTGTAAAATGTTTTCATTAACCTCTATTAATTTGCCTTTAATATAACTTTTTACTTTATATACATATTCATCTTCACAAATAATCTTGCAAATTATAGAGTTCTCTTGTAAATATTGTCCGCCTTTCTTACCTTTGCCAGATATTTTATTTTTTGTTCGATCTACATTGCCAATCACATAATCGATTTTCAGAATTTTTCTCTTAAATACAGGATGTGATGGTGCTAAAGTAATGATACATATACGATTTGTGTGAAACAGCAAAAGATGATCTTCTTTTCCTCCTTTGTCATCCACAATATATCTTTCAGTATAATATCTTTCAGTAACATTCGGGAACGGATTTTGCAATTCTATAGAATCTTCTATTTTTGGAATATCTAATGTACTTTCATCATGGCTCTCCATGATTTGACTATCTCGATGTATAACCCAACAATATTATTGTGAAGTTGTATTACGCTTGTATCTTAAGTCAGAAGACTCTTTATTTTTCTTGCGTTTTGCTTCGCGATCTCTTCGAAGGCACTTCACTAATTCTCTATCAATATCGTTACAAGCTCCCAAAAATTTCATAAACGCGTTCTAAGATTTATACATTCACTTTATATTATGTAAAACAATATAACGCTAAAAAAATTACTGTTTCAAATTACATACCTCTTGCCGGCAATTTTGTAATCGCTTAATAATCGCATTGCATTCATCTGAATGTAAGTGTGCGGATAAATCGGAATGCATTCTATATTAGAGTCAATAATTTTTTTTTATTACTAAAAGTCCTAAGATACACATTACGTAATAAATATTGTTATACTGAGTGTCATATAACCCTAGCCTAGAACGCTTTGAACGTAGTTAGGTTATAATTTGTCAAACACAAGATTATTGCTACCAAATGCTACCATAGATAAGGAAAGAGATTTGAAGAGTCTGTACATAGATAAACAGATAAACAAGTTTACTTATCGAAACGTCCGAATCATAGATAAAAGAAGAGTATATAGATCGCTCTCTCGGGCCATATTTCGTTGCCACATTCCTGTGTTAGTTGAAGCCCCGCGCTACAGATGGCACTAGTCGCCTGAACGGGTGCGTATAAAAAATACTATAGAAATGAACCAAAATTATATGGACCGTTTTAATTCAAATTTAAAAAAAGAAAAATTGAAAAAAAAAAAAATTTTGAAGCATTTATTTTTCACAAAAACATTCTACATTTATCTACATAGTTCTCTTTATAAACAATGCACACATAGCATAAAAATGTACATAAATATACACATTATCCACAATGTATATATATATATATATATATATATATATAGATATATAACATTATAAATGATTATAATAGATGGTAGTAAGCTGTAAAAACTATGTGCGAAAAGCATAAAAATGTACTTAAATGTACACGCTATCCACAATGTATATATAATATATCAAAGATATATAGATAGATATATAATACATATATTATATATATATATATATATATATACATATATATATAGATATATATATATATATGTGTGTGTAATATCATTTTAGCATATCAGCCTTTCAAGCTGAGCACAAAAAGAATAGAAATGTACATGAATGTATATTTAATTATATATATATACATATACATATATAACCACAATTCTTTGATTGATATTGATTCAGATCAATATATAACCAATATATATATATATATATATATATATATTAGATATAAATATATATATATATTTACATATATATTATTTTGATTAACATTAAGTTACATAATATCTATGATGTACAGTCTCTATTTGGGAATCTTTTCTGCGCTATTGTTAATGTGCATTCAAATGTTTGTTCAAAATGTCATTATTATCATTGTCTTAAAGAAAAACAACAATCATTGATATATTAAACAGTACTTAATAGTTTTCTTATAGCATCTACAATAATACATTTTAGAGTAAAGCTATTGACATCTCTTTCAGAATAGTCAAATGCAATAAGCAAGTGCCACTTAAGGGTGTTTTACCTTTGCTTTTTAGATTTTATCATTAATCATGATTATACTTTGCCTGTCATTGACAGTCCTGAAATCTATACAATGTGATCCCTTTATCATCATTAAACAACACAGATAATAATATTTCTTGTAATATCAAAATGAAATTATTTAATACTTAAAAAACTTTTCCTGTGACATAGCCAAACCTAATTAACCTTTGCACTAGCTAGAATTCACCATTAATGAGAA
>NW_020538040.1:57463831-57476566 GCF_003426905.1 Ctenocephalides felis | reverse complement strand
TACACATTTGATTTTCAATTTATGGATTCTGTTAAAATAAGTGATTCTTATGTTGTGATAATATATCACTATTCAATTCATTAACTTGAGAAGTTAATTGATTAAGTCTTTTTCAGTAACAATAATATAATAATGGCTTTGCGACCTTTAGAGATGGAAGACTTATTGGTAAATATTGCATCGAAAGGCTATTCTGTACATATTGGACCAAGGCGTCTACAATTATTAGAACTGCAAGGTGCAAATGTTTTTTTCACCAGCTCAAAAGATGTTAATTTGAGAATTGTTGATAAAGAACATTGTGAAGACATTGATAGATGTTACAGGTATTTGCCCTAAAAATGTAGTTGGTTGCATTACTTATTGTGCATTATTCAACATTGTTTTATCATTCTTGTGAAAATCAGAAATAATTTTGTTTGAATGCTAGATATTATGCTATCAATCTGCTGAAGAACCTCTTTATACAAAAGTTACTTAGTAATTATTATTTCAGACGCAGTATAGAAAAGAAGATTCTAACAATTATTCCATCAGCACTTTATACAATAAATGAGGCAGAAGAATTGAAAAAGGTTGGAGTCCAAATTATATGTTATGCTGATGCCATTACTTCAACAGATTTTCGCAACTTATTGAAGGTAATCAAGATTAAGCAATTAGTCGGCATTGATGAAAAATGTGACCAAATCTTTCTCAATAATTTTTTGAAATGCACTTTATCAAGCATCAGTTCAAACAACTTATTTATGCCCTCAATGAATGCTGGCACAGATTTTGAAGATAGAGAGGAAAAAGATCATTCTTTGGCACCAAATGATGTTCAATATAATAGTGAAAATTTTAATAATAGTATATCTTCACCATCTGAAATGTTTATTCCACAAGTGCCATTAAAAAAGACATTATTTTCAAGAACAAAAATATTGATCACTTATATACCAATACACAAGATGCATTTATACCTTTGGCTTCTAGTTCACAAAGACTTTCAGATTCAATCCGTACCGGTGATGTGCATGTGGATGGTAGTGAATTATTAGCACCATCTGCACCATCATCAATATCAAAGCCATTGGGGAATATAGTTACATCACAAAATAACATGAACAGTTTGTAAAGGATTATGTGAATGATGTGCGCAACCATAAAAATAAATTGAATAGGTTACATCTGGTGAATCTGTTTGCCGGAAATTCAATGAATCGTACAGCTAGCATATCAAAAAGTAAGCATCTGGTAGAAAAATGTGTCCAAACAGATGCAATGATTGAAGATACGCATTTTACTAAAGATGAACTAAATGGTGATACAAATAAATTCAATAACCAAGAGAGTCTTTTGAATTATCATAAGAAAAACGCAGAATACAGTAAATTAGATGGGTCTCTTATAGATATAGTTATTTCAAGCACAGAGTCTGAATCCAGTAGCGAAGAAAGTGTAATACAAAATATATCAACAGAACTTATTATGGTACATGAGGCATCCCATGTAACAACTTCTTCAAATAAATTACAAGAAAGTATGACGATATCCAAAGATGTTTCTCATACAAATAAAGATATATTGGAAACAGAAAATGCAATTATGAAAATGAACATTCTACTAAAGCTAAACTAATGGCAAAAAAAATAAATTAAATAATCAAAACCCATTAAAATGTCACAAGCAAAATGCAGACGACAGTAAATTAGATGGGTCTCTTATGGACATAGTTATATCATGTTCAGAGCCTGAATCTAGTAGTGACGAAAGCATAATACCAAATATATCAACAGAACTTATTATGGTACATGAAAGTTTCATGCTAAAACTTCTTCAAATAAATTACAAGATAATATGTCAATAGTCAAAGATATTTCGGAAATAGAAAATGTTCAAGATACGTTTTCTGACTCAGATATCAGTTCTCAAAGTGAACAGTCTTATTTTTCAAGAATTTCAGAAATTAATGAAGAATTGTTCACTATAAATCAATTAGATGAACTTGAACTTATGTCAGAAGCTGGTACAAAAAACGCACCCAGAATTAGCTCGCAAAATATATCAGTGTGTAATTCTGATGATCATGATAGTTTTGCTAGTATGGAGGATGATATAGATTATCAGACATATCTCTTATTTATTCCTGACATATTAATTAAACTTCAGAAATATGAACCTTTTTATTTTCATATATTTGTTTGCATTACTTCAGGTATCTTTAAATACATGTGCGAGCAAAAATGTGATAGAGTACAAATAAGTTAAAATATTATAACATGTATTAATTTGTAAATTTTGTTAATATATTGTTTCTTATAAAGTCTGGATATTGTATTAATATATAAGTGGAATTTCTGTGTATATATTTATTTCCTAAATTTTACTTCATATATAAATGAAATAAATTTGTGAACATAAAAATTACAAAAAATGACTGCAAATATGAAGCAAATTAAGAAAATATGGTAGATTATATGTATATATGAATGGAAGTAACATCAACAAACTATTTTGAAACATTTTATTTATATTTTCAATCAGACAAAACTGAATTAAAGTTATTCTTCTCATATTGTTCTTTTGTTAAATATTTGTTCTTCCACATATCTATTTGGGTAATATTGGGTAAATGATTGCCAAGAATCCTTCAGCGCAAGGTGCACGTAAAAATAAAGATGGATCTTGTAAAATGTTTTCATTAACCTCTATTAATTTGCCTTTAATATAACTTTTACTTTATATACATATTCATCTTCAAAATAATCTTGCAAATTATAGAGTTCTCTTGTAAATATTGTCCGCCTTTCTTACCTTTGCCAGATATTTTATTTTTTGTTCGATCTACATTGCCAATCACATAATCGATTTTCAGAATTTTTCTCTTAAATACAGGATGTGATGGTGCTAAAGTAATGATACATATACGATTTGTGTGAAACAGCAAAAGATGATCTTCTTTTCCTCCTTTGTCATCCACAATATATCTTTCAGTATAATATCTTTCAGTAACATTCGGGAACGGATTTTGCAATTCTATAGAATCTTCTATTTTTGGAATATCTAGTGTACTTTCATCATGGCTCGCCATGATTTGACTATCTCGATGTATAACCCAACAATATTATTGTGAAGTTGTATTACGCTTGTATCTTAAGTCAGAAGACTCTTTATTTTTCTTGCGTTTTGCTTCGCGATCTCTTCGAAGGCACTTCACTAATTCTCTATCAATATCGTTACAAGCTCCCAAAAATTTCATAAACGCGTTCTAAGATTTATACATTCACTTTATATTATGTAAAACAATATAACGCTATAAAAAAATTACTGTTCAAATTACATACCTTTGCCGGCAATTTTGTAATCGCTTAATAATCGCATTGCATTCATCTGAATGAAGTGTGCGGATAAATCGGAATGCATTCTAATTAGAGTCAATAATTTTTTTTTATTACTAAAAGTCCTAAGATACACATTACGTAATAAATATTGTTATACTGAGTGTCATATACCGTCATATAACCCTAGCCTAGAACGCTTTGAACGTAAGTTAGGTTATAATTTGTCAAACACAAGATTATTGCTACCAAATGCTACCATAGATAAGGAAAGAGATTTGAAGAGTCTGTACATAGATAAACAGATAAACAAGTTTACTTATCGAAACGTCCGAATCATAGATAAAAGAAGAGTATCTTCTTATCTATCTCGTCCGAATCCGAATGACCAACATTGCCAACATCATAGATAAATAAGCAAAGCATAACATATGGCCAACACAACATCTCGACTATCGGTATATCTCGAATTTAAATCTACGTTTCTTTGAATACCAACTTTATAAAATCAAAATATCTGTAATTGTGTTTATTTATATATCGCCATTTTTAGTTTGATTTGCTCTGAAGTATAATAAATAATTTATAAATTACCTAACAGAAATATCCAGTATTATGTGTAAAGTTCATTCGTATTTTACTTGAATAATGTGAATTTACTTATCTTGGTTTTATAAAAATTTACATACTAAGGATTTCTATCAAAAAACTTTTCGACATGGTTCGAGGTAAATTTACAGCCAAAGACTTCATTAGATAAATTATTTAAAAAATGTATTTATTTTAAATGGCTGATACTAACCATTGAAAAAAATTGTTATTTAATATAACGAAATATGTATGTAATAGAAAATCATTCAACATCATTTTCTATGGTAGGACGTCGTGCAAGAGGTGCTCGAACTCATTTGGGAGTTGTAGATTCATTTTGTGCAAGTCCAAAACGTAAAGACAGTAAATTAGATTTTAGTGGAAAGTTGTCACACTCACCAACAAATCAAAAGCAAAGGAGTGTTGTTGATGAGTTCATAAAAACAGATAACCGCAAGACTAAGCTTAATTTAACAATGGATCCTTTCAGAGCAACATCCAAGTATGAGCATTGTGTTTTTTTTATCATTTTATGTAACTGAAACTGATTTCAATTTGTTCATTTAAATTTTAGGCATCAAGCCATAACAGAATATTTTCAAGTGCAAGATAGATATCAATCAGAAACAAAGACTGAAGATTCGAATCTTGTTGATAGTAACTTTAGAATGAATGACATTATTGGAGTTTTATCCGCACCAAAAACAATTGATCTTACCGTTGAAGAAAATAGTGATGCAGAAACAGAATCTACTTTGGATAGAAATCCTCAAAATGGTATAAATTTAACTAAATTACATATTCAATATATTTAAAAACAAAAATCAATGTCTTCAATATTTGTTACTCACAAATGATATGTTTTACCATAAATTTCTCATTGTGTAATTAAAAATTACATGTTGAGGTTTTATTTCAAACTAATTATTATTGGTATTTTGCCGTGTAAATGTTTGACTTAATCAATAAAAAATAAATCAATTTATGAGTGATTAAAAGTATTTCAAGTGGATTTATTACATATAATTGAAAATGAATGAACACGTTGACTCGGAGTATTTTCTTAAAGCAAATTTTCACAAATCAATAATTTTTATAATTGAACCAGTTTTTGTAGGACTTTTAATCGTCGCGCAAGACTGACAAACAGTGATCCACATCGAGTCTTTTAAATTTTTGAAATTGGTCTAGCCGTTTTTGATAAAACGTCGATTTACAGCAAAAAATCTGTTCTTGCACATGCACACACATACTTTTTCCAAATTTGGTCTCATTTGAGTCAAAATGGCTTGAAACGTCGAGAAAACATAAAATTAGCGAATTGAATTTTTTTATGAAAACAAACTTCTCTTTCGGGAAGTTAATAAAAGAGTTAAGGTTTGATTTCAAGCACTCATCAGATATTTATTATTACCAGAAGTGGCTTTGAGTGATGATGCTTCCTTGGACAGTGGTGTAGTTGTTGAATGCTCTTCAATACCTACTGTATCTGAAGATTCCAATGCATCTAGTAATGAATGTGAAATAGAGCCAATCATTTCTGTGAGGACTTCTCCTAGAAAAAATCCATCTACATTGGCAAACGGTAATAACACTTTCTAGATATATATATATATATATATATATATATATATATATATATATAATATTCGAGACTATTCAAAATATATATATATATATATATGTATATATATAGCATGTGTGTAATTGTTAGATATTTACCCAAATATGTTTTCAGCTCATTTACATCGAGTTTACCGAACTCCCCATCGAATTGGACAATTTCCAGTAATTACAACTGATTTAAGCCCATCACGGGTATCAAATATTACTCCAAATAACTCTAATGACACTACTCCCAAGAAAGTAAAACCAGCAGACAAAAGTTCATCTGAAACAAAAGGTATTTACTTTAAATTTACACAAATAATAGCAGTATATTTTTATTATATTTTAATTATTTATATTAAATTTTTTATTTCATTAGACATGCAACAGAATGAAAATACTGTTACTGGGATTCATAATTCACCCACATCTGCTTTATCACAACTTAGAATTGCATTTCCAAGAAAAAATGTTAAATCTAGAAGAAGGTGAGTTGATCATTGATTATTTATTTCTTGCATGCTTTGTATTTATTATTAATACATATATATGTTTGCATATGATATTGAGTTAGCTGGCACTTCTATTTAATAACTCTAATCTTTTGTATATTGTTTGGTAGACAAATATTCTGAATTTACTTAGAAGGGATATTCAATATTAATTGTTTATTACACTTCAGATTTGACCCTTGAACACTTTATTTTTAAGTGATAGTGATGTTTAGTTTAATAATTTAAAGTTTATAACCAATTACTTTTCATTTCAAACGGAAATACATTTTATAAGTAATATATATGTTTAACTCAATGGCAAATTGTCTTTGCTTGAGGCAACGTAAAAGTACATGTTATTTGCAATTTCTCTGTTTGGCTAACAGCTCATAATGTTCATAACATTAGTCATATGTTATAGCAAGATATTTTTATGTTGATATATGAATCTTATAAAAAGCATATTTACAAATTATTTTACTGTTATTTTTGTTACTGGAACCAATTTTTTTTTTTTTTAATTCTAGATTGAAATCATCCCATACTGATAATACACCAAAAGTGATTTCACCAAGTACTGATACCAAATTAGGTCAATTAAATAACCCTCCAGAAAACGTAGCAAATAAGAAAAATGCACTAACAAATTTGGAATCCAATGTACAAACAACAGAGAAAAAACTGACTGATTATTTTCCAATTAGGCGTAGTATTAGGAAAACTAAGAAAACTGTTTTGGAAGAAAGACAAAGAAATATAGAAGAAGCAATTAAAGCTGAAGTAGAAGAAGGTTTAGAGGTAATATTTACCAGTTCAAAGTTTGCATTTCCAAAATTCTTATTTTCCAAAGTTAAACATTAGTTGCTATTGAAGTATCGAAATTCACTTCAGTTTGTATGGTATCAATTATTTGAAAAATGAAGGAAAATCAGTGCGAAAGAAAAAGTATCTAAAATCAAGGTGTATATTTAAAGAAATTTTTTTTAGGTTCATAATTTTCCTGGCAAAGGACGTGGAATTGTCGCTTCAAAATTTTTTGCTAGAGGCTCTTTTGTAGTAGAATATTCTGGTGATTTAATTTCAATGACAGAGGCGCGAGACAGGGAACTCATTTATGCACGTGATGAGAATACTGGCTGTTACATGTATTATTTCAAACATAGAAATAAGCAATACTGGTTAGTAATAAAATGCAACATGTATGCATACACACACACGCACACGTGTATATATATATATATATATATATATAATTAATCTTGTATTTGATGTTGATACAATATATATTAAGTTTAAAGATTGGGTGTTACATCAATAAAAAATGCATGGATGTTTTAAAAATGTGATGTCTATACGTTTCGGCTAACATCCTGGTCTTCATTAAGGGGAATAGAATTATAATAATTAGTTTTAATTATTATGATTCTATTCTACTGAATGAAGACAAGAATGTCAGTTGAAACATATGGATATCAAATGAATTTCTAAGACTATTTTTTTATGTATGTCTAAAACGTTAATACAATTTTCTATTTTCATTCAATTTTTATACTTAACACTTTCCACTCATGAATTCCGAGATTTATAAGAATTTTACCGCCGGAGCGGTGGCATCCGAGTCGAAACGGTTAACTAACATATATATTATATTAAAAATACAAGATTTATATATATATTATATACTATATATATATATATATATTTACATTTACATTTATATATATATTATATATATATATATATATATATATATGAGTGCCTGCTATAGATGTTTAGACTTAGATTTCAAAATTTTAATGTTTCAGAAAATTGTTAATTTTTGCACAAATTATATGTAGAAATTTTTTCTTAACTTCAAATCCTAAAATTACTTCATTGTGCTATTTTATTCATTAAGCGTATTTTACATAGATCACATAGTGTCTTTATCAGTGAACAGTTCATAATATATTTAAGCTAATATATTTTTTGTTACTGTATGAGTTCATAAAGTTATAATGTGTGATAAAATTGTTCTTGGGCATCCATACAGTAATTAAAAACAGTTTTAATGAAAGAAAATGTTTTTATTCAGAAAACATACGTTTGGGTCTTGAATTGACCAAATAAATTTGCAAAAAAAAAACACAAAAATAAAAATGCACGAAAAAAAACTATGAAACAACAAATTGATAAAACGTCGAGTTATGTAAATTTTAAATAATTTTAAAATTAAAATAACATATTTTATTATAAAAAAGCTTATTCCAAACGAACATGTTGTCAGCTTGGATTATGTGTTACATGTCAACACATGTATATATATATATATATATATATATATATATATATATATATATATGTTATATTAAATGATCAATTTTTAACTATTAATTGCAGTATTGACGCTACGAAAGAATCTGGTAAACTAGGGCGTCTTGTTAATCATTCTAGAAATGGTAATCTGTTGACCAAGACAGTTCAGATAGGTGCAACACCACATTTAGTTTTGGTGGCGAAAGATGATATTCAGCCTGGAGAAGAAGTGACTTACGATTATGGAGATCGTTCTAAAGAATCATTACAACATCACCCATGGTTGGCATTTTAGTTTGGCTTCGTATGTCTAGTTTGGTCAGATAGCTAAAAGTAAAATTTTAATACTTGTAAATAAAGGTTGTTTACATATAAATAGAAACAAATTTTAAATATCAAACTAGATTTAGTGTACCATTTTAATAAAATCTGATAGTTTTTAGATGTTTTCGGTATCAAATTAGACATTTGTACTATTGGATTGAAAACTAAGACATTTATTTTATGTTAATTTGTACATTTTAGTAATTTTATATAGTTAGGCACCAAAAACATAATATGCTTTAATGTTAATATTTTCACCTCACTCATAGCACAATTTTGCATGTTAATTTATTAAAATCATACTAATTATTTGAATTAATGCAATTAAATGAAAATGATAAGAAGTTGTAAATTAAGTTGGAAAAGCATTTCAGTATTTATAATATTTATATTATTTATATTCATAACTATTTTTTTTTCTTTATGAGTCTTTACTTATTTCTGGTACAAATATGAATATATTACTTTATAAAATAAAATTTGTATGTATTTCACTAGAATTATTATATGCTTTATTTTATTACTCCAAATAGTTTAAAAGGAAGTTGCATTTAAGACTAGAGTTACATACTTTATGAAATATATTACTTGTTTAGATTATTTTCTCTATCATTCAGATGTTTTTTTTGTATTAGATTTTGAATCATTCATTGATTTTGAATTTTTTTTTTTTGAATATAGTTGCCGAACCGTTTATGTTTTGGTGTTTGGCAAAATATACATTACCTTTAGATGAATATATCATTTTGTTTCATGTACATAAATTAATCAGAATGATCCTTTTTTTTCTGTTTATATACCAATCTGCATATACACCTTTTATCAATATGAATTAGTATATAATATATTCATATGCTTACACAGACTTTTGACTTTCACTGCCTATCATAAAAAATTGCTGTGATGCGTAAGATGTAAAATGTAACGTTTAGAATTAAAAAACAGCACATTTTTTATGAAAAAATGATTTGCTTTAATATTTTAATTATAACTGAATTCTATTCACTATCACAATGCTTTTTTTTTTTGAACAAGTCATATGTTTGATCTACTCCATGTTAATTATTATTTATCGTGAGTAATTTTAAAACTTAGTACAAATTGAAAATATTAGTCTTTGTATACATATAAGCAAAGTTATTTGTTTGTAATTGTACTTTAAATGTAATAATTTTCGTTGCAGGTTAAATAAAAAAATATATGTATCTTTTCCAAATTGGCAAGATCTTTTCTTACAATATTATTATTATTATTTTCAGATATTGTTTATAACTTGGTTTATCACTAAAAATTATTATATAGCACATATTTAAATAATACTTTATTTATTATTTTAAAATCATTAAAATTTCAAAATTATTATTATTTACATAAATTAGTATCATATACTCTTCTTTTTATCTATGATTGGTATGAACATTATTCACTATTGAATTTATAAAAAAAATTCGTTTTAATTTTGGGCTAAAGTTTGCAATCATAATGTGCGCGCGATATCGACATTGATGGTACATGCCGTCCTATCTATATTAAAATTTTTGTTTTATATGTATGTGACCAGTTGACCACTGGCCATCTGTCAAGCAATCGTATGTCGAGAGTTTGTCAGGCAAAATTTTGTAACATCGTAACTTTTTTGTTGGAAAATTATTTATATTTGAAATATGTGCTTTTTACGCAATTAGTTTTTGAAAGATTTTGTGCATTTTTTGACAATATAATTTGCCCGTAGATAAATCATTACAAAGTATTTGAAGGAAACTTCAAAATGGCAGCAACGAGAAGATTACAAAAGGTAAAAACATCCTTCTAAATCTCAAATTATTGTTGCACAATAAAAAAACGCGTATGTAATGTTCTTAATTAACGGGTACATAGAGTCCTGACTTCTACCAGAAGCCGTTTCTTGTTGTTGTTTTTTTAGGTTATTTCCGCATACCCGAAATGTATATTGTATGTCAATTAAATCGTATTTCAGGAATTGGGAGACATTAGACAATCAGGATTAAAATCATTTCGCGATATACAAGTCGATGAATCGAATATACTAACATGGCAAGGGTTAATTGTTCCTGTGAGTACAACTATAATGACATGCACTTTTCAGATTGCCACTTTTAAAATTGCACTATTTTTGTAGGAAAATCCACCTTATAATAAAGGAGCATTCAGAATTGAAATCAACTTTCCAGCAGAATATCCGTTCAAACCACCAAAAATTAGTTTCAAAACGAAGATTTATCATCCAAATATAGATGAAAAAGGCCAAGTCTGCCTTCCAATAATTAGCGCTGAAAATTGGAAACCTGCAACAAAAACTGATCAAGGTAAAAAGATGAGAAATTCTAACCAAATAAAAGTTTTGTTATTGTCATTTTTTTAAACAATATGATAATTTGTTATTTTACATTGATTTTAAACACCTGTTTTACCTGCATCTTTGCTTTTTTTCTTCAAAACTTTTAAATACCAATCATTTAATTTTGTATTCAACAGTGATTCAAGCACTTATAGCCCTTGTTAATGACCCTGAACCAGAGCATCCACTCCGTGCTGATTTAGCAGAAGAATTTTTAAGGGATCGTAAGAAATTTACCAAAAATGCAGAAGAGTTTACCAAAAAGAATTCTGAAAAGAGGCCCACTGGCTGTGACTAATATATAAATCCTATATTGCTTTGCTCACTAGGTTATTAAGACAGTTACTTAAGCAATCAGAAGCACAAACATAAAAAAAGGTGTTTGTTTTGATAGCTTAGTATCTGTTCAAATAACCCTGTTTATTTATTCTGAAACTTAAATTCTAAATAATTATTAATTTTTTCAATATTACATGATATTTTTTAGAAATATATTATTCAATATTAATGATTTTCAAAGTACATTTCCATTAAATTAACTGGTTATTTCATCAGCTCAGATAAATTAGTGGCATATATTTTGCTTATTAAACTGTATTTAACTTTTGTTAATAAAATTTTGTTATTTATGAATAAAAAAAAAAACAGTACATTAAGTCTTTTGTTATAGTAGGGTTAATTACATTAATTTATGTATAATTGAGTAGTACTGCTAATGCCCACAGATACTAGGTGAAAATATTAGAATTAACCACTTAACGGTCGGGTTTTTTTTCGTGAAAAGTGATCTAAAAGAGCAGTTTTTTTTTATTTCGGATTTTAAAAGTTCAATTGATGTAATATGTGTTTCTGATAACATTTTCTTTTTATTTTTGTTTAAAATTAACAATATATATTATAATACCGATGACCGTTTTGGTAGTTTTTGGACTACATTTATGCTATATGTATAAATTATTGTGTTATAATTATCATATTATAATGCAAAATTTTTATTTAATAACATTTAAATTGTAATAATATCTATTTATCTAAAAAAAATATATATATAATATAACAAATTTTTAAACAAATAAGAAAATTCAAGTAAATCAGTCATTCTGGTCAAAAATTCATGTACATTCACTAATATATCTCAAGAACAAAAAGTATTATTTATTCAATTATTTATATTATAATAATATAAAATAATTTCGTATGATGAATTTCGAAACATTCTTCCATTGCCCGGTGCCGGTAAAGTTTTAAAAAAATTACGTTTTGTCAATCTCAGCGGATTGCGGAAAATTTTCTGCATTATGTTCTTGAATGTGTTCGATAAACACGACCCTTGGTAAAATTATTAAATATTGACCCACATTGCAACTTTACAACAGTTTTTGCCGGCACCCGAGTCGAAAGGGTTAAAAACTGATAACAATCAATTCATCAAAACAATAAAAATTATCAATAATTATCTCTCATTTATCAATGGTTTCATTGAATTTATAACAATTTGTGAAGATATTAGCAGATTAGTATATTTACAATTAATAATTCTCCCCTACCCTTTATATATTGGTATATTACAAATATACAAGTATAGTTATACAAGTTATACAAGTTTTTGATTCGCACGAGAAATAACTTTATATGCAAAATCTTGTACATTTCATGGGCATTTCATTACTCCTGTAATTTTTCATCTACGTGTAACATTTATTGGACATTACTTCAGAAAAAAATGGAGGTGCAAAAATGG
>NW_020538040.1:57420528-57462831 GCF_003426905.1 Ctenocephalides felis | reverse complement strand
AACAAAGCCATAAAAAATCATTTTTGCCAAGAGTCCGTGCTTTGTCCTTTACATCTGGCAGACAGAAATCCATATCAGTGTGTTTTTAAGTCTTGTGTAGTCGTAACATCTACAAATATCTTCCAAAAAAATCGAGTGTTTTTAACAAAAAATATTAGTGATATGGATATATAAATATTACAGGTAAATAATTTTTGCTTCCTCAATTTTATATAAAACCTTTTTTAGTTAAGTCTTATTACTATCTATCCGGTACATAATCATTCCTTTTATAACAAAAATTTTTTTTCTAATTAATCTGTATTGACCATTGTTAATAATGTTAATCAGTATTTTAAAAACATTGTATTTGACAGAATAAACCTGATGATGGAACGTACCTAGTTCCGAAACGTCGGATAACATCTTCAAAAAACAAATTGTTTTTTATTATTGGATTTACTGTTCGGAAAAAAACCATCATATATTGAAAAAATCCAGGACTTATCTATTGAATATATATATATATATATATATATATATATTAGCAAAATATGATTTCATTATAACATGTACCACTAAAAATACAGGCTGGGCAAAATTCCGTTTCATTTAGAAACAACTATAAAAGTTTTTGGTGCAGGTTGTGTTGTAGCAAATTATGTCATCAGCAATACTCAGAAAAGTAATACGTGTAAAATATTTTCAGGAACCAATGACTGACAAATAGTTTCTTTAAGAAAGCAATAGTTTAAACACTAAATATATCGATCTGCTCCGCTTTTTGGAAATGAATTAGCATACGTATTCAGATAAAGAAAATTACAATCGGCGATATTTCGGAATTTAATCTGAATACATCACATGTGACACTGTGCGGTTGCTCTATCAAAAAGTTCAATTTGTGTACAATGCAATGTATTTTACAAGTAAACTTACTTAGAAAAAGTTTAATAGTAGTTAAATAAGCAGATATGTACAAGCCAGTCGTAAATTAATCACTGCCAAATTAATCACTCAACAATTAAAACTCAAATCGGCTATTAATAATTGTTTATTTAAACGATGATAGTCTTACCAATAATTCCAAGATAAGATTTCGTTTCTTTATGTAGTCCTTAACGAAAACATCGGCATTATTTATAGTCCTTTTTGATCTAGCCGATCTTTTCGACAGTGTGTTGGAACTGGCAGACAAAGGGACGGTGTTGATCCAACCAGTCGTTGGCTTTGAAAAGTCGCTGCTGCTGTTGGAACGCACTTCCGAAGTTAGAGAATTCGTAAGGGACCTCGACGGCGGGTACATATCAAAGTCTATAATGTTATTATTAACCCATAAAATACATTTTTCATTTTATTGGCAAACTTAATTCATCAACAAGTTGTACAAGAGCATATATCTTTATTTGTGAATGCATTGAAATTGTCTATGCTTCGCTAAAGACTTCATGCTATTCAGAATCATTGTTTTGGTTATCCAATAAATTAACAAGTAATTCAACAAGCGAGTCATTGCCATCAAATTGCTAACATTTTTATAATATTTAGAACTAAAAATTTGATTCAACCGCAAAACTATTTTTGTTTTTAATTTTAGAACAAAGTAGAAATAAATTACAATTGAATTAATTCTCATAAATGGAATTTATTAATAAAATAGTGTACATGTATAAAATAATATCATACCAAAAAATTTACGATCGCAACCAAATTAAATTTTTGTTCTAAAGGTAATTAATCAGTGCAATTTAATACGACTGCAAAAATATAATCCAATTCATATCAGTTTATTTAAATTAACGTCTTTAATTACGTCGGTATGCGTACCGTTCATTCATGAGTTAAGTCGGTAATAAGATATATTCGAAGCAAGGCTTTTAAAACAACTTTTTAAAATATGTAACTACAAAAAAATAATAACTTAAAATATGTATCTATGAAAAAAATGAATTTTGCTAATTTAACATTTCTCTTACAAAACCATGGTTAAAAAAATATTTACATTCAATTAAAATTTGCCGACATAGTTGTGTGTTTTTTTTTACTTTTTTAGATATATATGTAAAAAATATAAGAAAGTGATTGCAAATATTTGTATCTGTATTTTACTTATTCAACAAGCATGAAAATATCAGCAAGACATATACAGTTCTAACTCTTTAACTTAACCTTATGATAACAACGTTCGTAAAAATCCAATGTAAAATCCTTAAATTATGATATAGTTTAGCATATGTGAATTGTTAAAAAAATTTAAAATATCAATAAAATACCTGTTGTTAAACATTTAAGAAAAAAATATAAGCTGTAATGCAATTAAAATAATTTTAATATAATTGTGTAAAATTCAAATTCACATTTGTGTGTAAAGATTTTAAAAACTTGTATCGCTTTTAATTTTCGAGTTTCATTCTTTTTTTGTAACACGGCAAATTGCTAATTATTACAATAAGCCAGTTTTAATATTTTTAAGAGGATGTCAGATGTCTGCTTAGTTAGTTAATGGAAAGCAATGCTATTTAAAAACTGCTTCAATCGAATTATGAAAAAGTACATTTTCGGATAGAATTTTATACCTAAGTCAATATATTTCGAATACAAGAAAACAGTTATTTTTTAAACAAAATCAAATAATTGATCAGTGTATTTTTCTAGACGCCTTCTTTTGAAAACAACATACATTTTTTTTATTCTTTTGAAATTGCGCGTTTTACAAGTGCTCTAATCATCATTGTTTTGAAATTATATTTAATGAAACAACTTAATAGATTCAAATCATTTATCCATTAAAAAATGAGTATCATATTTTCTAGTGCTATTATTTCTGGTCTATTTTAGATTAAAATTATTTACAGATCCACATTCAACTCATAAATTATTTTTGTCTGCAGATTTTACTTGCCGTTTTCGCATTGCGTCCGAAGAGTTCGTTATAAATGCAGTTTCAGGTTAGAATTGCCAATTTAAGAGAAAAAATTGTTATGGTAGATGATTAACTGATCGACTTTGATAAACTGAATTAAGAAAGAATAAATATAAGTAAGTATAAATATTGTGATTACATAACCCCATGCTTTGAATACCAAGCGAATGAAAATGCTAAATAATATCAATAATTATTAAAACATGCTTTTATTATTAATCGAGGGCATTCACAAATTAAATTTCGTACTTGCGATTTGAAAAATGTATTTAAGCTAACAATATATGCTCCGAAAATAATATGTATCAAAAAGTATATTTAAAAAATGTTGCATAATTTACATTGACACAAAATGCCTAATGAAGAGCTTCGCCAAAAATTGAAAACATGCTAAAATATTTCAAATACTCTGATACAAAACAAGCATCACATAATAAATTGAATAGTACCTTCGACGCTCAACTGGGCACCGTCTGTTATAAAATTACAAATTAGATTCATCAAAATAATTTTAAATATTAATTCAATAAAATCATTTTCATGTTTTTCCTATACAACTTTGAGATAAGTTAAAAGAATTTTGTACAGTTTTTGAATGCCTATGTTTGTCACATTAAAAATGCCATTAGTAAATCATCAGAACACTATAGCTTTATTCACTTTGAAATTATATTCTTTTACATAATTACTAAACAACTTTAGCTAACTGTAAGTGCAATCTTTAAAACATGCAAAACTGTTCTTACCTCCAACAACACTCGCCTTTAAATATTTTTTATCGGAATGCATGGTCTGCCAGAATTTAAACAATGTTATAATATCATCCTTCAATTGTTCTTGGGGTTGACTAGGGCACTGTTGAAAGAATTTAATAAAAAGCAGTATTAATGTAATGAATTTATTTCAATCATGGATAATAATAAATTATTCTTACTTGTTGAGGTCCGCAAAAATAATCTAAACAACTTGAATATATCCTTTCTCTCAGAACATTTTTAGCTAAACTTTTTGGTAATATATCTCCTTGTAGTAAAGATAGACCACAAGTTAATAGTCTGAAATGATATCAATATCTAATTACTGTATCTGATAATAATATATTTATAAGTAATAAAGTTAAACATATATTATATCCGGGAGTTTTTCTTTGCTCTTGTATTTTTTTTTTTTTATAAATTCAATTAATATTTCAAATGATTTTTTTAATTATACAATATTACTTCAATTGATCTTTCTGTCACCAAAAACTAATCACCATCATACTGATATAATAAAAATTCATTTTTCTGTTCAATTCAACGTCATGATAAAAAATTTAGTAATTGAAGTAACCAAAATATTATTTGAAATAATGAAGTACTTACTTAAATCTGACTCCAACTGCTGCTACATGTCTGTTCTGTTTATTTTCTGAACTTCCAACATACATAGGAAGCGATCTGTGAAGCAGTGTGGCTAACATATCAATCTTATCTTGACTAGAATATTTTGCAGTATCAACTAACTCTGATATGAACTGAACCCAAATATCGTGAGGTTTTACGTATGGGGGCCTCGGTTCTAATTTACACCCTAAAATGAAAAATAAAACCATTTATGCGTATAATCCTAAATACCAAGAGTATATAGCCAAATTGCCTTCATAATATATTTATTTATTATTTTCTTTACACAATTATTAATACTAAGCATTAAAATAAATGATTAAACATAAGGTGACCATATTTTTTTGCAGTTTTATGTATGGGGGCCTCGGTTCTAATTTACACCCTAAAATGGAAAATAAAACCATTTATGCGTATAATCCTAAATATCAAGAGTATATAGCCAAATTGCCTTCATAATATATTTATTTATCATTTTCTTTACACAATTATTAATACTAAGCATTAAAAGAAATGATTAAACATAAGGACCATATTTTTTTGCAGAAAATCCGAGACGGATTAAAATGTGTGTGTGAGCGGGGGGGAGGGGTGTTGCTAAGCTAAAAACTTATATGCGCATTTTTTCGGTTCAAATTTTCTAGTTTAAATATATGTCAAAAATTATTATTTAATATTGGCAATTCAAGTGTTTTTAAAAATCCGGGACAAATATTGCTTTTAGAAAAAGCCGGAACGCAAGGCGGAAAATCGGGACTGTCCCGGCCAATCCGGGACGTACGGTCACGTTATTAAACAGGATATTAAGTACACTATACTAATGCTAGTAGGACATTCTATATATACCTTCATAAGCAGCAAATGGACTAGTTTCCTCAATATGATCTGCAAAAAGACCCATTTTCGCTTCCATGGTGTACTGCCAAGCTGACAGCATTTCCTGCAGGAAACATAATTCGAGATCTGGTCTAGCGGTAAGTAACCACTGCCAGCATTCCACTGCAGTCGCCATAGCATCACCAGTGAATAACTCCACCTGAGACCACGCTGAAAATGTGAAATAAAAACAACAAAAAAAAGTTATTATACTTGATATTCAACACAAATTTGTTATTGTACTTGATATTGCTCAATTTCAACTATGTACATAGATAAAAATTTATAAATTATAAATATTTAATAAATTAAATTTATTCTCAGCAACTTTATAATGAAAAAATATTTTACCAATAGCATGAAGCAATGCTCTATGAATTCCTGGTAGTGAAATCAATAAAGAAGTAGCTCTCCAGAGGGAGCCTCTGTGTTTAGAATCGCTTTTTTCTTTACAAGCTTCCCAAATAGAATTAACAAGGGTATGTGGCAGATCATTACGATCTGATGAACCCAATGCTGTCAACATTCCACTGACCTAAGAAGTGTTAAAAATTTATGTGAATGAACTCCAATATTAAAGTTGCAGAAATATTTCATATTGCAAACTGCTTCATTTGTATTAAAAAATTTTTTGGCCAACCAATGGAATCTCAATATATTTTTATCCACTACAGCGGTGATCTCTTATAGAGAATGTTACAAAGTTAATGCATATAATGCATGATAGCTTATGTTCTTATATGTGACATATGTTATTTATCTATACCAATAATATAAAACAAATAGATTAAAAAATTCAAATATAATGTATTTGAGTATTATTTTTTATAAACAATTTTATTAAAAAAATGATTACACACCTCACCGCTGTACTTGCTTCTCAATCCAAGAACTGAGACAAACCGAGAGCTATCACTCTTCATGCATTTAGGGCGCTTCACAGAGTTTGTTGTAGTTAAATAATTTAATGCTGATGTACTTGTAGACTGTGGACTGGAGTTTAAAAGTGAATCTACAGCTAACGCTAAACCTGTGTGATGCCACAGTGCTGAGCTAGGTACCTATAAAATAAAATGTATAGTTGTTAAATTTTATAAACATAAATAACACATAAAAAATAAATGTTTTTCTAGTTATTTGACTAAAATAATAAATATATATCTACTTGTTATTAAAAGAATGTAAGCAAATTTAATAACAATATAATCATTTTTGTTTCATCAATTTAGATTAGATCTTTAATTGAGTCAACACTTGTTTTTGATTATTGTTTTATGTATGAATTCTACACTTTTGAATTTGACATTACGCTTTCAAGGCAATGAACAACCATATCAAATATTAAGTAAAATACTTTCAGTAAATTCTAAAAAGTAAATATAATAGTAAATATTGTATAACTTGTGTAATTTGATACAGGAGCAAATGGGTTGATATAAAATGATTGAAAGTTGACTATAAATATTAAATAAAAATAATTGAAAACAAATTTTATCTTAGTATGTTTCAGTACCAATTAATATTGGTAAGAAATGGAAAAAAATATTCAGAATTGCTATATGACAAATATAAAAACTAGTAAAAAAACATTCATATAAAATGAATAAATAAAAAATTAAACTTGAATATACAAACATACTTGATTTGGATATTCTTGAAGATGCGACCTTGTAGAATGTGGGGCCCATTTCATTGCCTCTTGTACAATACCTTGGCAACGATCTGCAAAATCTTTAACAATTGTCTAGAAAAAAGTAAATGTTTGATAAAATTATCTTAAAATAATAACCTTAAATTAATATAACACACCTCCCTAGCCTCCCAAGTATCCATAAGTTGCATCGTGTAAGGTGTTGAAGGAATCTTTAATGTAGGTGTTTCTTCATTAGGATCTAATTGAAGACTATATGATAACACTTGTAAGATGTCTAACATTGACCACAAAACCTGATGTAAATAATTAAATATTTTGAAATGACTGAAGGTATAAAAATATAACTAAATCTAAGAATATCAATATTTTATTAAAAATATTGCAATATATTTTCTTAAATCTATATATATATATATTGTTGTACACCCCTGATATTATAAGTTGCTAACCACTGTCATAATATTAGATTCCTAACAAGTCCAGACTGAAATCTTAGAACCCCTGAGCTTTAGCTGATATTAACGGTTCATATTAACTTTTCTCAGACTACTGCGTAGTAGCTGACATTACACATTCTCTCACGAAATCATAAATCTGCATCGACAAATCTCAGCAAGATTCTATTATCGACATTCCGCCTAGTTAACAATTCTCACCAAGTTCGCATGAATAACATTTTGTTTAATCAGCTAAATTCATTACTTTGTCCTTTTCGTTGTATAGAACATTCGAGACAAATCCCCACTACGTTTCAAAGGATTTTAGTTTTATTAATTATGAAATAAATCAGTCTTAATCTGTCGGTCGCCGGGCAAACACTTCTCTTCCAATACCTCCGAGTTCCTTGTACTTAAAGTGAAATAAAGTGAAGTTTTTGAAATAGTCTTTTCATTTATCAATTTCAAGTATTTTCAGCAAGTGAGTTTTCAGGAAAGTCGGAAGGTCCAGAGCAACAACACCGATTTGCATATAGCGGCGCCAACACCCCTTTTCTGTTCATCAACGCGGTGTCCAACATATTTTTTGGTGGCAGCGGTGGGATACTGCCAACATATTATTTGGTGAAAAATGAATACAGATGTTCTAACGTTCAATCATTATCAATTTTTAATTTTAAATTTATTTCATTCTTATTAATTTTAAACAGTTGATTTATGATTATTAAATATAGCATAATAGATTATTGATAATCAATCATTAATTATTGATTTCCAAAAAAAATCCATTGTTGACTTATTGATTATTAGTTATCGATTATTGATTGATTGAATATTGATTATTAATTATTAATTATTGACTATTGATTATTGAATATTAATTATTGATTATTGATTATCAATTGATTCTATTGATTTTTTTTAATGTAGTATGCAAATAGTGAACATAATTTTGATAATGATTCCTTGAATTAAATAATAATTGTAATTTTAAATTTACCTAAACAAATTCAAGTATTAATTTAGATTTTATTGCAAAAGTCTATGATTTAGTTAATGTTTAATGAGTAATTATCTCAAGTTTTAGGTAAATTTAGAAAATATCTTGAATAAATTTATAATTTTATAGAATTATTAGTTAAAGAAAATTGAACTTCCACATTTTTTATTTTCAATTTAAATCTAAAAGCTAATTTAAGAATATTCAAGATTACTGTTCAAACGTATTGGGGATTGAAAATTTTTCTTTTTTTTTTTCCTTTTCGTGATATTTAATACTTTTTAGTCAAATCTAATGAATTGTTGCGATTTTTGCTATTTATTTTTCTTGAATTGAATAATATTTTTTTTTTTTGTGACTTTTGGTGTCAGTTTTTTTTACGGTAGCGCCGGGAGTCGCTACATTGGCGAGGGAGGTGTTGTACACCCCTGATATTATAAGTTGCTAACCACTGTCATAATATTAGATTCCTAACAAGTCCAGACTGAAATCTTAGAACCCCTGAGCTTTAGCTGATATTAACGGTTCATATTAACTTTTCTCAGACTACTGCGTAGTAGCTGACATTACACATTCTCTCACGAAATCATAAATCTGCATCGACAAATCTCAGCAAGATTCTATTATCGACATTCCGCCTAGTTAACAATTCTCACCAAGTTCGCATGAATAACATTTTGTTTAATCAGCTAAATTCATTACTTTGTCCTTTTCGTTGTATAGAACATTCGAGACAAATCCCCACTACGTTTCAAAGGATTTTAGTTTTATTAATTATGAAATAAATCAGTCTTAATCTGTCGGTCGCCGGGCAAACACTTCTCTTCCAATACCTCCGAGTTCCTTGTACTTAAAGTGAAATAAAGTGAAGTTTTTGAAATAGTCTTTTCATTTATCAATTTCAAGTATTTTCAGCAAGTGAGTTTTCAGGAAAGTCGGAAGGTCCAGAGCAACAACACCGATTTGCATATAGCGGCGCCAACACCCCTTTTCTGTTCATCAACGCGGTGTCCAACAATATATATAAAACTGACAAACAATAATCCCCATCGAGATACACCAAACGGCTTTTAAATTTTTGAAATCGGTCTAGCCGTTTTTAAGAAAACGTCGATTTACGACAAAAAATCTGTTCACATATACGCACGCAAACACACACACACACACACTTTTTCCAAATTTGGTCTCATTTGATTCAGAATGGCTTGAAACGTCGAGAAAACATAAAATTAGCGAATCGGATTTTTTTATAAAAACATAAACTTCTCCTTTGGGAAGTTAAAAATAATTTGTTTATGCAAATTATTTCATATTGAAACACGAAAAAAAAAAGCACTATGAAATTAATACATTTCAACACAATTTTCTTATACATACACGACAATTCCATAGAAGATGAGGAAATTTGTCCACAAGCCCAGCTAAATATTTATCAGCAACGCGACGAATTTGCTTGTGCATGTGATTAAAATTGACGAGAAGAAATTGAGCGTGCCTTTCTAATTCTCGTTCACGACTTTCATCTTTTGGCTTGTTGGACATTACTTCTAAAAATTGCTGGAATACATGATCACCCACACTAGAATAAAAATATATAATATATGTGATGTATGTAATAATTCGGTTTTGCAAAAAATAAAATTTGAATTGAATATATAAAAATAAAATAATATTATACATACATATTACATATAACAATCAATATACTTTTAGAAAGTAGATTCTGAAAATGGTATTAAAACTTTTCAAGATTTTAAATAATCCATGTTTAGCTATATAAATACCTGCAAACACATTGCCACATTCCTGATTTATCCTTTTGTAACTCTGTATCACTCAAATATTCTAAAATTGGTTGAAGACTTGGTTCAGACGAGTTCGAAACTCTATAAATCAAGTTTAGTATATAATATAAATTCTGAGACAATAAATTAATATTATGCATTGTTTACTAGAAACGTCCATAAAGATAAAAAATATCAATGAAAGCTATTCCAACATAATTTATAGAATTTATATATTAAAAATTTGCTTTCAATTTTTAACTAAAAAATTGTTAATAAGGTATTAAATTTTTTATATGCAATATTAATAAAATAAATTAACCTTAGGGTTTCCAGCCAATAAACACTAAGCAGAAAAGTACACTGAGCAAATGACAGCTTATTTACAAAAGCACTAATATCTTGAGGGTGATCTAAAAGGTTCATAATTTGAGTTTTGAGTTCATTCAATTCATTCCAAGACACACTGTCATTCCGAACGGCTGATGTATATTGTAATTCACGCATTTCAAATTTTGCTGATGATTGTGATACTAAATATGGCGATTTGACTGCAATTTCTTTAACACCCATAAACCATTCATGTGGCCAGAGATCTGAAAATGCAATAAATTTGAGTAATCAGATTGAATAAAAATTAAATAAAATAAAAAAATACGTATTTTAATATATAAGTATTTTTTCAATTAATAATGTCAATAATATAAATATCTTATAGCATTTTCTCAACATGAGTTATTAAAATATAATAAATTTAGGAAAATTTCATCATTATCACAAAAATTATTGATTAAAATATTGATTTACTTGAATCTGCTGCAGTAAAGCCCATTACAACACAATATAACCAAAAGTCTTTGAACAATTTATGTAAACGAGGTTTTGGATTTCTAATGGGTGGTAACCTTCGAACAAGAACCTGTTAGATAAATATCACATTAGTATTAAAATTTTACAAAATTGTATAAAAATGAAGTATTAGTTTAGTTTTTAAAAATATGTATAATTAATTTTATTCTATTATAATCTGAATACATAGATAGAGTAAACTTGATATTGAATTTATAAATGCATGCATTCAACTCATTTCTCTTTTGATATAAAACACTAATCTACAACATAATTTTTTAAATCTATTCAGCATATACTTAATTTGTATTTAAAAAATAAGATATTTGAAATGGTATCGTTTACATTTTGTTAAAATCTGAAAATTGTTTTTAAAAAGATTTTTATACTTAAATAAAGACCCAATTCTAAAATATTAAATTGAATAAATATCTAGTAAACTAAGTATGCATAAAAAAATCCCATAACTCACAGCAATAACTGGTATGAGAACACCTAAATTTCCAGCACTGCTTGAAGCTTTTTGAGTGCTGGGTGCTTTTTCAGATGCTCGTTTTCCTTCTAGTCCAAGTCCAACAAACAACTCAAGCAATCTACCTAATAACTCCATCATTTCAGTTTCGCCTTCTAAATTAGCTGCTATATTAGCCAGTGCATTAATCACTGCTCCACTAACATGGCCATATTGTTTCCTGAAATAGATTTTGAAAATGATTATAAAATCAACTCAGTTAACAACAAGATTAGTTAATTATAAATAAAATATTTCATTTTATATTAAAAATATTTAATCAATTAAATCACCTATCATCTATTGTAGACGCTCCATATACCGCAGAACTAGATTCCACAGTAATCATCGTAAACATTCGCATGATTTCTTCATAAATCTAAAATAACAAACTCTCCATTTTGTATTTTCTTTTTATTAAAAAAAAAATCAATAAGGATTTCAAAATGTATTACAATATTACATATCATTGAATACCAATGAATATGAGGTTTTAACTCTGATTTTTTTATGATTAATCTGCACAAAATTATACATAAATTAATTCTTAACTGAATTAATACACTAATATTAATATAAGTTAGTTTAATGTTTTTTCTAAAAAATCCATAATAAGAATTTTAAATTTCAAAGTAAAATTAGTAAGATCATTTGTACCTGAGGATCACATCTGCTAATAACCATACACCCAAGTTGATCCACAATCAAAGTATCCAAATTTGATGGAACTTTACAAAATCTTTGCTGATAAAATTGCAAAATAGTATCTGTTGTCTTTGGAGTATCCTTCAATGCAACTGCCACATGTCCTAACATAATCAAAGTATTCATAGAAACGAGATGAGTTTCACTGAAATAAATGGATATCAAATTTAATATTATATTCTTTTAAAGAAAATGAAATACCAACACTAAATAATGAGAATAAAACTTTTCAGATCATGTGAAATTAAATATTTCTTATTAATTTAAAGAAATATGTAATATAATAAAATGCATAAAAATATTTTTTGTGTACCTTTTATAAAAATATAAATCAAATAATTTGTGTCTACCTGTCAGACATATCTGCGGTAAATAATCTATTTGATAAATTTGCTACTAAAGCTGGAACACAATATGGATCCAAGCAATGAGCAGCTCTTAAAGCAATACTTAAATTTTCAATTGCAGCATCTCGTAATTTTTCAAATGCTGAATGAGCTGATCTTGTTAAACCCTCATTTATGGAATCTGAGGTGCTTAATTCTGCTCCTTGAACTAAGAAGAAATGAAATAGCAATATAATATGTAACATAACAAATGGTTGTTTTAGATGTATTGTAATATATATAAACAGTAAAAGTCCTTTAGTCGAGCTTGCACGGGACCGACCCCGTGTCGAACTATCGAACATTCCGGACTATCGGGCGGTAATTATAAAAACAATTAGGTTAATAATTAAACTACATAATCAGTAGGAAATCCAAACAACAAAGCTTATTTTACATTAATTAGATTATCGATATAATATTATTCATTTTTTAACAAAAAAAATTCTCTATGTTTACAAAAAACAAAATTTTGATGATTTCTAGCCATTTCATGATTTCTAGTTTCTGATTGAGAGTTAGTGTTGCATGTTTGTTTTGAAAACATGATCACTGCACAGTTAGGTGGTTAAATCTATTGATATATTTATACTATGCCACTGTATTCAGTAGACTAACTTAATAAACGGCCGAACTCTTCCTAAAACGTAGAGGGTATGTATTTCGTAGAACATGCTTTGTTCATGAACACAACGGAATTTACCATGAACATAACTATCACCAAACAATAGCGAGTTCGTCCGAATTATACCGAACACCACGAAAACGTTCTAATAGCCCTCGAGCGTTTTCACTTTCCATAAAGGCACATTTTTGACAAAAACGAGATTTTTAAAAAATTACCAAACTATCAGGCATTCCGGACTGTTGGGTATCGGACTACAAAGCTTCTATTGTATGTACGTATGTATGTATATGTATATATATATATATATATATATATATATACATACATATATATCCAGCAGTATCAGTTTATATGTATTTATTCATATACAATGTAATAGGTACGTAAAAGAACTAACCTGTAAACTTAATGGTTTGCAATTGATTATTCTTGCCTGTATTCTGCTGCTTATGAAGTTTCAATAAAATTGGGGAAGGTATAACAAGAAAATCACGTAGACATGAAATTGAAGTATTTGCAATGTTAGGAAACTTTGTAGCTAGTTTACCCAAACCCTAAAATTGTAATAAAGCATATTAATTGTTAAAAATAATTATAAAATTAGTATTACACTCATACTGATTTACCTCCAAACAGACCATTAATAATGGCATGTGAGCCAATATTAATCTATGATTATGTGATGAATTTATTTTCTCTGATAATCTGCTGCATAATTTGTCAGCACCTGTAATTAAACTTTTTTTTATTTATACCAATTTTTACTAATCATTTCAAAATTACACACAATATGAAATTCAAAAGCTCTGATCAGGGCCACTCATTAAAAACATATTTACAATCATCAAATTCAAATTAGATCATGCATAACAAATAGTTACTCATAAAGCTTGCAAAAAATTAAATAAAATAAACACAACCCAAGCATGCTCTACCTATAATATTTGATATGCAGGTGGCATGACTTTCATCATCAGAAGATTCATGCTCTAGAATAAGATATTGCAACAAAAGTAAGATATGTGCATTCATAAAATAATAGCTAGAATATAATAAAATTATATTTGAATAGCCAATTCTATCCTTTCTCAATTTCATTAGCAATTCAAATATCATGATATTGGTATCATCAATTTTATTATGTATAAAAACTAATATTGTCTTAATTGAGAATGGATAATCTAATTTAAAACAAAATGTGTACATATAAAGTTTTTTATAAAGCATTTATTAAGTTACAATATAATTTGCTTGTTAATTTTTATATATCAATTTCTTACCAGTTTCATCACCAATAGCCCAAACAAGTAGATCAACACAAGCAGCATTGGCCATCACATTTATTTTAAATTTATTGACTGTTGCATAATTATTTTCCCTGTCTTCTCTTTCAGATGCATCATGATTTCGACTCTGTAGTTCCGTTTGTCCATTTAAAAAAAGATCTTTCACAAACCCTTGAACATCTCTTGTAAACGGTGCAGGAAGATCATTTTGATTTTGCAACAATTCTCTTAATAATGTGACAATTACTAAGTTAATTGTTTCAGAGAAGGATCGATATGGAAATCGTTCTCTTTCATAAGCAATGTAAAATTCTAAAGCTATGTCATCAAACACCTTTAAATTATCTTTGGTTAAAAGCTTTTTAGATAAATCAAGAATATTTTGTAACTGGTTTAATGAGAAAAGTAAGACCAGTTGCTTTTTTGGTGAATCTAAAAATCTCATATTTGGAAATTGATTGAAACTTGAGCCATACTTTGCAAAAAAATAAGTTGTTGGGTCATAAGGTACTGAGTAAAAACTTTTCAATGAACTTCTTTTACTTGGATCCAAAATGTCATTATTGAGTAAATCAAATGTTTTGTTAAAATTTCCAGACAATGAACGTGGAATTATAGATCGAAACTGAGTAAAACTTCTTTTCTTATTTATTGACTGCTTTTTTCTCATCATTTGATTATGCTCAATATTAATCTCATGCTGGGGAAATAACCTATTCAACAATGGTGGATGGCTTGATGAGAATCTGCCCATTGACCTTGCTAATCCTATAAATACTGGAATAACATTTCTGCAGATATTTTCTTTAATATCTAAACTAACTTCACTGTTTATGTTTAATACATGATTTCCTATAGATTCAAAAACTTCAACTTGTGTTTTAATTATTTCTTCCCTATATGTACTTGATTTAACACATATGTCACAAAGCAGAGTGTTTAAACAAAAACTGAATTTTTCAGCAATAGGAATACCTACAAATATGTTATATATAAGAATGCATTTTATAAAGATTTATAATACCCAGACTAAAAAGAGGACTTACGATCAGTACTTGCTTTTTGTCCCTTGCATAACCATTGAGCATCCTCAAGACCCTTGAGAAGTTCAAGTAAATATGGAACTATGATATCACAATGAGTCAGATTGCTATCTAATAAATATATGCCGAGTGCAATAACTGCGTCTTGGCTTTGGATAGTCAACATAAACGTTGAATCCGTTGTACATTGTTTAGGGCATAATTTAAATAATGTATCTACCTGTGTAATGATAATTAATATAAATATATTGTATAATTTATTTAAATAAAAATATAGAAATATTAGTTTGCACTTAATCAACCTTTTCCCATGCAACATCTTCAATTTTCGCTAAAGATCGAGCTAAACTATGGACTGTCTTCCTAAAAAAAACTTTGTCATCTGCCATGATAAACATTTTCTCACCGACTGATGTATTTACAATCCCCTGTTATGATAATATATCTTGTTAAACTGAAAAACATTTATTCATCAGAAAAAAATGTTTGAAATCATATTTTCTCTACACTATTCTAATAAATTACATTTTTATTTGTTTTACTCACGCACGATTGCATGATCTACAGAAAATTTATTATAATTGTATGTTCAATAGTTTGTCAACTTTTGTATCGAATTCTGTAAAATCTTTATTATTTTGACGTTTGGCACTCCATGACAATAAGCTGTGGCGTTCGCTTGACAGCTGAAAATTCAAGTTCTATGGAGTTGTCAATGACGCAACCGCAACGGACACGGACCGATTCTGGACATAGGATTTCTATAATGAAGTCGGGCACTGTCGGTTCATGCGGAGTTATCTCCGAACAAATGCGCAAAAAGAAAATTAAGGCAAATCTGCCTTACATTAACCCCTTAACTTACAATTTAGGTTCGAAAATATTGGGCCAAAATTGTACAAGCTGGCGCAGCGTTTGTGACTATTTTTTCACATAGTATACAGATTTTCACAAAAATTAAAATAATTTTGTGTTTTATAGTATTGTATAAATAAATATTTTGTAATACTTGCGATTGCCGTACCGGGCTATGTCCGTAATGCGTAATATTTGCTTCTGAACCGATTATCGTACTCGGGCTACGCCCGTAATATTTACGTTTGGCCTAGAAATCGCACGCGGGCTCTGCTCGTCATTTTAAGTTAAGGGGTTAAGGAATTTTATCCTTTGTGTTTTTTATAACGCAAATCTTCGTTTAGTATGCAACATCAATTTAACGCTTAATTCCTTTTTCTCAAATTCGAAGCGGCGCACTGGTTTGGAACGAGTATCCAATGTGGTCTATAACAGACTATAAATGATCTATAACATCTCTTGCAATAGCTGTGATTCTATCTACATTGGCGAAACATGATAGAACCAAACGATGATCACAGAACATTTAAAACTAAACAACCATACGTTCAATTTTCATGACGCAAAGGTTCTTCATCATGCGCCAAAGTCTCACAAAGACGTTTTGCGGAATCGGCTTTTATTTTCTTAGACAAACGTAGTATTAATAAACGAACTGATACTAGCTTCCTTTGCGAAAAATACCAATATGTTCTAAATAATGTTTCCCAATTTGTATCGAATACATAACACCACGCTATGCTCGTTCAACACTATCACACACACTTATTACATATATCGCTGTACGGTTTATTGCAAACACGTGTTTTCCAAAATTTTTGTTTCGCACTTTAACAATTTTTACAGAAATCAAATTCACCTCGGATAAGCGCTTGCCTCGGATAATATTTTATTATTTATTTTTTATAAAAACAGTAATCACTGCTTGCCTCCAATTATTTTAATTATTTACAAGTTATGTGCTGTTAATATGTACAAGTGTTAATCTAAGAATTTCAAGTAAGTAATGCTTTCTATAATTTTTTAATTTAAGATTTAGATTTATGTAGTCTGTCTTGTTATAGTTAAATCTCTAACTTGATGTTACGTCCTCCGAAAAAATAATCATCATCAAATTTAAACACCTTCAACACACACACACACACACACACACACACACACATATATATATATATATATATATATATATATATACTAGGGATCAAAATAAGATACTTGCTGAAGAAACTATACCTCTAAAATGAATTCTGATGCCCCGTGCAATGACCCAAAAATAAAAGTTATGAAATTTGAAACAATTTCATTTTGACTCATTTAGAGTGCCCGAATTGCGTCCAAATGTATGACCGACCCCCACGGGGTCAACGCACGGGACATAAGAATTCATTTCAGAGGTATGCTTTCTTCAGCAAAGTATCTTATTTTGATCCCTAGTATCCAAAAATCATATGCGCCTAAGTGACCTTTGAATCGACCCGCCCTAATATATATATATATATATATATATATATATATATATATATATATATATTTGTACATTTATAATTATGAATATTCATAAATATACAAAAATAAAAAGTTTTTTCAAAAAAACAAAAATAGCTATGATTATAGTCTAATTAGTGACTAAAATTTGAATTATAGACACGTTAAGCATAATTTCTCGTGCCGATTATCATATACATTATTATATCTTTTTAATATTTTAACTTTGACTAGCGTGAACGACCTAGTGAATGATATCCGTGAGATGACAAAACGATCGCTTATTTTGAACCGATTTTGTATAGTAATTAAACAATATTATTAAGGGGGTATTCTACTGTAGAAGCATGAATTTTGCCCTGTTTTTGAAGCGCTGTATAAAGGAAACAAATCATTTTTTTACTATCAATTTTTTTATTATTTGTTGATTGATATTTTATTATTACATAAAAAAATTATTAAAGAAAAAAAATTAGAATTCACAAAGTTATGAGCAGTCAAAGTGGAAATTCAAAAAAAAAGAGGGTGTACTGGCGTGCACGATTCCAACCCTCCTGGTGATCCGAAACATAAAAAAAAGATGGATTCTTAATTATTATAGATGTCGCTATCGTATGAACCTTGGATAAGTCAAAAAAATTTTTTTTGTTTGAATGGCGGCAGTTTGAAAAAAAAAATTTTTTTTTCATGTTTTTTTTTAACAATTCCGAATTTTTTAAAAATACTAAATAAAAAGTTATAGTGTTGGGAGAGGTCCATGCGATAAAGCAATGTATAGAGAAGATCCTCTTCAAATTTGAAGTAAATCGGTTCATTAGAACTCGAGATATCCTTACCGCCAGCTCGAAAAAAGTAGTTCCGAGAAAAACGCGTTCAAAGTTTTGAGACTCGGTCTGACCCGAACCGAGGCCACGTCACTAAAACGGATATAACTCAGGAAATAATAGTAATTTTGAAAAATCCTTTTAATAACATATTTTTGAATAACTAAACTTTGAAAATATGAAAAATTTTTTTTTTCGATTTATTCAAAATTCTACAGTAGAATACCCCCTTAAGTCCTTCATTAAAATATAAGTACAATAAATATTATACGATACAAGAATTTATTTACAATAAAAATTAACATTACATGTTAAATAGAGGATGTGCATTTGTAAAATCACCATTATATTTTGCATAAAGATTTTTCCAAAATTTGATTCGTTCTATATCTGGGTCAATACTCAGTTTGAAACCATTATTTATGTCCATATATTTCAAAGATGACCTTGTGATCGGATCCCATTTCACACCATCATTTTCTTCCAAAACAGGTGTAGGTTCACTAAAAACGTTAAAATTAATCATTAGTTGCTCGTATATCAATTTACGTTACATATATACAGTGGTGTTGTGCTAATATTTTTTTTGCCGGAACGCTAAAATTTAAAAACCGGTTCAAAAACCGGTTCTCATGTTTTTTTCCGGTTCTGTTCGAAAAGGAAGGAAACAAAAATGATTACAAAACCGATTTTGTGCGCATATATGTATGTTTATTACAATAATAGGAACATCTAATAAAAACTAGTTGAATTATAATTTATAAAATTTACTTATTAAATCTTTTTCTGTATGCAGCGATTTTTAAATTTTTTTTTGCCGGCCCAAAAATGATTTGCCGGCTCGACAACACCACTGCATATATATATATATATATATATATATATATATATATAATTAAAATATTTATATCACCCCAATTTTGCAAAATTAGTCCACATTTTCACCATTGCTTGTTGAACGCATTCGTCTACTGAATTTTGTATGGGTTTCTCATTTATAAACTTAGATTTGAATATATAAAACATATCATCACCATGACAAGCTCCTGGAATTTTCGTATCACCAAAAAATTGTTTGAAAAGATTGAGGCAGCCATCATGCGAAAATTTATAAAAATAAGCTGGCCCAATATCTAATTGCTGAAATAAATGCGCCATTTGATGAGTGCCTATTGCAAAATTATAATCTGTTAATAAATCAAGTAATTGTGGTAAAGTTTCTTTGCTGACAGGTTGGTTTCCAAAATAGAAATATTTAATTTCTTGTGCTACATTCTGGGCTACATGTGAGTGCTGCTCTACTTTTAAAAATTTGGGAATCATTCTTTCAAAATCATCATTGGTTTCATCTAGTTTCTTTTTTGCAACTTTTAAAAATGCCATTCCTTCGCAATTATTATATCCGAACATAATGGGTATTTTATCATAATTTCCGGATTTTAATATATCTAGGGGATATGCGGGAAGCATATTTTCAATTTCAGTGAAGTGCTTTTCAACGGTCGGTGCAAAAGGTATAGGTAATCCTCTTCGTCTTTCATCAGGTGTATTCAATTGAAGATAAGCCAAAACTAAATCAAAAGTAGGAATTGTTTGCAAGAAATCCAATAATTCTACTGGATTGTTTGAATTGCATCCGAAAAATTGACCTGTCATGTGTGCACGTTTAATACCGAGCCTATTGCACGACCATTCCATAAGCGCATTGCCACTTTGCAATATTAATCTTTTAAATAGCCCTTTTCCCATTGGAGATAAATGTAAAAAATGTGCACACGCAGCACCAGCGCTTTCACCAAAAAGTGTAACATTGTTTGGATCACCGCCAAACCGCTTGATATTTCTTTGGATCCATTTTAAAGCTTCTATTTGATCTCTAAGGCCCGCATTGCCTGGTACATCTGGTGTATCCAATGTTAAAAAACCTAATGCAGCCAGCCTATAATTAAAAGTTACGACAATGACATTCTCTTGTACTAAATAATCTGGCCCGTACAGGTCGGTATTCCCAGAACCCATAGCATATGCTCCGCCGTGAATATAAACCATTACCGGCAATAAGTCATCGCTGTTGCATGCCGGGGTGTAAACATTAATAAATAAACAGTCCTCGTCGCCTACTAGCTCACCCGAAATTGGATCCTTCTGGGGACAGACATTACCTTCTTTTGTAGCATCTCGAACTCCTGACCAAGATTCCGCTGGTTGGGGTGGCTAAATATCAATAAAAAAATACATAATATAATATAATATAAATACATAATATAATATAATATAAATACATATTATATATATATATATATATATATATATATATGTTAAATATGAACAATACAACACTCAAATTTTTAACACACACTTTAAAGTGTGACCATGGTATGCCTCAACCTCAGTGTTATTTCAAAAACAGTTAATTATATACTACACATTCTTTAATATTTTATTTAAATTATATTTAATTTTTGATAATACAAAAAACATCAACTATCACTGCAAAGATTGACACAGTACTAAAACATGTTAAACTAGCTGACCCGACAGACTTCGCCCCGTCAAAAAAAAATTGTAATGTGGCAGTGTTTTGTTCCTACCTTTTTTAAATTCTTTGCAAAAAATTATCCTGAACAGAACCGTCACCCTGGTAATAATTCGGTGTGAATTAAAAATAATTAAATAAATCACTATATGCATTCAAAAGTAAGCAATTTTAATCATGTAAATCATAATGGTAATGATTAACAATAAAAAACAGTTATATTTTCATTGTAGTGCTTTGTGATAAACGATGTTTTTTGTTTGATTAGCGTATAATAGAAAATGGGGAAAATGGACATTGACATTGATTTTTTTATCTTATATGACTTGAAGTCAAATCCTTTAAAAGCCATACCAATTTTGTCGCCTGCCGAAAGTAAAACAAATGAAATAATATCGAGAAGCCGATTTTAGGGTTTTTCCGACAATTATTCGATTTTTTCTCACCGTAAGAACCATCCTTGAACATCAACAAACATTTTAAAAAAAGAATTGGTCAAATTGGTCCAGGCGTTGTTGAGTTATGCGCTTACCAACACATTTTGCGATCCATTTTTATATATAAGATATTTTAAACAAACCTTAAATATCGAGATGAAGAAATAGGATGGGTATTATTATAATGTAAACAAATGGAATGCGCGATCGCATACTAAAATCGATAAATGTGAAAACCTTTACTTATCTATGGTGAAAACAGATTAATTTATTGAAGAGAATAAGATAAATTAGAAAAATAAATTATAAATTATTAATGATGTTTATATAATAAGAGTCGTGTAAAATATATATTTTAACCGACACAAATATTTGTGTCGGTTCTCAGATTTACGCTATTGTTAGTCCGAACTATTAACATTGATTCTGCCATGCTCCGTTTAAATAAGTCTTTTTCATTTCTTTCTTTTCAATAAATTAATCTGTTTTTACATTTGTCGATTTTAGTATGCGATCGCGCACTCCTTTGCTTACATTATAATAATATCCATCCTGTTTCTTCACTCATATCACAAAATTCTATAAATATATATATATATATATATATATATATATATATATATACTCGTATATATATATATATATATATATATGTTGAAAGTGTTTAGATTTGATGTTGAAATGTATGATTAATTTCTTGGAGGGCGTAACATCAAGTAAAAAATATAAATAAGATAAATATTTTTTAAAACATTTTTATTTTTCCATACGTTTCGACGTAAAATTCTACGTCATCGTCAGTGGTTTTGAAATTCTTGTCTAGCCTGCCTCGGAACACGAGTGCTTATGTATAATATTCTATTTGTTAATTATTATTTTATTTTTTAATCTTTATAAAAAAAGAAATTACTGACATTTGGTGCTTGTTTCCAATTACTAATTTTTTACAAGATGTATTAATATGTGTAAGTGATAATCTAAGAATTTCAAAACCACTGACAATGACGTAGAATTTTACGTCGAAACGTTACCTTAAGGTAAAGATTTTTTAAAACATCTTTATTTTTCCAAATTCCAACTTCCAAATAATTATTTATATTTTTTACTTGATGTTACGCCTTCCAAGATTTTAATCATATATATATATATATATATATATATATATATATATATGTGTGTGTGTGTGTGTGTGTGTGTAACGGTTCAAAATAATCAACGGCATCGAATTAATCAAGTCTTCCTTCATTAGTTTACTTTTTATTATTATAAATAATACAAGTCCTTGTTAATTACGAATTAACAAGGATAGTGTTATGTTTCTTTCCGAACAATAAATCCCAAAAATAATTAAAAAAAACAGTAAGCTTTCTAGTTGTTTAATCTCGACGTTTCAGAGCTAGATGTATTCCATCATCAGACTTTATTCTGCAATTTGAAAAAAAACTATTGGCCCATATCCTTGATGAATGACTTAAGCCATAAAAAACATAAAATCAATAAATTAATTTTTTTGGCAAAAATATAGGTTCCTTCGGAAAATTAAAAAAAAAATCATTAGCATTTGAAAATAACGAATTGAAGAGGTTCAAGACCGCGCGTTGATGTGATTGTATTATGTTTATGTTTATTCATGCTATTGATCATGGTTTGGTAGGATATAATAAAATTTAAGACAACATTTTGCTTACTCTTCATCCCACCTTAAATCTTAATTTTCCAACTGGAGGTTTAGCATATGGTATGCCTTGGTAGCTATAATAAGTTTTTTTGGACGGCAGAATTATTTGTTTTCCTACAAGTTCACCTTGAGCTATTGCAATTTTACATAACTTTTCTTGAGTAGTTACCTGTGAAAAATCTGAAGTTAACAATAAACATTCAAAGTTCGATGATCATCACATTATTAAAGTTAAGTATAGGTAAATGTATGTAAGTATGATAAATGTTACAGCTACAATTATGACTCTTTTATATATGATAACAAATGTTCATTTCCCTTTATAAACAATTACAGACATTGTTACTATGTGACATTATTATAAAAGTTAAAATATTTTTTGTAAATAATAATACTTGACGTAAAAACTTAACATTAACCCTTTGCCCTCGAATTAAATTTGGAGATGGGTATCGTACTACTCGAATTTGATATTTCTGTCGATTTTGCAGCAGGAATACATAACAGGCAAGTTTGAATGTATAAACAAGATTTAGCAATTGTTTTGTTGATTTTAGTTATATCTTAATCCATATACATCAATACACTTACCTATAATATGTTTTGTTATGTTAAAAGTTATGTTTTATAAAACTTATTTATGTTATATAATATATATATATAACATAATTATATATATATATATATATATATATATATATATATATATATATATACTGTATGTTGTATGAATGCTGTGGTGACCGAGAGCAGAGACATACAAATGGAAACGGTTAAATCAAAATCAAAATTTCAACAATTCAGAATTTACGAGGAATATTAAATGTTACTACAAGCACAATGTAATAATTTATATTATATATACGTATTAATTAATGGGTAGTGCTGCCCTAGGGCAGGTCCGTGAGCTGAGTTAAACTCCAACTCGATTCAGGGAAGAATAGTGTGAGAGGTCCCATTGCCATTCTACACCGCAAATATTGCAAAGATAACTCAGCGAGTGCTGGAGATATAGAAGAACCCATAGGTGTGCCAAAAATTTGGTAATAGAAACGGTCGTTGAATTCAAAATATGTGTTGGAAATTATAAATTTTATTGACTCAAGAAACCAGTGTAATGAAATAGTTGTATGACATGAAATTTCGTCCCATCTAGCTGTGATAGCGTCTAAAATTAATTGTAGGGGAACGTTAGTGAAGAGGGATACCACGTCTAGACTCACTAGTAAAGAATTATCAGGAAGTACAATATCACGGAGTTTATTAACCAATTCAAAGGAGTTTTTTACAAAAAAGGGGGACTTAACAGTGACTGAAGAAAGTATGGTGTTGAGAAATTTGGAGAATTTTTTGAATCAGCAACGATTGGTCTGAAAGGTACGTTAGGTTTATGTATTTTGGGTAGTCCGTAAAGTTTGGGGTTATACGGATGTAGGTTCTTTTTCCAATTTCTGTCATTTTTTCCTAGTTTATATTAATTTTTCAATATTTTTTTTTTGCACATCTATGGGTTCTTCTATATCTCCAGCACTCGCTGAGTTATCTTTACAATATTTAGAGACCAAAGTGTTTAATTCTTGCAAATTAGATCTTTAATTCTATTACAGGTACGTAGATGACATTTTTACTTGTGTGCCAGTTAAAAACTTTGAACTTTTACTCCACAATTTCAACTCTTTCAATGAACATCTCTCATTCACTTTCGAAAAAGAACAGAACAATTCCATCAGCTTTCTTGACGTCAAAATTATAAAAACCTTAGATAACCGTATCATCACAAATTGGTACCAAAAACCTACTTGGTCGGGCAGGTATTTAAATTTTCATTCCTATCACCCATCTAGCATGAAAATAGGTACTATAATTAATTTAGTTGACCACGCCATACTTCTCTCGGACAAACAATTTTGGTCTGCTAATTTATCGTTAATCCACACAACACTTATTAATAACTCTTATCCTCCTAATCTCATAAACTCTGTCACGTACAATAGACTCAAATTTCTCAATAATAACAATAATACCTCTTCTTCTTCCACCAAAATCTCCAAAGACAATAACTTTATTGGTAATGTTTGTCTCCCGTTTATTAAAGAACTCTTTCCCATTTGGAAAAAACTGTTCCACAAGGTCGACTTAAGATTAATTTGTAACATAGACTTAACCCTTAGCTCCCTTTTTTCCAACCTCAAATCACCCACTAGTTTGGAACGCACATCAAATATTGTTTATAAATTAAAATGCAATGATTGTGATTCCATTTACATAGGTGAAACTGGACAAAATTTAATAAAACGACTAAAACAACATGATAATAACTCTAAAAACCCACGACAAAATCAAACCATGATAACAGAACATATAAAAAATTTTAAACATTCTTTTGACTTTTATAACGCTAGTATACTTTATCACGAACGGAACATTATTCAGAGAAGATTTGCTGAATCTTGCCTAATCAGCATTTCCAAATCTTGCGTTAATAAACGCCATGATGCCTCCTTACTCTGTGAAAATTATCAGGTGATACTTAATAATATTTCCAAATTTGTTTCCTCTTATCCTGCGTAATTCCGAACCTGTAAACCTACCCTTACGCGGTCCGATCCCGAACTTTGATTCTTAGCCTCTCACCCATACTTCGAAACACTGATTGTAAAAAACCCGCGAACTATTCCCTCAAACGGTCTCTTCAAATAATTTTTAAACACATTTTATTACAGCCTCGGGCTCGGTCACATAAACTATGTTCTCTGTGCAAAATATATTATATATTTCACAAATATTTTGCTATGCTCTGTTCAACAAAATAATATAAAAAACAAGTTAGTGTATATATGATAGTGCAAAATTATGTTCCTTGCGCTAGCTACTGATGTAAGACCATATTTATGTAAGTTTGCTTCATTGTCTATATATGTGTATGTGTCTGTATTGCATATGTATGTATATGTATATATATATATATATATATATATATATATATATGTGTATGTATGTATATATGTATGTGTATGTATGTATATATACATATGTACATGTCCGTATGTATATGTTTATATATACGTATTATTCGTATGTATATATGTATATGTGTACGTGTTTGTACATGTATATCATATATACATGTTTGTTTGTGTGTATATTTATGTATATATATTACGCTTTTGTATGTTCGTATATATTTCTTTTTACTTTTCATTTCTCTTGTTTATCTATCTATTAAGTATAATTGTTATTGTTATAATTATATTACTTATATCTATAGTTCTTTTTCCAATTTCTGTCATTTTTTCCTAGTTTATATTAATTTTTCAATATTCATTCTGTAGATCCACTGATGATGACATAAAATACTATGTCGAAACGTTTGGAAAAATTAAAGATTAACTTCTAAATCTTTGCCTTTTATTTGATGTATGCCCTTGAAGAACTTACTCATATTTCTCAACATCAAAACTAACTTCTTTAACATATATATATATATATATATATATTTATTTATTTATTTAAATATACACATTACATGCAGCTTAACCACCGCTGATTTAATATTGACGTATGATGCATCAGTCCTAATTTTATTATTATAACTGTTGAATTACAAATTCACTATATTTCTTCTTTAAAAAAAAATTCAGTCAAAATCAAATTACAAATTATCCTCAGATGCAACTAAACACATTGAAATGTAATACATACCGATCGCAAATGAGTAAAAGAAAACTTGATTAACTTTGACTGCAATGAATTGGCATAAAGAGAGAGCATTTTACTGTAACAAAAATACAAATAATTAGATATGAATTAATTTGAATAAAATTAAATTCTAGCGCAAATTTTTATATAATAAAAGTATTTTATGAGTGTTCATAATACGAGTGTATGAAATCATGGTAATGTTCATGCAATAATTAAAATTATGCAATATTACATTTAAGTTACAGTGTATTTAGTGCAATTATTATTACAGTATACAGCATATTTATTGCAAATAATCAAATGTGCCGCTTCGACATAAGTATTATATCAATAAATAGGAATTTGATTAGACAAAATTTAAATTTATTAATTTTTAATATATACATTCAATGACAACAGTAATTATAATCACTGTAAAATATTTCATATAAAAATAATATGGATAATAACAAGTAAAATTTTACACACCATATCACATTTTTATGTATCAATTTATATTAATCCTGATTTTTTTAAAATAATTCAATAAGTTATGATAGAAGCACATTTTTCTGATGTTAAAATGCCAATAATGAAAAAATAATTTAAATGGTTGTGTAGAAATCAGTATCATCATTTGAACGATTATGTCGACTAGCAATTTGTTCTCTAACTTCATGTAACTGAAGACCATATTCATGTGATTGGGCTTGATATCGTTGTGAAAGCTCTCTCTCATGTTCCAGTTTTGACATTAGTATTTGGACAGTATTACGCAGTTCACTTAATTCATTAGTTAGTTCCAACACTTTGAGATGATAGTCTACAGCCTCCCGCCTACAAGACTCTAGTAACCCTTGCAGACCTTCCTTCGCAGAAATTTCTTTATCTAACTCCGTCTTCAATTCTTCCATTTCAAGTTTGATTTGTTTATTATCACATTGCAAAATTGTATTCTCATGCTGTAGCTCATTTTTTTTCTTTTGTAAAACATCATATTTCTGAAGTAATAAAGTAAAATCTTCTTCAGTTTTTTGAGTAGACTGCTTACAATTATCCCCGCCTGACAAAGTAGACAAACAAGCATGATTACTTGATATTTCCAAATGAGTTTCATCTATGCCTTTTTGATTAACATTAACATGGGCTTGTAAATTATTGGCTAAGCCTTTTTTTGCGTGCAGTTGCTTTTGAGTATCAGCCAAATTTATTTCTAATGTATGATTATTTGTTTCAAGTAATAAAGCTTCTTGAGATAAATTTCTAAATTGTTCCAGCAACTCTGAACGCTCAGTTTCTTTCATAGCAATTATATCTTCAGCGTGTCGAACACGTGCCACATATTGTTGAAGTTGTTGCTGTAATTCTATAGTTTCTTTCTTAGAAGACTCTAAAGCATGAACAGTTTGTCTATACTCGCTTTTGACAGAAGTAAGTTCATCTAATAAACGACGATTTTCCACAGTGTAGTTCTTACATTCAGAGCTTAATTTTTCTATATCCTCGGAACATTTTTCTGCTTCTATATTAGACTTTGTCAGCAATGCTTTAAGCGAGTCCCTTGACTGCAAAGCATTATCCAGTTTCACCTTCAAATCCTTTATAGAATTTTTCAATTGTTGTCGCTCAGAATCAAGGAGTAGTGTTTGCTCTTTAATTTTACTCATCTGTTCACACTTTTCATCTAATTCATTCAAATGTAGAATTTTTTCTTTACTCGTAGATTCCAAAATCATTTTCAAATTTGTAAGATCAAACTTCAGATTTCTATTACTCTCTGTCAATTTTTTATTTTCTAGTTCTAAGTCATGATTATTACTTTTAGATTTAGCCAACAGCTGTTCCTTCTCTTGTAGCTGCTCTTGAATTATGGTCAATGTTCTCTCAGTTTGATCAAGAATTACCTTAAGCTGATTGTATGATATTTTATTATTACTAATTTCTTTCTCTTGCAAACTTAATCGATTTTCCAGTTCAAGGCAATGTTCTTGTAAATTATTCATTGCGGAATTTTGATGGTCTTTCATCATCAATAATTCTCTTTGTTCAAATTCAAGTCTATCAAGTTTTTGTTGATTTTCAATAGATTTTTGCTGAAGCTTATTTTGTTCACAGGCTTTCATTTCCATAGTTAGATCAAGTTTCTTTTTCAAATTATTCTTTTCTGTTTGATTTTGAAGCAGCTCACTTTGCAGAATGTCAATTTTTTTGTCCAAACAACATATCAAATTATTTATGGAATGAAAACATTTGTTACATATACAATTATTTTTGCAAAATGAGGATTTAATTACATATTTATGCAAATATTTATCATAACTCTTTTGCCAAGAAGCAAATGTATGTTCAGTATGTCTTGGATCTGCTGAAGAACAATGGAATACTTCATGTGGAAAACTGCAGGCATTCATGGTAAAATTCTTATCTTTACAAAACTTGTATTTATCATGTTCATTGTTATTCTCATGACTATAAAAAACCTTATCATGAGATCTTGCCGTAGAAGGTGCAAATGATGTATGATTCAACTCAGGCTCAGTGTTAAATAGTAAACTCGTAGTTTTCTTATAATTATTGTCGTCTTGTAACATAGAACTTCTAACATGATCTGTATATGCATTTTCCGTTTGCACATATTGAGATGAAAATAGTTTCTTAGTTTTATAAACTTTCAATTCATCTAATAAATCATTATGCTTTCTTTTCAGAGTTAAAATTTCTTCTTGTAAGGCATTATTTTTTCGCAAGCTGGCTTTAAGATCATGCCGCATAGACTGTATGACAGTTTTTTATTTTCTAGTGATTTGTTGCATTGCCTTTCAACATTCAGAGCAACTTTATCAATATCTTGCAATTCGTTTTCCAACTGCTTATTTCTCTCAACAAGTTTTAGATTTGAATTAAAAATTCATTCTGTTTAATTATTGCTTCATGTAACTGCTTTTCATATTTATTTTTAACATGATCATGTAAGACATTATCATTATGACCACTGTTATTTTTCCGCGAACAAAATAATCTATAATTTTCTTGAAAGTTTGATAATTTTCTAATTTCTTCATCCTTTTTTTGTATTAAGTTCTTGTAAGAATCAAGTAAATCAATTTGTTGTTGTTGATTATCTAATAAATTCTTAACATCTTTATCTAGTTCTTCACATTTGTTCTTTAGTTTCATAATTTCTGGATTTGAATTATGTTTAATTTTTGGTGATTTTTCTGCATCACTAGGATTGAATTTATTAAATCTCCCCAAATTTTTTTTAGTATTTTGCTCTTTTAGTTTTAAAACTTCTGTATTTTGGGTCGCTAGTTCAAGTTCTAGCTGTTGTATTGTATTCTGCTGTAATTTAGATTTGCTTTCAAGTTCATCATTCAGATAATTAAGATGCTTCAATTTAGCTCTTAACTTTGCATTTGTGTTCTGTGCGTCTTGTCTAACTTCAATTAATTCATCCTTGAGATCATCTATTTCAAATTTTAATTTAGCGTTATCAGATAAAGAAGGCTGAGTTCCTTTCAGCAAAGCTTCTCTCTCATTCTCAATACAGTTTGATAACGTTTTGTAGTAGCATATCTTATCTCTAGCTTTTATAATATCGTTAAGCAACCTATCAACTAATCGAATGCCATCCCTTGGTAAAGGTTCTGTGTATCCTAAATCATCTAACTGTTTTCTTAGGATTGTATAGTTTTGTGTAGCACGAGACATATTCATACATTTACTATGCTTTAAATTTTAATTAAATTTAGAATAGAACTAAAACAAATATTATTTAAATAACTGTCGCTATAGAATATACGATAGTTTATGGAAAAGATTTAGTTTCGTTTACGTTATTATTGGAAGCTGTTAATTATCAAATTTCAAGTTGCCAACAAACCCCTAAATATTTAAATTTACCTTTAGCAAAATTTGAAACTTAAAACAGTTTATTCAATAGAAAATTTCACAATCACAAATTTAATAGTAAATAATATATGTTTGTAACTGTCACCGACAATAACCACAACAAAGCGACTTTAGGAATGAAAAACATTAAAAGCAACCCGTTGCATAGAGGTTGCATAGTATTGCAAGACGGTAACAAGAACCATTACGCCTAGACAATATACTAATTGATACACGTACAAACCCAAAACTCAACTATGGGCTTTTCTTTCAGGCATCTTTTAGACGTTTAGATGTTTAACATAGATAAATAACCATTATGTATAACTTAGAACTTGATCATATGAGATCTTACATAGATAAATAAGCGTGAGATCTTATTTTGCAACAGTAACTTTAAATCCCAAACAAAACGAATACTAATATTTAGTAATTGACATTATTTAATTTTGTAAAAATGTTCTGAATACAATTAAATTATTCATTGAGCTAGTGTTGATCCTATATCCTAGTTCTAATAATATAGAACTAGGATATTAGAATATAATATATTCATATGAAGATTGAATTTACCGCGAATGAAACCGAAACAAAACGGTGTTGCCTTGCGTTATATTCACAACAACTTCATTTGTATTCTTTCGGTTTGTCAAATTCAAATGTAATTTGGATTGTGGAAAATAAAAATTACTTCATAACACAATTAGTAATAATTATATTATTATTAATCATGTAATATAGAACAAAAATATGCTTATGGTGAACAACCAACAAATTTAATACATGAATTAAAATATACTAGAACGTTATCTGAAGTATTCAAAGGGGCTGAGGTATTTTTAGGGTTATCTGTATTTCAGGTTTGTATTTATTATTTTTATTTAAAGATTTAATGCTACCTCTATTCTTTTCAGTAAATTCAGTGCAATTAAATTAAATTCTATATACCAATTATAAACATATTTATTACAAAAATTAAAACATTTTATGATGTAAAGTTATATGTTCTTATAATTATTTAGGAAGTAGAGCAAAAGTATGGCCAGTGCAGCTAATAATAAGACTCCATGTGCTTACTGTAAAAAGGAAACTCAAACTCTGTTCAAGTTAACAGATATACCCGATTTAAGACCTGCATTTACGAGGTTGAAGGTCAGTAAATTTGCAATGCCATGCAATGAACACCTTATTAATCATATAATTTTATTGATTATAATTCTAGGATCATGCAGCTGTTTGCTCTATTTGTGTGAAAAAAGCTAAAATTATTGTATATAAGATCCCAAAACGCATTGTGTATGGAGGTATTAATTTTATTCACTTTTCTCTCTTCTAGAAGTACATTCTTAATTGTATAATAACTTTTCACTAGTTAAAATATCTACCAAATCTTAGTACCCACAATTTGAATTAAATGGTTCTTTTATCTTGCTTTGTCAGTTGTTGAGAAACCATAATATACATTCACTGAAATATGTTGTTTTCAGAAAAGTGTTTAAATTAAAAGATGTCAAATGAAGCTATTAAATTTAATCTTATTTGTTTAGTTTCTTTTGAAGCTCAAAAAATGTATTGTTGTAGTTATGTAGTATTTCTTGTTTTATTGTAATCAATCAAATATTTTTCCTTATATACTATTTAATGATATTTTATTGCTTTATAAATAACTATGTTTTTTTTTTTTTGAAAATAGAAAATTATAAGAAATTATCTTCAATGAAAAACAATTGTATGAAAGACGATTGCAAAAGTAATGAGATAAATATAGAGAAAACTAATGTGGGTAAAAATGAAAGTTATACTAATCAAAATTATATCAATGAAGCAACACAATTGGGTCTTGATAAAGCTAAAGAAGTTACTGTTCAAAACAATTATCAGGAAAAAATTGCAATGGCAACAGCAACTACTAAAGATGTAAATCGACATCATGAAAAAAGTGAAACAAACAATAATGGTCAAAAAAGAAAAATTGAAGTTACACAAGTAGATATCAATATTCAAAATGTATGTAGCTCTAATAATATCAAGAAATTTTCTAATCTAAATCAAATTACTTCAAATATAAAAAAGCAGTGTTCAATAAAATTACCTTGTAGTCAAAATGTTATGTTATCAAAGTCTAAAAAGAACAGAAGTAGTATATGTAAACGAAAATGTACTAAATCATATAATAATGATTCTCGGCATTCAAAAGCTGATTTTTCCAAATTTAATGAAATAAATGAATGTGTCCCAAATTCTCACCCTGAAGAATTCATAGAAAATATTTCATCTGATATAGAAAATGAAACCAATGATATTATTACAGAAACATTAACTAATGAAGATAGATTTAAAGAATTTGAAAGTCAAGAAGTACAAATAATGTCAAAATGTGATGAAATTATTAATAATATTCCGATTGAAAGAGATAAAAGAGAGCTACCAGTAATGACTAAAATATGTTCTCCAAATAATACAATTGCTAGAGCTTTTAATGAAACTCTAAATATAAATGATATAGAAAGTATTATTGAAAATAACAAAAATATTGAAGCAAATAATCAGAACAACGCTTCATTAAATAAAAATATGCCAGAAGATGAATATGTCCACAGCAACATTCACATGAAAAATGTTGCCTCAATACCAATGACTGAACATTTATCTTCAGCAGTAAATATCAGTTTAACTTATAAAGATATTGTAACAAAAATTTTACAAAACTCAAAAAAACATAGCTTCAGCAATAGGATGATAAATTACAAATTTGATATTATGCACAAAGAAAGTATGCAAGACAAGAATTTTGTTACTAAGAAAGGTGCGCTGCCTGAAATCAATTTTAAAAGAGTATCCTGGTCTGTTGAATGTGATGCTGATTTTGATTTTGGCAAACCTCATAAATGCTTTAAAAGTTCCAATTCATTTGCACATCCTGTTTGTATTCACGATAAATGCCAGAATGGTTCATTAATTTTGAACTTTTCTTCAACTTTGAAAACAGCTCATTTGCAAATTGAATTAAATGGTCATGAGGCACATTGTGTTATACTAGGATTACATGAAAATTATTGGCATGATGTTTGTTATTTAGTTTATAGTCTTGGGAACTACTGCTATATCAATAATGGGAAATTGAGAAGAGAACATAATTTGTTACAAACACAACTATTAGATTTGCTTATTAAGACTACACCAAAGTTTAATAATTTAATGTTGTTATATCAAAAGATTAAAGGTGATAAACAAGTGAATTTAAAAAGTATTGATGCATTTGAAAGTATTGATATAAATATAGAAAATAATTTATCAAATGCCAAGTGTGGTTTAGCTCCCAAGACTGCACAATTTTTCAAAGAAGCTGCGCGACTGCACTGTCAAATACAATACTTCAAACAAAGAATTATTGAACTTTCTTCCCAAATTGGTCTTTTAGAAGCTGATGTACTTTGTATACCAGATTCTTCTCATGAAATTTGTTTGAATATGATTGAAAATATCAAAGCAAAAAAATTCCTGCTGGCGGATTATAGAAATAAATATGCTGAGTTGAAAAAATATGAAAATAATTTAAGGCATAATTAATTACATAATTTCAACACTAATTCTATCAACTCGAACTCTTGTACATTGATCTTTGGTTGAGAGTACACTGCGACTTATAATATGTAATAGAACAAATTAGATATGTAGTGAATACCATGATCAATAAATAAAATCTTATTAGAATTATTTGTATTTTTTTTATTAATGTGTTGTAATAATAGTGCATAATATCAATGAATTTCGAAATCGAAAAAAATGCAGATAATGTGTTTGAGTTAAATATGTGTTAATTTATTGCATACTTTTAAATAAAGATTTTATTAATTGACTTAATTTATATCGGAATGGATAATCAGCAAAGATATTTATGTTTAAATGTTGCGCCCAAGTCATGACAGAACTTCAGTATCATAACAAGTTAACCTAGAAATTTATGTCACAGTAATTATTTATTGTCTAGTGGTTTAAAATTATGTGAAATAAACATTATAAGAAATAGAGTATTAAATAGATTTTATTACTTAATGTAGTGGCAATTTATTTTAATGTTTTAATTTAGTTTCTCAGAAGTAATTAGAACGTTTACATTCGTAAATAATTCAAAATGTTGAAAAATATTTTAAACAGACGAAAATGTGTTGTAGAGAAATACCATAGGCAACTATATAATTTTATATCGTACATATTAACATCTTGATTATATTTTAAATAATTTAACTCAAATACTTTTAGATATTTTGCAAAGTCGATTTCAAATCACTCTAACAATGAAAACATTAATTATCAAGATGTTGAGCATCATTCAAAAATGAAAGACCATTGGTGGAACTTAAATGGTCCTGTGAAAGGACTGCATTCGTTGAATGAACTACGGTATGAATACAAAAAAAAAAAAATATTAGCTCATGGATTATCTAAACATTGAGAATTCTTCATATTAGAGTACCATTTATTCGTGATGGTTTGGTGAATTCAAAAAAATCAAATAAAGAAAACAAGTTTACAAGTAAGCCTTTAAGGGATTTTAAACTTTTAGAGGTTGGCTGTGGGGGCGGTATTCTGACAGAGGTAAATTGTTTAATAATAGAATCTATATTTGGCGAATAATATTATATATAAAATATTTTCATTTTATTTATGGTAAATATAGTAAAAGTTCATTTTTTCATACACTTTGTAATTAATATCTCAATTATGTAAGATGAATACACAAATAATTAACATTTTGTATATTTAAAAATGTGATATGGCTATTTATAAGGGACCATTCAAGTATTACGTAAGCACTATAGGGGGCAAATGGCCTAGTGATACTACCATTGCTTTAAGTTACAATAGTAATTGAAATTTATATAATTTTAATGCAAACAGATAAATTATATAAATTATATTGTTTATCATATATCATAATCAACTGAATTTATTCTATATTGATGATTGATCTTTTCAAATAAACATGTGTTTTTACATTTTATTTCAAACTTGGTTCAGCCATTGGCCAGGTTAGGTGCTGATGTCGTAGGACTTGATGCTAGTGCAGAACTAATTTCGGTAGCTGAAACTCATAAGATGCAATCAGAAAATATGGACAAAATTTTATATACAACCAATTGTATTGAAGAATACTCAAACAATAATAAGGAATGTTTTGATGCTGTTATTGTTTCTGAAGTATTAGAACACATCAAGGATAAGAATATGTTTATCGCATCCTGTTTGAAAACATTAAGAGTAAATATTAATTCAATTCAGTTTTGTAGCTCTTTATTTTAAAAATATTTATTTGTCACACATGCTTTTTTCAAATCCTAGCCTAAAGGTTCAATATTCATTACAACAATAAATAAAAGCTTTATGTCTTGGCTTTGCGGCATAATTATTGCAGAAAGGTTATTAAATATTGTACCAAACAATACACATGAGTGGGATTTGTTTATACAACCCCACGAGACACAAAGAATTTTGGAAATTAGTGAGTATTCTTGATTTGGTATCTGCTTGTAAGATTTGTAAGTTATATATTTTTTTCAGATAACTGCCATATTCAAAAATTACATGGAATGTTTTATCAAGTATGGAACAATAGTTGGTCATGGTGTTCAAACACTGACATTAACTATGCAGTGCATGCCATAAAAAATATTGAAGATAGTGATGCTTATCATGATAATTAGTTATAATATACAATATTAAATAATCAATTCAAGTAATTTATCTTTTTAGTATTATGAAGACATCATATTCTATTGAATATTTATGTATATATACATAATACTAATTATATTATATATAATAATATAATTATATATATATAGTGGTGACCCAATATGAGAGTGTTCGGAGATACGAGCCGCCAATAAAGCGATTTGTTGCTTTGACATATGAGTAAAATCGAGATACGAGCTTTGAGAGATTAAGAGTTTCCTAAAAAATGTTAATGGCAAAGTGCAAATATGATAAATTTTGTCAGTTGTAACAATGATTTTGCTATTGCTACCATAGAAATACTATTTGGCTGTTTTATGATAGTAAATTATTTTGTAGTTAGTCATTTCAATTTCATATTCATTGTGTACTATCGATTTACATATGCAAATATATAGAGGATTATTTTAACATTTGAAATTTTAACTATACATTAACTGTGATCGTACAGTTATATATATATATATATATATATATATATATATATCAAAGTCTGATAATCGGGCATATTGATGTTATATTGATGTTATGCCCGATTATCAGACTTTGTTAATATATATATATATATATATATATATATATATATATATATATATATATATATATAGGTTTTGGTTTTGTTTTTTGTACACTCACAAAATAATAAGTGCTTATATAACTATGGGTTTAAAGAAAATGGCCATTTCTCTTGAATTAAAGCATGAAATAGATATGTACTATATTTAAATAGAAGAAGTTGATAATACATTGATGGCATTTTAATGTATTTATATCGAAAGAAGGAAATTGTTTTGAGATACGAGCGATTCAACATTCGAATGCAGTTATGGAATGAATAAAACTCTTTATATATATATATATATATATATATATATATATATATATATATATATATAGATAATTTTGTTCAAGTGTAACACCAAGTTAAAACCATGGTAATTAAAATTACCAATATATCAGGTTTACATGTTTCATATAACATTGAGATAGTGGATGGATTCTGTGGAAAAAGCTATCTCTAAACTAATAATATAGTTAAGGTAATTATTAAGAATTTTATTTTATTTTATGCTCAGCTATAACACAAAAGATCAATTTTTAGTTAATGTTTAATTGAGTCTTTAATGTTGAATTGAGTTCTTGGCGTTCCATGTCCCTGATATGAAATGAAAATATCAAGTAAGAATATTCCGAAAATATTAGCTATTTTGAAAAACTTTATGCGGTAAAACCACGTTAAGATGATTTTTCAGGGACCGATACATAAAAAGCGACTTACGGGGATAAACGTATCATGCTGGATAGAAACAATTACGAACCTACTACTCATTAGTATGTGTTATTTTCTTATACAATTATATGTAATATGTATACAGGTATTAAATCATGCATTTATAAGTTATATTAAGTACGAATATAGTTAATTACAATTAGGTTATTTAAAATAATTACTTATTTTGGTGTAAGAAAAAGTGGAATTTTGTGGCATTAGAAGTTACATTAGCACTTAGTTTTCGGAGAAGTTTCTTTTGGTGTCCGTCTTATTAACTACAGGACTGTTAATTAATTTTCATGATTTCAATTAAAGGTAATAATTATGTTTTATGATTAAACCACTTCTCACGGGACTATAATTTTTAGAGGGTTTATTTTGACTGTTAACTTCATCACCACTTTTTATAAAAATCCCAGACAATAGTTAATGTATATGTAATTTTGGGGTCCTTAAAAGTTTTATCTAAACAGCACGATTCGCGAGTGACATCTTCTAAACGGGTTTCGGATGACTTGATCATTATGATTTCGAGCTATCATTGAGTTTTATCCAACGACTTTTACAGTTTTTAAATCATAATTGTTTCCGAAGTTGGCGCTGATGTACGAACAGCGATCCGCCTACTTATCTATGGATCCGCCTACTAGCCCTGCTGACCGGGCTACGAACAACATATTTTAATATTTTTCAAACATCATCAATAAAAATGTATTTAAAATAAAATTTCTGAAAAACTAAAAATTACAATAACAATTTACAATTCTCACTGGATGTCACCTATAGACGACGCCCGACATACCGGTCGTTACGTTATATATGTTATATATAAATTCTCGTGTCGGACCGAACTTTTATAATACCGATTATAATGACTGAGAATCGGCCAACATCTATTTTTCATGCCCCTAAGTGGTAAGGGTTGGATATCCTTAGGGTTTTTTTGGGCGTTTTTTTTTTATTTCATCTATTCATAATTCGTAACTAAAAATTCATAAGCCTCAAATTTTTGCTCTCTCTCTCTCCACAAACCCCAATTCCGTGAAAATGATTTTATTGGTCGAATAATTTATCATTTCGCGTGCAGTCATTGAAAGTTTTCTGAACATGAACATAATTGGTTCAGATTTTTTTGAGTTTATGAAAAAGTTTAGATTTTACTTATTTTCAAATTTTGAGAGTCAATTTTCTTTATTTTAATGTTTTTAATGAGGATTTAAAAAAATACATACAAGTATAAATTTTCGTCCTACCACCACAAATCCCTATTTCATAAAAGTTATTATAGTAGCCCAATCATTTTTTCATATAGCTCGATGATAAATCAATTATAATTGCATTTAAATTTAAAAACTATATATAGTTTTTTTGTGAACGTCTTTTGTTGAGTTTTCTTCAATATTTCGTCTTTACGCAGCTAATGCAGCGCGATCGCTTTGAGAAAAAGTTTCAAAATTTTCAAGAACTTATAAAAAAAAATGAAACAAAAATTTTTAACAAAAAAGTAAAATTTTCTTAAAAATTTCAGTTCTCAAAGTTTAAAAAAAATGAACCTTTTTTAAGAAAATAAATATTTGGTACGCGAAGATCCAGCAATTTGCCTTAAGGCACGTTGTTATGCTACTAGTGTGTTATGTTACTACTAGTTGTACATAAAATTAAAACCAGGTTTCAAAATTTTTACGCTTCTTTATGTCAACGTCGAGTTATGAAAATCTATTTTTTATGTACACAGATTTATATTTTAATATTTTGATTATTAACTTCCAGTAGGGTAAGTTATAGTATCACAAAAAAACGAAAATGAACATTTTTACATAGCTTTATGTTTCAGGGGATTCTGAACATTTTGGCATACTTTAGAAAAAATGGATGTATGTGTGTGTATGTATGTATGCCAGTGGTCGGGGAACTTTTGGAACCGTTACCCCAAAATGTTTTTGTGCAACTTCTCATTACCCCACAAAAAAATTAACTAAAAGAGCCTATAATTGGAATCTGTTTGCAACATATTTCTGTATAACCTGCCATAACATTGTTTGTTACTTCTAAACAACGAAAAAGGCTGAAATAAATGGTTTGAAGGAAACAATAAGTAAAAACTATATTCATTATGAATAAATATATTTTTCATGAAAATCCTACTAATCCGCACCGTGACAAAATTTTCGAAGAATTTTAAATGTTTCTAATTAGATTATTCTAAATACTCTAACACTGTATAATATTCATAAGATATATATAAGCTGAATTACAAAATTTAAAAAAATTATTTATTCGAAGAATATAAGTGAGCTTTAGAACTTTAGCCAGAATTAAAATTAAAATCTGAATTATTTTCGATATACAAAGAAAAATTTTTTGAAAAAAAAATTGAAATATTTTTCTTTCCAAGAAGTAATTGTTTTGTCAACACAAACAGCAAGTTTTTTTAACTTCCCGTAGGGTAAGTTATTGTAATGGGCCGAAAATCGGAATTGAAAATTTTTACATTTCTCGACGTTTTGAAGGTTTCTGAACGTTTTGGCATACCTCAGAAAAAATGGATGTGTGTGTGTGTGTGTGTGTGTGTGTGTGTGTATGTATGTATGGATACAAATTTTCGTCCACGTTTTCGGGCGTACGGATCAACCGATTGGAATGGTTTAAAAAACATTCGATTCCTATTGATAGGGAAAAGAGCTGATTAGTTTTTGGCGAAGGCAGGTCCAGCCGTTTCGGAGATACGGAGCAGAGTGCAGAAAATAGAAATCGAATTTTTGAGAGAATGGAGTATCCGATTTGAATAATCTAAAAAACGTTCAATTAGTAATGATTGGGAGAAGTGTTTATTAGTTTTGGCAAAGGCAGGCCCAGCCATTTTGAAGATACGGAGCTAAATATGTAAAAAATGGCAATTTTTGAGAGAACTAAGCGTCCGATTTAAATGATTCAAAGAACTTTCTGCTTGTCTTAACAAAATAATGGATTTTGGAAAAAAAAATTTTCCGATTTTTTTTTTTTTTTTTTTTTTTTTTTTTTTTTTTTTTTTTTTTTTTTTTTTTTTTTTTTTTTGTATATCAAAATATTTCAGATTTTATTTTTAATTCTGACTATAGTTCTGATATACTTTAAACAAATAATTTCAACTCTGCAATTCTTATAATATTAGACAATATTACAATATTTATAATAATCTATTTGAAAACATTCAGTATTCCTCGAACATTTCGTTACGGTACGGGAAGTTGCAGCAATTTGCCTTAAGGCACGATGCCATAATTGCCTCAAGACAGAATTCCACTTACAGCTAGTTAATCATTCAAATCGGATGCTTAGTTCTCTCAAAAACTGCCATTTTTGTACATTTAGCTCTGTATCTTCGAAATGGCTGGACATGCCTTTGCCAAAACCTAATCACTACTTCTCCCAATCATTACAAATTGAATGTTTTTGGATCATTCATATGGGATACTTCGTTCTGTTAAAAATTCGATTTCTATTTTCTGCACTCTTTACTCCGTATCTCCGTAACGGCTGGACCTGCCTTTGCCAAATACTAGTCAGCATATCTCCTTATCAATAGGAACCGAATGTTGAATGAACCATTCAAATCGGTTCATCCGTGCGCTCGAAAACGTGAACGAAAAAATGCGGACACACAAAACACACACAAACACACATCCATTTTTTCTTAGGTATGGCGTTGCAAATTGGCGTTGCACAATTTCTTCAAAATTTCATGTCTGCTAAATATGCGAGATATGCAACTCAGGAAGAGTTTTTAAAATTTTCAGCAAGAATATTTTTTTGAGAAACCATAGAGATTTCAGCTTTATTTTTAAGAGTCCATACGCAATTTAAAATATTTCCGCGATAGAGCCACCTTACTTCTGTATAATAAAGAAGGTAAGTCTCAGCTTCACCATCCTGACATAATTAACAAAATAGCCGCGTATTTAGTGCATGTCCCTTGATAAAATTTTAATCTTGATAACATGATGAGTGTGGGTTATTTTCCCTTACAAAAGCTAAAAAACCATAAATATGACCCATCCAAAGACACCAAACTATCAATTTCCCCATTTTAATCTTTGCGCTTTGAAGTATTCGTTTACTTATTATAAATATCAATTTCATGACATCTGAACTCGAGAAGAAAACAAAACAGCAATTTCTTTTCAAAATTATCTGCACCTTTATAGCAAACATATACCAGTTGTGAATTACTACTGAAATCCGTTGTCTCAAGCTGAATAGCAAAATATTTAGTTTGTTTTATTGCAAAAACTTCACATTTTTTGCTAATGCAGAGATTCATTTCGGTAGTAGGTTTTACTCAAGCTGATTTAAACCAAGCAAGATATTTAACTTGTTTTAGTGCGAAAACTACTTATTCCTTCACATTTTCTGCTAATGCAGAAATTTTTTCCGATAGTAGGTTTACTGAAGCTGATTTAGTGCTTTGCAATATATACTTTT